>NC_134090.1:86795137-87104952 GCF_000715075.1 Nicotiana tabacum
AAAGCAACCAGTCAATGAAATAAGAGCACATAATTATTATGGCATATAATACAGATAAAGAATAAATGCATGAGTGCAATGCAATGCATATGACAGTACCCTCTAGTACCCACTGCGGCGTGTAGCCCGAGCCATCCATATTTATTTATCGTTGACGATGCTCACTGGGGGTGTGTACAGACTCCGGAGGGGCTCCTACAGCCCAAGCGCAATATCAAGCCATCTCGTGGCATCAATCAAATCCTGGTCAGTCATTGTTACCTAACCCATTTACATTATATAGTGCATTGTTACCATTGTTTCAAGTTCCTGCTGCAGCGCGCAGCCCGAGCCAACCATAATGTCTCAAGTCACATCACACAGTGCCATTGTTACCACTGTTTTAAGTTACTGTTGCGGCACGCAGCCCGATCCATGCTCAGTCCAGAAATCATCATAAGCCTCTTGGGCATTTGTAAAACAGTAGTTCTCAGCCCAAAAATATCATTTAGAAATATCATTTAAGTTTTCAAATCTTAGAAAGATGGTTGAGTTTGCAAAACAGTATTTAAAACCTTGGACTAAGGTCAAATGATATGCAAAATATGCGAAAGCAGTGATATCAATCCCTGAAGGATTCAAATAATTGGCAAGAAGCCTACAATTGGAAACATGACTGAGGATATAAATTCTTTAACAAAATAAGTGAGGAAAACCAGTCAAAAATCCCCTAAGGGTTCTACAGGTCGGCACAAGGCCCCAAGCATGGCAACAAGCCCAATTCACAATAATAAAGTATACGTCTCAACCAAAAATGTAGTAATATATCTCTCGGGACGGACCAAGTCACAATCCCCAACGGTGCTCTACCCCACGCCTGTTATCCGACATGCAAGTCAGCTCAATATAGCGTTACGATGTGAAATTCCGGGGTTTCAAACCCTCAGGACATCATTTACATCTATTACTCACCTCTAGCCGGCCAAATCTACTCTACGATGCCCTTTCCTTTCGTATCGACCTCCTCTTGCGTCGAATCTGGCCAAAACCACAACGAATACATCACAATAGACTAAGGGAATATAACCCAATCGAAAAGACTCGAAAAATATCAAAAATCACGAAATTTACAAAACCTGAGCCCCGGGCCCACTTCTTGAAATCCAACCCCTCAAATCCCAAATTTAGAATTTCAATCTCAAGCCCTAATTTCTTATAATTTGGCTATGTTTTCATGGATTTCTAGGATGATTCTTCAAAAAAATCATGTATTTAACTCATAAAACTTACCTCCAATCGATCTTAGTTGAAACTCCCTTCAATCCCCGTCCAAAAGCTCTCAAAATGACAAAAAATGGTGGAGCAATGGGGTGTTTTTTCGCGAATGAAATGTAAACATTCTGCCCAAAATTTTTCGGAATTACTGTTCACCCCGTGTTACTATTCAGCGTGTTACTATTCATGGGGTACTATTAACGGATACTGTTACGGGGGTACTGTTCACGAATACTGTTACGGGGCACTGTTCATGGGTACTGTTCATAACTACTGTTCACAGTGCTGTAAAAAATACAGCAGCTTTATTTTTTTCGTGCCTAAATCGATCCGTTAACCTTCCGAAATACACCCGAGGCCCCCGAGACCTCAACTAAAAGCACCAACATGTCTTAAAACATTATCCAAACTTGTTCCAATCGTCAAAACACCTCAACTAACGCCAAAATCATCAAATTATATCGAATTCAAGCCTAAGTTCTTTTAAAACTTCTAAAACATACATTCGATCAAAAACCCAAATAAAAACGATGTCCGAATGACCTGAAATTTTGCACACATATCCCAAATGACACAATGAAGCTATAGAAACTCTCGGAATTTCATTCCGACACCCGGATCAAAATCTCACCTATCAATCGGAATTCGCCAAAATACTAACTTCGCCAATTCCAGCCGAATTCAACACCGGACCTTCAAAATTACTTTCGGTCCTGCTCCTAAGTCACAAATCACCTCCTGGAACTAACCGAACCGTCGAAATTCACATCTGATCCCTCTAACTCATAAGTCAACGTCCGGTTGACTTTTCCAACATGCCATACTTATATAATCTTCCCATGGGACACACTCCCATAACCTACCACAACAATATCTAGAGCGTACCTCCAAACCATCGATCGCACTAACGCTGAAGAGCGATCAAGAGTCATTAACCGGGACGCAAAACCTTTTTTACAAAACACCGATCTTAGGTGACGCTGAAGACAATTCCAACTTACCGTAAACATCGAAACTTATCTCCTGCTTATCCGAGCTCCTGACATCTTGTCAAAAAAATTCCTTCACTCGTTCCATTCTTGGCCTAATTTCCACAACCAGAACTGATTCACCAGCATGCATCAAATCGGAACTAACATAGTACATAACCGTACAATCCGCTAACCAATAGCAAGCTCCCCAACTTGGCTCGAAGCCATAGATCACAACACATATACTCTATTGCTGCCGTAATACCATGGTGAGATTAAACTCACTCCTTCATAAGCTTGTGGAAACACGAATCATTGGAATTTTAACTCTTCTGCAATTTTTGCATTCACTCACACAACAGTTAAGCCCACTCTTTAGGCGACAAATTGTTTTACTAAGTCCTAAATTTTTCAAAAATTTCGGCATAGTTTCCTTCGTAATTGGGCCTATCCACCTGCCAGAGAATCACCAAAACCATCCTAACAACACGTCCACAACTTGACAAAGCATCACAATGTATATCAACAACATTAATCTCAATATTACATGTATTATATTATCAAAATTGATACATGGACATGCGTTGCACCTATTTGAATCATAACACATAGAAAATACCTTTCAATCCTCCATTATTGGGCTATTCAACCGAGTAAGAACATATTCTTTCATTAATGTTTTCGACCCTCAAGGTGGTCTCCTTGACTCAACGATTTCGTCATAATACATTTACAGAAGCGATCTCAGCTCCCAGACTTATCTAACTAGTATGATAAATAGATTCCCCTCATAAGCCAATTACCCACTAGCTTTACCTTTAGTTAATATTTTTTGTATATCTTCCACTGCCATACACATTACACAATCACTTAATCTTCCTGAGTCTAAACTCATACTGTAACATGAAATTCACTTCACTCCAAATAGGAGACATAAAAGATTCTTCACGCACCCATAACTTGGGACTACACATCCTATAACAATGGAAATCATACACTTAATAGTTCATCTATCATCCAGTAGACCTTCCTCGTCACTTCCAAGTCATATAGATACATCTCGCAGTACTATCATACTCCTCACGTAGCTATCCAGCCATGATTCCCACTAATAGGGACAATACCAAACATAAAGGTTCAAAACACTTGCTCGCACAATCAGCACTTCAGTGCTCAAGCCATAGGCAAGATCCGGCCTCAAGTCCTCCAGACTGGCCTAACATCAAACTCACCGAGATCACGTCTCGCCCTTCTATCGGGGAATTACAAGCCATCAAGGTAAATCAAACACTGCGTGCTCGTTCGTGCATACGAACATGTGGAAGGAATCGTAAGAGTTACTTTTCAAGCTGAATCAAGGACGCACGATAAGAATTCAAGAATGTGAAGTTTTCCTAAAGGTTCTGCAGCCTCTCGAGGATAAATACAGACGTCTCTGTACTGATCCGCGAGACTCTACTAAACCGGCTCATGACTCACGAGACCAATTAACCTAGGCTCTGATACCAACTTATCACGACCCAATTCCCGAACCTGGTCGTGATGATGCCTTTCATGAAGACAAGGCCAGCCATTCAACCCAATTCATCCTTTTAAGATAATTAATTAACACAATTATAGTATAAACATGGTTTAATAATATCCAATAGCGGAAAGTATGGATAAAATACGGAAATCCAACCCAACTCAACCCTAACCGGGGTGTCACAAGTCATGAGCTACTACAGAGTTTACTAAAATTCTACAAAGTATGGAATTAGGAACAAAGTCTGAAGATATCATAAATAACAGAAGATAAGGAAGAAAATGGGTCTGCAAACGCCATGCAGCTACCTCGATAACTCCGATGAAAACTGAACAGCAGAAAACTCGTTCTATGCCTTAGGAATACCTGTACCTGCACACATGATACAAAGAGTAATGTGAGTACTCTGACCCAGTGAGTAATAAATATAAATAATGACTGAAGGTAAGAAAATACGTTAAGGCACACAACATTCTATACAGAAGCAGTGAAATCATTTAAAATAACAATTCAGTGAAACATCATGTGAAATTTCTTTTAAACCTGTAAAACAGGTAATTTGGCAGTAAAATGACGAGTAGAAATCTGCCCCTCGGGCTCAATATCAAAACAACAAGTAAAAATCAGCACCTCGGGCTCAGTATCAAAATAATAACTAGAAATCTGCCCCTCGAGCTCAGTATCAAAATAATAAGTAGAAATCTGCCCCTCGGGCTCAGTATCAAAATAATAATTAGAAATCTACCCCTTGGGCTCAGTATCAAAATAATAAGTAGAAATCTGCCCCTCGGGCTCAGTATCTCAGAACAGTATCAGCCCCTCAGGCTCAGAACAGTATAAAGCAACCAGTCAATGAAATAAGAGCACATAATTATTATGGCAGATAATGCAGATAAAGAATAAATGCATGAGTGCAATGCAATGCATATGACGGTACCCTCTGGTACCCACTGCGGCGTGCAGCCCGAGCCATCCATATTTATTTATCGTCGACGGCGCTCACTGGGGGTGTGTACAGACTCCGGAGGGGCTCCTACAGCCCAAACACAATATCAAGTCATCTCGTGGCATCAATCAAATCCTGGTCAGTCATTGTTACCTGACCCATTTACATCATATAGTGCCATTGTTACCATTGTTTCAAGTTCCTGCTGCGGCGCGCAACCCGAGCCACCCATAATGTTTCAAGTCACATCACACAGTGCCATTGTTACCACTGTTTTAAGTCACTGCTGCGGCGCGCATCCCGATCCATGCTCAGTCCAGAAATCATCATAAGCCCCTTGGGCATTTGTAAAACAGTAGTTCTCAGCCCGAAATATCATTTAGAAATATCATTTAAGTTTTCAAATCTTAGAAAGATGGTTGAGTTTGCAAAACAGTATTTAAAACCTTGGACTGAGGTCAAATGATATGCAAAATATGCGAAGTAGTGATATCAATCCCTGAAGGATTCAAATAATTGGCAAGAAGCCTACAATTGGAAACATGACTAAGGATATAAATTCTTTAACAAAATAAGTGAGGCAAACCAGTCAAAAATCCCCTAAGGGTTCTACAAGACGGCACAAGGCCCCAAGCATGGCAACAAGCCCAATTCACAATAATAAAGTATACGTCTCAACCAAAAATGTAGTAAAATATCTCTCGGGACGGACCAAGTCACAATCCCCAACGGTGCTCTACCCCACGCTCGTTATCCGGCGTGAAAGTCACCTCAATATAGCGTTACGATGTGAAATTCTGGGGTTTCAAACCCTTAGGACATCATTTACATCTATTACTCACCTCTAGCCGGCCAAATACTTCTTTTCATATTTTCTTGAGCCGATGGTCTATTAGAAACAATCTCATTCTATACAGAAGCAATGAAATCATTTAAAATAACAATTCAGGGAAACATCATGTGAAATTTCTTTTAAACCAGTAAAACGGGTAATTTCGCAGTAAAATGACGAGTAGAAATCTGCCCCTCGGGTTCAATATCAAAACAACAAGTAGAAATCTGCCCCTCGGGCTCAGTATCAAAATAATAACTAGAAATCTGCCCCTCGAGCTCAGTATCAAAATAATAAGTAGAAATCTGCCCCTCGGGCTCAGTATCAAAATAATAATTAGAAATCTGCCCCTCGAGCTCAGTATCAAAATAATAAGTAGAAATCTACCCCTCGGACTCAGTATCTTAGAACAATATCAGCCCCTCAGGCTCAGAACAGTATAAAGCAACCAGTCAATGAAATAAGAGCACATAATTATTATGGCATATAATACAGATAAAGAATAAATGCATGAGTGCAATGCAATGCATATGACAGTACCCTCTAGTACCCACTGCGGCGTGTAGCCCGAGCCATCCATATTTATTTATCGTTGACGATGCTCACTGGGGGTGTGTACAGACTCCGGAGGGGCTCCTACAGCCCAAGCGCAATATCAAGCCATCTCGTGGCATCAATCAAATCCTGGTCAGTCATTGTTACCTAACCCATTTACATTATATAGTGCATTGTTACCATTGTTTCAAGTTCCTGCTGCAGCGCGCAGCCCGAGCCAACCATAATGTCTCAAGTCACATCACACAGTGCCATTGTTACCACTGTTTTAAGTTACTGTTGCGGCACGCAGCCCGATCCATGCTCAGTCCAGAAATCATCATAAGCCTCTTGGGCATTTGTAAAACAGTAGTTCTCAGCCCAAAAATATCATTTAGAAATATCATTTAAGTTTTCAAATCTTAGAAAGATGGTTGAGTTTGCAAAACAGTATTTAAAACCTTGGACTAAGGTCAAATGATATGCAAAATATGCGAAAGCAGTGATATCAATCCCTGAAGGATTCAAATAATTGGCAAGAAGCCTACAATTGGAAACATGACTGAGGATATAAATTCTTTAACAAAATAAGTGAGGAAAACCAGTCAAAAATCCCCTAAGGGTTCTACAGGTCGGCACAAGGCCCCAAGCATGGCAACAAGCCCAATTCACAATAATAAAGTATACGTCTCAACCAAAAATGTAGTAATATATCTCTCGGGACGGACCAAGTCACAATCCCCAACGGTGCTCTACCCCACGCCTGTTATCCGACATGCAAGTCAGCTCAATATAGCGTTACGATGTGAAATTCCGGGGTTTCAAACCCTCAGGACATCATTTACATCTATTACTCACCTCTAGCCGGCCAAATCTACTCTACGATGCCCTTTCCTTTCGTATCGACCTCCTCTTGCGTCGAATCTGGCCAAAACCACAACGAATACATCACAATAGACTAAGGGAATATAACCCAATCGAAAAGACTCGAAAAATATCAAAAATCACGAAATTTACAAAACCTGAGCCCCGGGCCCACTTCTTGAAATCCAACCCCTCAAATCCCAAATTTAGAATTTCAATCTCAAGCCCTAATTTCTTATAATTTGGCTATGTTTTCATGGATTTCTAGGATGATTCTTCAAAAAAATCATGTATTTAACTCATAAAACTTACCTCCAATCGATCTTAGTTGAAACTCCCTTCAATCCCCGTCCAAAAGCTCTCAAAATGACAAAAAATGGTGGAGCAATGGGGTGTTTTTTCGCGAATGAAATGTAAACATTCTGCCCAAAATTTTTCGGAATTACTGTTCACCCCGTGTTACTATTCAGCGTGTTACTATTCATGGGGTACTATTAACGGATACTGTTACGGGGGTACTGTTCACGAATACTGTTACGGGGCACTGTTCATGGGTACTGTTCATAACTACTGTTCACAGTGCTGTAAAAAATACAGCAGCTTTATTTTTTTCGTGCCTAAATCGATCCGTTAACCTTCCGAAATACACCCGAGGCCCCCGAGACCTCAACTAAAAGCACCAACATGTCTTAAAACATTATCCAAACTTGTTCCAATCGTCAAAACACCTCAACTAACGCCAAAATCATCAAATTATATCGAATTCAAGCCTAAGTTCTTTTAAAACTTCTAAAACACACATTCGATCAAAAACCCAAATAAAAACGATGTCCGAATGACCTGAAATTTTGCACACATATCCCAAATGACCCAATGAAGCTATAGAAACTCTCGGAATTTCATTCCGACACCCGGATCAAAATCTCACCTATCAATCGGAATTCGCCAAAATACTAACTTCGCCAATTCCAGCCGAATTCAACACCGGACCTTCAAAATTACTTTCGGTCCTGCTCCTAAGTCACAAATCACCTCCTGGAACTAACCGAACCGTCGAAATTCACATCTGATCCCTCTAACTCATAAGTCAACGTCCGGTTGACTTTTCCAACATGCCATACTTATATAATCTTCCCATGGGACACACTCCCATAACCTACCACAACAATATCTAGAGCGTACCTCCAAACCATCGATCGCACTAACGCTGAAGAGCGATCAAGAGTCATTAACCGGGACGCAAAACCTTTTTTACAAAACACCGATCTTAGGTGACGCTGAAGACAATTCCAACTTACCGTAAACATCGAAACTTATCTCCTGCTTATCCGAGCTCCTGACATCTTGTCAAAAAAATTCCTTCACTCGTTCCATTCTTGGCCTAATTTCCACAACCAGAACTGATTCACCAGCATGCATCAAATCGGAACTAACATAGTACATAACCGTACAATCCGCTAACCAATAGCAAGCTCCCCAACTTGGCTCGAAGCCATAGATCACAACACATATACTCTATTGCTGCCGTAATACCATGGTGAGATTAAACTCACTCCTTCATAAGCTTGTGGAAACACGAATCATTGGAATTTTAACTCTTCTGCAATTTTTGCATTCACTCACACAACAGTTAAGCCCACTCTTTAGGCGACAAATTTTTTTACTAAGTCCTAAATTTTTCAAAAATTTCGGCATAGTTTCCTTCGTAATTGGGCCTATCCACCTGCCAGAGAATCACCAAAACCATCCTAACAACACGTCCACAACTTGACAAAGCATCACAATGTATATCAACAACATTAATCTCAATATTACATGTATTATATTATCAAAATTGATACATGGACATGCGTTGCACCTATTTGAATCATAACACATAGAAAATACCTTTCAATCCTCCATTATTGGGCTATTCAACCGAGTAAGAACATATTCTTTCATTAATGTTTTCGACCCTCAAGGTGGTCTCCTTGACTCAACGATTTCGTCATAATACATTTACAGAAGCGATCTCAGCTCCCAGACTTATCTAACTAGTATGATAAATAGATTCCCCTCATAAGCCAATTACCCACTAGCTTTACCTTTAGTTAATATTTTTTGTATATCTTCCACTGCCATACACATTACACAATCACTTAATCTTCCTGAGTCTAAACTCATACTGTAACATGAAATTCACTTCACTCCAAATAGGAGACATAAAAGATTCTTCACGCACCCATAACTTGGGACTACACATCCTATAACAATGGAAATCATACACTTAATAGTTCATCTATCATCCAGTAGACCTTCCTCGTCACTTCCAAGTCATATAGATACATCTCGCAGTACTATCATACTCCTCACGTAGCTATCCAGCCATGATTCCCACTAATAGGGACAATACCAAACATAAAGGTTCAAAACACTTGCTCGCACAATCAGCACTTCAGTGCTCAAGCCATAGGCAAGATCCGGCCTCAAGTCCTCCAGACTGGCCTAACATCAAACTCACCGAGATCACGTCTCGCCCTTCTATCGGGGAATTACAAGCCATCAAGGTAAATCAAACACTGCGTGCTCGTTCGTGCATACGAACATGTGGAAGGAATCGTAAGAGTTACTTTTCAAGCTGAATCAAGGACGCACGATAAGAATTCAAGAATGTGAAGTTTTCCTAAAGGTTCTGCAGCCTCTCGAGGATAAATACAGACGTCTCTGTACTGATCCGCGAGACTCTACTAAACCGGCTCATGACTCACGAGACCAATTAACCTAGGCTCTGATACCAACTTATCACGACCCAATTCCCGAACCTGGTCGTGATGATGCCTTTCATGAAGACAAGGCCAGCCATTCAACCCAATTCATCCTTTTAAGATAATTAATTAACACAATTATAGTATAAACATGGTTTAATAATATCCAATAGCGGAAAGTATGGATAAAATACGGAAATCCAACCCAACTCAACCCTAACCGGGGTGTCACAAGTCATGAGCTACTACAGAGTTTACTAAAATTCTACAAAGTATGGAATTAGGAACAAAGTCTGAAGATATCATAAATAACAGAAGATAAGGAAGAAAATGGGTCTGCAAACGCCATGCAGCTACCTCGATAACTCCGATGAAAACTGAACAGCAGAAAACTCGTTCTATGCCTTAGGAATACCTGTACCTGCACACATGATACAAAGAGTAATGTGAGTACTCTGACCCAGTGAGTAATAAATATAAATAATGACTGAAGGTAAGAAAATACGTTAAGGCACACAACATTCTATACAGAAGCAGTGAAATCATTTAAAATAACAATTCAGTGAAACATCATGTGAAATTTCTTTTAAACCTGTAAAACAGGTAATTTGGCAGTAAAATGACGAGTAGAAATCTGCCCCTCGGGCTCAATATCAAAACAACAAGTAAAAATCAGCACCTCGGGCTCAGTATCAAAATAATAACTAGAAATCTGCCCCTCGAGCTCAGTATCAAAATAATAAGTAGAAATCTGCCCCTCGGGCTCAGTATCAAAATAATAATTAGAAATCTGCCCCTCGGGCTCAGTATCAAAATAATAAGTAGAAATCTGCCCCTCGGGCTCAGTATCTCAGAACAGTATCAGCCCCTCAGGCTCAGAACAGTATAAAGCAACCAGTCAATGAAATAAGAGCACATAATTATTATGGCAGATAATGCAGATAAAGAATAAATGCATGAGTGCAATGCAATGCATATGACGGTACCCTCTGGTACCCACTGCGGCGTGCAGCCCGAGCCATCCATATTTATTTATCGTCGACGGCGCTCACTGGGGGTGTGTACAGACTCCGGAGGGGCTCCTACAGCCCAAACACAATATCAAGTCATCTCGTGGCATCAATCAAATCCTGGTCAGTCATTGTTACCTGACCCATTTACATCATATAGTGCCATTGTTACCATTGTTTCAAGTTCCTGCTGCGGCGCGCAACCCGAGCCACCCATAATGTTTCAAGTCACATCACACAGTGCCATTGTTACCACTGTTTTAAGTCACTGCTGCGGCGCGCATCCCGATCCATGCTCAGTCCAGAAATCATCATAAGCCCCTTGGGCATTTGTAAAACAGTAGTTCTCAGCCCGAAATATCATTTAGAAATATCATTTAAGTTTTCAAATCTTAGAAAGATGGTTGAGTTTGCAAAACAGTATTTAAAACCTTGGACTGAGGTCAAATGATATGCAAAATATGCGAAGTAGTGATATCAATCCCTGAAGGATTCAAATAATTGGCAAGAAGCCTACAATTGAAAACATGACTAAGGATATAAATTCTTTAACAAAATAAGTGAGGCAAACCAGTCAAAAATCCCCTAAGGGTTCTACAAGACGGCACAAGGCCCCAAGCATGGCAACAAGCCCAATTCACAATAATAAAGTATACGTCTCAACCAAAAATGTAGTAAAATATCTCTCGGGACGGACCAAGTCACAATCCCCAACGGTGCTCTACCCCACGCTCGTTATCCGGCGTGAAAGTCACCTCAATATAGCGTTACGATGTGAAATTCTGGGGTTTCAAACCCTTAGGACATCATTTACATCTATTACTCACCTCTAGCCGGCCAAATACTACTTTGCGATGCCCTTCCCTTTCGTATCGACCTCCTCGCACGTCGAATCTGGTCAAAACCACAACGAATACATCACAATAGGCTAAGAGAATATAACCCAATCGAAAAGACTCGAAAAATATCAAAAATCACGAAATTTGCAAAACCCGAGCCTCGAGCCCACATCTTGAAATCCAGAAATTTTTACATCAAAATGTTCCCTATCTCGCCACGAGTCTATACATACCAAATTCACAAGAATCGGAGTCCATTTGGCCCATCAAATCCCAAATTTAGAATTTCAATCTCAAGCCCTAATTTCCTATAATTTGGCTATGTTTTCATGGATTTCTAGGATGATTCTTCAATAAAATCATGTATTTAACTCATAAAACTTACCTCCAATCGATCTTAGTTGAAACTCCCTTCAATCCCCGTCCAAAAGCTCTCAAAATGACTAAAAATGGTGGAGAAATGGGGTGTTTTTCGCGAATGAAATGTAAATATTCTGCCCAGAAATTTTCGGAATACTGTTCACGACACTATTCACGGATAATTGTTACGAGGCACTGTTCATGGGTACTGTTCATAGCTACTGTTCACAGTGCTGTAAAAAAATGCAGCAGCTTTATTTTTTTCGTGCCTAAATCGATCCGTTAACCTTCCGAAATACACCCGAGGCCCCCGAGACCTCAACTAAAAGCACCAACATGTCTTAAAACATTATCCAAACTTGCTCCAATCGTCAAAACACCTCAACTAACGCCAAAATCATCAAATTATATCGAATTCAAGCCTAAGTTCTTTTAAAACTTCTAAAACACACATTCGATCAAAAACCCAAATAAAAACGATGTCCGAATGACCTGAAATTTTGCACACATATCCCAAATGACACAATGAAGCTACATCAACTCTCGAAATTTCATTTCGACACCCGGATCAAAATCTCACCTATCAACCGGAATTCGCCAAAATACTAACTTCGCCAATTCAAGCCTAATTCAACACCGGACCTCCAAAATTACTTCCGGTCCTGCTCCTAAGTCACAAATCACCTCCCGGAACTAACCGAACCGTCGAAATTCACATCCGAGCCCTCTAACTCATAAGTCAACGTCCGGTTGACTTTTCCAACTTAAACCTTCTTAAAGAGACTAAATGTCTCATTTCTTATCAAAATCGCTCCAAATAAATTCTAATGCACCCAATACCGATAATGAAACATGAGGAAGCAGAAAATGGGACGAACGAGACAGTAACTCATGAGACGAAGGGTCGGGTCGTCACAGTAACACACGAAAAACTCTTGGCAAAACATATGCTATATTTTACTTTCGCTCTCAATTAAATAACCATTACTTGCTCTTTGTCATTGCTTTCACTTTTGCCCTCGGAGACATTGCGCTCGCAGCCAGGCTATTCATCTTCTTTAATTTCAATTGCTAAGTCTCATTTTCAGTCTTATTTCTTGATCATTTTTGGATCAACTAAGTTCGCTTGTCTGTAAACCACATAACAAATTTAACTGTATCATTTTCGGGTAAATAGAGGTTATTAGGCAGGATATGTCGTTGTTTCAGCTTACCGAGAATATGATTAATGATAGAAAGATACGAAGGTTGAGAATTAAGGTAGAATGCTAGTAGGTACTCGAGAGGGTTTCTTTCCCATACCAGTAATATTAATGTTAGTCTGGTATTCAATTATTTTTACTCTCTCTGTTCACTTTTACTTGTCCACTATACTAAAAATATATTTTTACTTTTACTTGTCATTTTTAGCAAATCAAGAGATTTTTTTTTAATTTTGCGTCTATCATTAACTACTCATTCCCAAATTATTTCTCAATACTTTGTTAGATGATATCATTATTATGGCTAATTATAAAATATATACTTCATTTATTTTTCTTAAAGGAAATGCAAAGTCAAAAGTGGACAACTAAATATGAACAGAAAGAGTAGATTTTTATTACTACATATTGTTCCTTAACTTCCTTTTGCTTATTTTGTTTAATTAATTATCTTGTTGTTGTTAATGTTTGTGCTACTACTTTCTTTTCATATTTTCTTGAGCCGATGGTCTATTAGAAACAATCTCTTTATCTTCAAAGTAGAGGTAAGGTTTGCGTACATACTACCCTCCCAGACTCCATTTGTAGGATTATACTGATTTTTTTTGTTGCTTTCTTTATTAACTTTTCTTTTATTATTTCAATTGATGCAGTGTTAATTAAGTGAAACGCTTAAGAGATATAAATCATGATTATGTAAATATTCTTATATTCGAACTATTATATATATATATATATATATATATATATATATATATATATATATATATATATATATATATATATATATATATTTGTTTTAAAGAATTAACTAAAATTTTGAAAATGGATACTCCTAACATGGACCGAATATAATAATTTTTTCTAAAGTATATTTGTGTAACAAATTTTAAAGCAAACGCTACCTAATTAATTTTACTGATTTGCCCTCCACTATTTTGTTAGTTTCAAAAGCGCCTTCCAATTTTCATATGATTCCCTCCACTTCTCTTGAAAATAAATCTCTAATACATGTAAGGATTGGATGTATAGGTTGTCTAAGAATATTTTCACTTAACACCTCAGAGTCACTTTTTCTAAAACAGATATTAATCTCAATTTATTCATGCTTTAAAATATTTAGTTAATTGCAATCCCATATCCTAATACTTTGTATTTGATTTATTATTCTCCTATAGTGGTTTTTATTTTTTTAACCAAAATATAATACCTTTACGCATGATTAGCGCAAAATCAGTCTCTGGGTTCATGTCTGTTCAAAATCTCTTATAAGATTAGAATACAACATGCATGAACGTGTGCTATGTGAAATTGTGTGTAAAAGCGTCCTTGGTTCGTTTCTTTTTTCTTAATTTGTTTATTTTAAAAATAAAAATAAAAAGAGTTCGAGGATGTCAATTACTTGCCAATCCTTCTCTAATGAAATCATTTGATCTCCTTTTGTTGTGGCAATCAAAAGAGGTCTTGATTGAATTACGTTTATTGTTGGGTATTTGTCTTTGAAAGAGGCCTATTAGGCGATGCATTCTGCGAGTCGCAAAATGGATCTACAATATGTCAGTACTCTAGAGCAGTTTGCAGTTCACTCTGTAAGTCGCAGAACAGATATGCGACCTGCAGACCCTCTTTGCGGCTCGCAAAATGTTGGGCGATGTATATATTTTCTTTCCTTTACTTTTTTCTCCTTGTTGTAAAATAGAGTTTGTATTAAACTAGGATCTTTTGTAATCTTTTTCATATCTATTAGGAATTTTGAATGAGTTGTTAACTTGTATGTATAAACTTTGATATCAATGAAAAACCGAGGCTTTCTCTTCCCTTCTGGCTAGAAATTGGTTCTTATTTTGGCCTAGCATCAGAGCCATTCGTTTGATATACTTATGGCAGGATATGACGGAAAAGACAAAGTCAGTGCCAGTTGGAGTAGCACTGGTGATAGAACCAGTCAAAGGAAACATTGTTGAATTTGGCAAAATTTTGTCCCACATCGGTGGGCTCTTGAGTTTTGGGGAGATTTTCCCCCTATAAAAGAAGGCCTAATGTTTAGGATTTAAACACACATTTCATTTGCCTTCTCATCTGTTTAAGGCATTTGTATCTTCTCTCTTTAGTATTATTTCACTTGTATTTTTGGAGTGAAATAAAATATTGGTTGTGTCCGAGGAGTAGGCAAATTTAGCCGAACCTCGTAAATTCTTGTGTTCCCTTTATTGTTGTTTTATTGTCTTATTTATTATTTGGTGGCTGTCATAATTTTTGGTATAGTAGTTGTGACTTATTCACACTATATACATTTGGCTTCCGCAACAATTGGTATCAGAGCCAAGGTACTATCTAAGTATGCTCTGTGGTTGCAGCATAGTCTGATTTTCCACATCAGAAAAGATTTATCTTGGTAACTGAGTCAAGGTTCTGTCTGAGTATGCTCTGTGGTTGCAGCTTAGTCTGATCTTCTACATCAGAAAGGAAATAATCTTGATTTGTGTCGTCAGCTATTAAATGATATTTGTGTCAAATATGGGAGACAATAAACAAGAAGAATCTACATCAAGTGTCAACAACACGTCATCATTGGCATCTTCGCTTATGACAAGAATTGTGTCAAATACGAAATTTGTGATAGAAATATTTGACGGGTCCGGACATTTTGGGATGTGGCAAGGCGAGGTTCTAGATGTCCTTTTTCAACAAGGGCTAGATCTGGCCATTGAAGAAAAGAAACCAGATGTTATTGGAGAAGAAGATTGGAGAATTATCAACCGTGTTGCTTGCGGTACCATTCGATCCTACCTTGCTAGAGATCAGAAATATCCATACACAAAGGAAACTTCTGCAAGTAAATTATGGAAAGCACTGGAGGATAAAGTTTTGAAGAAAAACAGTCAAAATAAATTGTACATGAAGAAGAGACTGTTTCACTTTACCTATGTTCCTGGTACCACGATGAATGAACATATCACCAATTTCAATAAGTTGGTCACAGATTTGCAAAATATGGATACAACTTATGATGATGGTGACTTAGCCTTGATGTTGTTGGCGTCACTTTCTGATGAGTACGAGCACCTTGAAACTACTCTACTCCATGGAAATGACGAAGTTTCTCTTAGAGAAGTTTGTTCGGCTTTGTACAGCTATGAACAAAGAAAGCGAGAAAAACAGAAGGGCGGAGAAGGAGAAGCACTATTTGTGAGGGGTCGTCCTCAAAATCAAACGAGGACAAAGAAGGGAAGATCCAAGTCAAGATCCAGACCCAGCAAAGATGAATGTGCCTTTTGTCGAGAAAAAGGGCACTGGAAGAAAGACTGTCCGAAGTTGAAGAATAAGGCCAAATATAATAATGGAAAGGCCATTATGGATTCAAATGTAGCTGATTGTGATGATTCAGACTTCTCATTAGTTACAACAGAGTCATTAACTTCATCAGACATATGGTTGATGGACTTGGCTTGTAGCCATCATATGTGTCCCAACAGGGACTGGTTTGTGGAATTTCAAGAAGGAGAATATGGAGTCATCCACACAGCGGATAACAGCCCTCTTACCTCATATGGCATTGGTTCAATACGATTAAGGAACAATGATGGAATGATCAGAACATTAACAGATGTTCGATTTGTACCGGATTTGAAGAAGAATCTCATCTCTGTAGGAGCCCTAGAATCAAAAGGGTTCAAAATCATTGCAGAAAATGGAGTGATGAGAGTATGCTCCGGTGCACTAGTGGTAATGAAGGCTAATCGGAAGAATAATAATATGTACCGCTATCGTGGCAGTACAGTTATTGGGACAGCGACAGTGACATCCAATGACGACAAAGAGGCAGAAGCAACCAAGCTATGGCACATGCGCTTGGGACATGCTGGAGGAAAATCCTTGAAAACTCTATCAGATCAAGGATTGTTAAAAGGAGTAAAGGCTTGCAACTTGGAGTTTTGTGAGCATTGTGTTAAAGAGAAACAGACAAGGGTTAAATTTGGTACAGCGATCCATAATACTAAAGGCATTTTGGATTATGTACACTCTGATGTTTGGGGTCCTTCCAAAACACCTTCATTGGGTGGGAAGCACTATTTTGTAACCTTTGTTGATGATTTTTCTCGAAGAGTGTGGGTGTATACAATGAAAAACAAAGATGAAGTGCTGAGAATTTTTCTCAAATGGAAGACGATGGTGGAGAATCAAACAAGGCAGGAGGATCAAGTGTATTCGCACAGACAATGGAGGTGAATACAAAAATGATCATTTCAATAAGGTCTGTGAAAATGATGGCATCGTCTGACACTTCACTGTTAGACATACACCACAACAGAATGGAGTGGCAGAACGTATGAACCGGACCTTGCTGGAGAAGGTACGGTGTATGTTGTCCAATGCTGGCTTGGGCAAAGAATTTTGGGCTGAGGCAGTTACATATGCATGCCACCTCATTAATCGCTTACCATCTGCTGCTATTGATGGCAAGACACCATTTGAAAAATGGTATGGAAAGCCTGCTGTAGATTATGACTCTTTGCACGTGTTTGGCTCAACTGCATATTATCATGTGACAGAGTCAAAATTGGATCCAAGGGCAAAGAAGGCTATTTTTATGGGAATTACTTCTGGAGTCAAAGGATATCGCTTATGGTGTCCTATGACAAAGAAAGTAATATTCAGCAGGGATGTTACCTTTGATGAATCTGCTATGGTAAATAAGGTAACAGAAGATACCAAACAAAATGAAGGTGCTTCTAAGCAGGTGGAGTTTGAGGAAAAATTTATTTTTCCTACACAAGAAGCAGAGGAGGAAACAAATGAAGATTACCCTCTGGAAAGAGAGCCAGTAGAGGAGATTCCAACTCAGGAACCTCAACAACAACTTGAATCAATAGCAACCAGCAGGCCAAAAAGAACAATAACGAAACCTGTTCGTCTCATAGAGACGGTTGCTTGTGCAACCTCAATTGTAGCTGATGATGTTCCTACCACTTATAAAGACGCTGTCCAAAGTTCAGAAGAAGATAAGTGGAGGATTGCCATGAATGATGAAATACAGTCCCTTCATCAGAATCATACATGGAGATTGGCCAATCTCCCGAAGGGAAAGAAAGCAATTGGGTGCAAATGGGTATTTGCAAAGAAAGAAGGATTTCCTAACCAATTAGATGTTCGCTACAAAGCAAGATTGGTGGCCAAAGGATATGCTCAAAAGGAGGGAATTGATTACAATGAAGTATTTTCTCCAGTTGTAAAACATTCCTCCATTAGAATTATGTTGGCTTTGGTAGCACAATTGGATTTGGAACTAGTTCAGATGGATGTAAAAACTGCGTTTTTACATGGAAACTTGGAGGAGGAAATCTACATGACTCAGCCAGAAGGATTCAAAGTTGCTGGAAAAGAAAATATGGTGTGCAAACTTGAAAAATCATTGTACGGATTGAAACAATCTTCTAGACAATGGTACAAGCATTTTGACGAGTTTATGTTGCGGCAAGGGTACAAGAGAAGCAAATACGATCATTGTGTGTATTTGCACAAGCTTAAAGATGGTTCCTTTGTATATCTTCTCCTATATGTTGATGATATGTTGATAGCTTCCAAGAATTTGGAAGAAATTGATAAGTTGAAGATTCAACTGAAGAAGGAGTTCGAGATGAAGGATTTGGGTGAGGCAAAGAAAATTCTTGGCATGGAGATAATTAGAGATAGACGTTCAAAGAAACTCTGTTTATCTCAAAAGGAATATTTGAAGAGAGTACTTCAATGTTTTGGCATAGATGACAAGACTAAGCCAGTTAGTACTCCACTTGCTTCCCATTTTAAGCTAAGTACTACTATGTCGCCAATGGATGAAGTTGAACGAAAGTATATGTCAAAGGTACCATACGCAAATGTTGTTGGTAGCTTGATGTATGCAATGGTTTGCACAAGGCCTGACATTTCACAAGCTGTTGGAGTTATTAGCAGATATATGCACAATCTAGGGAAGGAGCATTGACAAGCTGTGAAGTGGATTCTACGGTATATTCATAATACTGTAGATGTCGGGTTAGTTTTTGAGCAGGAAGACAATCAGTCTGTAGTTGGATATTGTAACTCAGATTTTGCGGGTGATCTGGACAAACGAAGATTAACTACTGGTTATGTGTTTACTTTAGCAAAGGCACCAGTTAGTTGGAAGTCTACTTTGCAGTCAACAGTTGCTTTGTCTACAACAGAGGCAGAGTACATGGCTATTACAGAGGCCGTGAAAGAGGCAATTTGGCTTCAAGGATTGCTAAAGGAGCTTGGTGTTAAAGAAAAAGGTATCACAATTTTTTGTGATAGTCAAAGTGCTATTCAATTAGCGAAGAACCAAGTGTATCATGCAAGGACGAAGCACATTGATGTTCGGTATCATTTCGTACGAGAAATCATAGAAGAATGTGGAGTCACAGTGAAGAAAATTCATACTACGGAGAATCCTGCTGATATGCTGACAAAGGTGGTGACTGCGGTCAAGTTTCAACATTATTTGGATTTGATCAACATTGTTGAAAACTGAAGATTGAAGATGAAGACACAATCAAAATTTGTTATTGAGAGAAAATTGAAGATGTGGAATTTTGCCAAGGTGGAGATTTGTTGAATTTGGCAAAATTTTGTCCCACATCGGTGGACTCTTGAGTTTTGGGGGAATTTTTCCCCTATAAAAGAAGGCCTAATGTTTAGGATTTAAACACACCTCTCATTTGCCTTCTCATCTGTTTAAGGCATTTGTATCTTCTCTCTTTAGTATTATTTCACTTGTATTTTTGGAGTGAAATAAAATATTGGTTGTGTCCGAGGAGTAGGCAAAATTAGCCGAACCTCGTAAATTCTGGTGTTCCCTTTATTATTGCTTTATTGTCTTATTTATTATTTGGTGGCTATCATAATTTTTGGTATAATAGTTGTGACTTATTCACACTATATACATTTGGCTTCCGCAACAAACATAACATCAAATGATAATCCTGGGATACTGATAACATAGGTACAACTGAAGGGAGAAAATTGTGATGAGTGGGCTAGGTCCACGGGGACCGCCTTGAGGGCGAGGAAGAAATTCAGTCTTATTGACGGGATGATCAAGTTACCAAATGAACAGTCCTTGGATCTTGAAGATTGATGGACCATCGACTTATTGTTGGTGTCCTAGATTCGAAATATAATTAAACCCACTTTGCGTTCAACCATACCTCATGTGGAAGTGGCAGGAGATTTGTGGACAAGTATTAGAGAACAGTTTACGATCTCTAATAGCCTAAGAATACAACAATTGAAGACAAAATTTGCAGAGTGCAAATAGAAGAGCATGACCATAGTTAATTACTATGGAAAATTGATAAAAACTATGGGACAAAAGGGAGGATGAAAAGGTGCATATTTTCATCATGGGATTGGATGAAACAATGTATGGGACGGTAAGATCGAACTTGCTAGCTCAAGATATGTTGCCAACCTTGAATCGCGTTTACTTGAAGCTAGTGTAACATGAATCTCTAAAAATGATAGCCCGAGGAAGAAACTAATGTAGTGACACTATAGCCTTTGCTTTACAAAGTGCATCTTCCTATAGAGTTCGGAACGAGGGGAAGGACAAAAATACGACATGTTCCTATTGCTAGCACACATGGCGTGATTTTGAAAATTACTTTCAGCTTATTGAAGTTCCAGAATGGTGGGGTAACCGGCCTTGTGGTAGACTGATGGACATCATAGAGACCAACAGCAACATCAGAGAGATAGAGTAAATGGAGGACACGGGTGAGGTGCTACACTCCACAGACTCATGACTCATGCAATGGGTGCCTCCGCACCTATGACAGATTTAGAGAAAATATGGGCCTCGAGGCTTGAGCAATGAACAATGGCGGATACTAATTGCTATCTTAAATAACTACTCCCTCCGATCCAAAATAAGTAATTTTTTAGCTGTTTTCACACAAATTAAGAAATTCACCTTTTAACATTAATTATCAATGAAATTGACCATATTAACCTTTACTATCTCTTCACATAAATATTCCTAACACATATTCCAACACTATTTACTCCAAGGGCAATATAGGAAAAAAATAATTAATTCATTCTTGAGATGTGGAAAAATCACTTATTTTGGACCACAAAAAAAAGCCAAAAAATCACTTGTTTTGAACCTGAGGAAGTAACATATAAGTTCAAATGAGAAGATGATTGGTAAGCGTAATGCATCTTGGATCATTGACACATGTGCATCTAATTATATGACATGTTACTTAAACTTATTGTTACAATGTGCGAAAAATATCTAGATGTCTTCTTACTTTGCCTGATGGAAGCACTACTGTAGCCATCAACAAGGGTTCAATAAAATTGAAAGGAAATTTTGATCTAAAAATATTCTTTATGTGTCCGGCTTAACGTGTAATTTGATTTCTGTGTTGCAATTGATAAATCACTTAGATTATTTTGTTCTATTCACTAAGGTTTTGTGTGTTATATAGGACAACACCTCGAGGATGCTGATTGGAGCGGATGAACAGAAAAATGGACTCTACTAATTCTGAAACAAGTCAAGGGTATATGCTCTGAAGGCTGGTGGTATAGACTCATTGGAATTTTGGCACAAGCGTTTGGGACATTCATCTGTACAAGTGACCAAATTAATCCTTGTCATTGGTTTTAGGAATAATAGTAATATTTTGAATAAAATTTGTGGTGTGTGCCATCGAGCAAAATAAACAAAAGACAAGTTTCCTTTGAGTAGTGTTAGAGTTTCTAGTATTTTTAAATTAATTCATTGTGATTTATGAGGATCTATCACACGATTTCATCTTGTGGTGTGTATCTTATTTTCTGACTATTGTGGATAGTTAGTCGCATGTTTTATGAATTTTTTTGTTGATTTATAAGAAGGAAGTAGAACCGATCGTGAAGATTTTTTCTTTTACACAGGCAATTCAATAAATGAGTCAAAACTTTCAGGAACAATAATGAAATGGAATTTACTTGTATATAAAATTATTTCTTTGCATCTGGAATTGTTTTTCAAAATTTGTATACATGAAATCCTCAATAGAACAAGAGAATAGAAAGAAAACATTATCATATACTCCCTCCGATGTGAACCTGTTTGACTGGGCACGGAGTTTAAGTAAAAAATGAAGATTTTTGGAATTTGTGGTCCTAAACAAGTCCAAATGGGGCCCAGAGTATTTGTGTGGTTATAAAAGCTTCTCATTAAGGGTAAAGTTGTAACTTTAAGCTAAATTGTTACCAAATTTAGAAAAAGGTTCATTCTTTTTGGAACGGACCAAAAAGGAAATAGGTTCACATAAACTGGAACTGAGGGAGTATTAAATATTGCATGTGTCTTGTGTTTTCAGGGTAACCTATCAATTGAGTTTTGGAGGAATGTGTATTGACGTCTTGTTACTTGATTAATCGAACTCCATACTAATTTAATATGAAAAGACCTCTTATGAAGTTTTATATGGCCGAGTGCATAAGTACGTGCATCTTCGAGTGTTAGACTTGCTATATTATGTTTAAACAAGGGAGGATAGGCGACAAATTTGCAAGCAGAAGTCGTAAGTATATTTTTGGATATCCCTATGGAAAGAAAGGACAAGTATATCATTTGGAAACAACGGAATATTTTGTCTCACGAGATATTAATTTCTATGAGACTGAATTTCTTTTCGCCTTATTGATAATTGCCATGACTGAAAATAATAAAGAGATACCTGGAAAAGAATTTAGGAATAGCTAAGAATTGAAGTTGGGGAAATGGGGAGTGGGGAGGGGAGAGGGGCGGATTTAGTCCAAGCTCATGGAGTCGAGCTAAGCGAAGATGACCACCAAGAAGCCGAGGAAAACGAGTATGACCAACAGGGCAAAAGTAAAGAAGAGATACACACTTTGGAATGAAAATTTGAGGGCCAAAAGTAGGAAAGTTGAAATAATGGAGGAGGAGCAATTAGATGCGGACATCGTTAAAAAAATACACACAATTGTGTGATTATGTTACTAATATTGTCCAGATGAGTTCATCATGTCCTTCATTCACTTCACATCATCACTCAGCTACACCCTATCATTTAGCGCAGTATATGAATTGTGATAAATTTTCTATGCAACAAAGAAACTTTCTTGTTATGGCGCATGCATCTGTAACTTTCTCTGAATCTATAAAAGATAGGAAGTGAAGGGAGACAATAAAGTAGGAAATACAAGCTTTGGAGAATAATGGGACATTGATGATAGAATATCTACCTCCAAATAAAAAATCACTTAGTTGCAGGTGAGTTTACAAGATAAATACAATTCGGATGGAACGGTTGGATTACATCAGGCTTGACAGTTATTTTTGGGAATTATGAAGTCGGGGAGATTGACAACACTGAGACATTTGCTCCTGTGGCAAATATGATGACTGTGCGTGCTTTCCTAGCAGTTGTGGTGACAAGATACTAGGGAGTTACTGTTGGATTTTGTTTAATAACAAAAGAAGGGTGAATGGAAAATGGTGGGAAGTGAAATTTTGAATGAGTTCACTAATGCACTTTGTCCCTCATTGGTAGAAAGAAAGAAAGTCTTGGTGTTTATATAGAGAAACTCATCTTTTAGCTCTTAAAGAGCTAGTAAGAAGGCAAGCCTCGCGTCGTCGTCGCTCGGCTCGGCTTCGGCTTCGGATTTGGATTTGTCAAAGATCGATTGATTCATTAATCCTTTTGGACAAAATTCTTTTCAAATATTTAATTAAATTAATTAAAGAAAATTCAATCCGAAATAACCAATGACCCGCGACCCAGTCCGGTCCGGCCCGCTTTTCTTTCTTGGATTAATTTAAATTCGTTTTAAATTTCCCGCAAAAATTTCCAACAGTCATGACTGTTCTGAAAGGTTGCAAACTTCTTCAGAGCGTCACACCTGTTCCAACAGCTATGACTGTTCTGAAAGGTTGCAAACCTCTTAAGAGTGTCACACCTGTTCCAACAGCCATGACTGTTCTGAAAGGTTGCAAACCTCTTCAGAAACATCACCAAGTTGGCTATAAATAGATCTTCAAATCCCAGAATATTAACTTATGAAATTTTCTGAATCTTCTTCTTCTTCTGCACAAAATATTCCAGTGTGTTTTACGACCATTGAGTGGTTCGCCGATCACCAGAGTTTTAGGTACCGATACACTGGTGAGTTAAATCGTTCTATCCTGGGAGGATATATTCCAAAACCTCGGGTACTTGAGGGGAATAATTTCCTTAAGGACACACTGTGTATTCAGTGGGCTCGATTTTTTCCTACAACGTTTTTCCAGAATTTATTTGAAGAAGTTTACTGTTTCAGAATTTAATTTCTACTAACTTTCTGTTTCTGTTTTCAGAAAGATTATTACTTAATATATTTACTGCAATACAGATTGATAACAATCTTAAGGAAATTAATAATTATATTCTGTATTTTGTCAGAATTTTATTATTCTGATTTGAAGATATAAAAAACTTCATCAGAGTATTAAAATTCAGAAAACGATTTGAAGAATATAAAAACTTCATCGTTTTTCCGGAAAAACAGTATATAAAAACTTCAGTTGTTTTTATTACGTACTGTTTATTAATTACAGTATTATTTACTGTTTTGGTTTTGCTATTAATTGATCTCTTCTGTTGTTGACAGTAAGAAATGGCAAATAAGAATGGAATTCCTTCCACGACTGTTGGTGCAACGACGATAGCCTCGTCAAGCCGCACTGCTGTTCCTCCGGCCGAGAAACCGGGGAAATTTTCTGGAACCAACTTCAAAGGATGGCAGCAAAGGGTGTTCTTCTGGCTTACCACTCTTGGTATGCAGAAATTCACTAGTGAAGAGCCTCCAGTTCCTGCTGCGGACATGCCAGATAATGAAAAGTTCATGGTTGTTGAGGCATGGAAGCAGACAGATTTTCTTTGCAAAGGTTACATCTTAAGTGCTTTAGAGGATGACTTGTACGATGTGTATAGTGCAATAAATACTTCGAAAGAATTATGGGACGCACTTGAGAAGAAGTACAAGACAGAAGATGCATGCTTGAAGAAGTTCGTGGTTGCCAAGTTTCTAGACTATAAAATGATAGATAGCAAAACTGTGGGAACCCAAGTTCAGGAGCTTCAACTTATTTTTTACGACCTTATTGCTGAAGGTATGGTCGTGAATGAAGCATTTCAAGTAGCTGCTATGATTGAAAAATTGCCTCATTCGTGGAGAGATTTCAAGAACTATCTGAAGCACAAACGCAAAGAAATGAAGTTGGAAGATCTTGTGATACGTCTAAAGATCGAGGAAGACAACAAAACAGCCGAGAATAAGTCTCGTGGAAATTCAACGATTATGGGAGCTAATGTCGTTGAGGAGACTACTCCAAAAAGTAAGAAGAGGAAGAGGCCTTCTGGAAAAACTAAGGAGCAGAACAAAAAGAAGTTCAAGGGAAACTGATACAATTGTGGAAAAATTGGTCACAAAAGCCCTGATTGTCGTCTCCCGAAAAAGGATAATAAGAAGGGACAAGCCAACATAGTGGAGAAGAATGATGACATTGATGATCTTTGTGCAATGCTTTCGGAATGCAACCTTGTTGGAAATCCGAAGGAGTGGTGGATTGACTCTGGAGCCATTCGACATGTTTGTGCTATCAAAGAAGCATTTGCGACTTACTCTACTGCTGGTCCCGAAGAAGAAATTTCCATGGGAAATAATGCAACAGCCAAGATTGAAGGTTATGGGAAGATATTCCTGAAGATGACTTCCGGCAAGGTGTTAACGCTCAACAACGTTCTTCATGTTCCTACTATTAGGAAGAATTTAGTTTCTACTTCTTTACTTGTAAAGAATGGATTCAAATGTGTATTTGTTTCTGATAAAGTTGTTGTAAGCAAGAACGAAATGTATGTTGGAAAAGGCTACCTCACGGAGGGCCTTTTCAAACTCAATGTAATGGTTGTTGACAGTATGAATAAAATTTCAGCTTCTTCTTATTTATTGGAGTCAAATGATTTATGGCATATTCGTTTAGGACATGTCAATTATAAAACCTTGCAGAAGTTAATTAATTTAGAAGTATTGCCTAAATTCGAGTGTAATAAATCGAAATGTCAAATATGTGTTGAATCTAAGTTTGTAAAACATCCATATAAGTCTGTTGAAAGGAATTCAAATCCTTTAGACTTAATTCATACTGACATTTGCGATATGAAGTCGACACCATCTCGAGGTGGAAAAAAGTATTTTATTACTTTTATTGACGATTGCACTAGATATTGTTATGTTTATTTGCTTAATAGTAAGGATGAAGCAATTGAAGCATTCAAGCAATACAAGAATGAGGTAGAAAATCAATTGAATAAAAATATCAAAATGATTAGAAGTGATAGAGGTGGAGAATATAAATCTCCGTTTGCAGAAATATGTTCGGAATATGGAATTATCCATCAAACTACTGCACCTTACACACCTCAATCCAATGGAATTGCGGAAAGGAAAAATCGGACTTTAAAAGAAATGATGAATTCTTTATTAATAAGTTCCGGATTACCGCAGAGTTTGTGGGGGGAAGCTATCCTTACAGCTAACCGGATACTCAACAGAGTACCCCACAACAAAATGCAATCTATTCCATATGAAAAATGGAAAGGAAGAAAACCCAACTTGAAATATTTCAAAGTGTGGGGGTGTCTAGCAAAGGTACAGGTTCCTTTACCTAAAAGGGTTAAAATTGGACCAAAAATAGTAGATTGCGTTTTTATTGGATATGCTACAAATAGTAAAGCATGTCGGTTTTTGGTTCATAAATCCGATAATCCTGAGATTCATGTTAATACGGTAATGGAATCAGATAATGCTGAATTCTTTGAAAACATCTATCCGTATAAAACTGAAAGCGAGTCGTTAAGTGAAAGACCTAAATGACCTCGGGAATAACCAAAGGAAAATACTCCAAGTATAGAAGATCCAAGGCGTAGCAAACGTCAAAGAACATCTACTTCCTTTGGACCAGATTTTGTGACATTCTTGCTTGAAAATGAGCCTCAATCCTTTAAAGCAGCTATGTCGTCTTCTGATTCAACATTTTGGAAAGAGGCAGTCAATAGTGAGATTCAATCAATTTTGGATAACCATACATGAGAATTAGTTGATCTTCCTCCTGGAAATAAGCCTTTAGGTTCAAAATGGATCTTTAAACGAAAAATTAAAGCTGATGGCACTATTGACAAATATAAGGCAAGACTTGTTGTCAAAGGTTATAGAAAAAAGGAAGGCCTTGATTACTTTCACTTACTCGCCAGTAACAAGGATAACATCTATTAGGGTGTTAGTGGCACTAGCGGTCGTGTATGGTCTTGAAATCCATTAAATGGATGTTAAAACAGCTTTCTTAAATGGAGAATTGGAGGAAGAGATTTACATGGAACAACCTGAGGGTTTTGTGGTTCCTGGTAAAGAAAAGAAAGTTTGCAAACTTGTTAAGTCGCTTTATGGACTTAAACAAGCACCCAAACAATGACATGTAAAATTTGACCAAACAATGTTGGCAAATGGATTTAAAATCAACGAGTGTGACAAATGTGTTTACATTAAAAACACTCCAGGTCATGAAGTCATTGTTTGTTTATATGTTGATGACATGTTGATAATGAGCAAAAATATGACAAATATAAATGCTACAAAACGCATGTTGTCTAGCAAATTCGACATGAAAGACTTAGGAGTTGCTGATGTGATCTTAGGAATCAGAATTCGCAAGATTCCACAAGGTCTAGCATTATCACAGTCTCACTACATTGAAAAGGTACTTGACAAATTCAAGTATTTAGATTTCAAAATTGCCAAGACTCCAATTGACGTGAGTTATGCACTTCAAAAGAATGAAGGTGAAAGTGACTCACAACTGGACTATGCAAGAGTATTGGAAAGTTTGATGTATATCATGGATTGTACGCGACCAGATATAGCATGTGCTATTAGCAAACTGAGTCGGTTTACAAGTAATCCCAATCAAATACATTGGATGGCAATGAAACGAGTTTTGGGATATCTGAAACATACCCAAAATTATGCTTTGTATTATAACAAATATCCTACCGTGATCGAGGGATATAACGATGCAAATTGGATCACCGGATCATCTGAAGTTAAATCCACGAGTGGATATGTTTTCACAATTGGGGGTGGAACAGTGTCTTGGAAATCATCCAAACAAACGTGCATCGCCCGTTCTACAATGGAATCTGAATTCATAGCTTTAGATAAAGCCGGTGAAGAAGCTGAATGGCTCCGGAATTTTTTGGAAGATATTCCATTTTGGCCCAAACCTTTGGCACTTACTTGTATACATTGTGATAGTCAAGCGGCAATAGGTAGGGCAGGGAGCGTTATGTATAACGGAAAATCTCGTCATATTCGAAGGAGACACAATACCGTTAGACAACTACTCTCTAGTGGTGTTATTACAATTGACTACGTAAAGTCAAGAGATAACGTGTCGGATCCACTTACAAAAGGCCTATCTAGAGAGGCAATTGAAAGATCATCAAATGGAATGGGGTTAAAGGCCTAGGACAAGTCATCATGGCGGTAACTCTACCTAGCAGACTGGAGATCCCAATAGCTAGGTTTAAAGAGCTCAAACAAAGTTATGAATGACGGTTCAACATTGTCAACTAACTCAACCCATTCTCGTGATGAAGACAATGTTCAAAAACGAGGTAAAGCATTAAGGCTTTTTGATGTGTCAATAAAGCTTAAAGCTTTTAATGATTTGCTAAGTCTGGCAGGATATGACCAGATAGTGTGTCTTTAGGATTACACGTTTAGGAATCACCTACGTGAGTGTGAAGTGTAAGCCGCTTCAAAGAGAATGAAAGTAAAGGCCCATTCTCTAAGCACTCATGAAACCGGGCGGTGTTCATGGCTGAAATGAACACAACCATGAGAACCATAGATGGTTAAGGATTGATTGTGTGACTTATGTTGTCTAGGTATACAACAAAGCTCGACGGTTCAAAGATATCAAATCTACCGATTGACCGAGTATATCCGATATAAGTTCACTACGGAAAGTTCAAAGGGAAACCTACTTATCCAGAGGCAATCAATTCTTGCTTGTAAAACACACACACGTCCGTGCATTCCTTTAAGTTTATAGCCATTCCCCATTCATGTGGGGGATTGTTGGATTTTGTTTAATAACAAAAGAAGGGTGAATGGAAAATGGTGGGAAAGAAATGGAGGGAAGTAAAATTTTGAATGAGTTCACTAATGCACTTTGTCCCTTATTGGTAGTCTTGGTGTTTATATAGAGAAGCTCATCTTTTAGCTCTTAAAGAGCTAGTAAGAAGGCAAGCCTCGCGTCGTCGCTCGCTCGCTCTGCTCGGCTTCGGCTTCGACTTCGACTTTGGATTTGGATTTGGATTTGGATTTGGATTTGTCAAAGATTGATCGATTGATTAATCTTTTTGGACAAAATTATTTTCAAATATTTAATTAAATTAATTAAATAAAATTCAATCCGAAATAACTAATGACCCGCGACCCAGTCCGGTCCGACCCGCTTTTCTTTCCTGGATTAATTTAAATTCGTTTTAAATTTCCCGCAAAAGTTTCCAACAGTCATGACTGTTCTGAAAGGTTGCAAACCTCTTCAGAGTGTCACACCTGTTCCAACAGCTATAACTGTTCTGAAAGGTTGCAAACCTCTTCAGAGTGTCACACCTGTTCCAACAGCCATGACTGTTTTGAAAGGTTGCAAACCTCTTTAGAAACATCACCAAGTTGGCTATAAATAGACCTTCAAATCCCAGAATATTAACTTACGAAATTTTCTGAATGTTCTTCTTCTTCTGTACAAAATATTCCAGTGTGTTTTACGACCATTGAGTGGTTCGCTGATCACCAGAGTTTTAGGTACCGATAAACTGGTGAGTTAAATCGTTCTATCCTGGGAGGATATATTCCAAAACCTCGGGTACTTGAGGGAAATAATTTCCTTAAGGACACACTGTGTATTCACTGGGCTCGATTTGTTTCTACAATGTTTTTCCAGAATTTATTTTGAAGAAGTTTACTGTTTTCGGAATTTAATTTCTACTAACTTTCTGTTTCTATTTTCAGAAAGATTATTACTTAATATATTTACTGCAATACAGATTGATAATAGTTACATCAAATGGACGTGCATAATTCCTTTTTGTACGGGGATCTTCATGAGGAGGTATACATAAAAAAAACTTTTTGGGTTTCAGGTCGCGAGTCCAAGGAAGATATGCAGACTTCAGAAATCTCTTTATGAGTTAAAATAAGCATAGAGGTGTTAATTTACTAAGTTATTCACTGCCTTAAAAAATTATGGATTCGAGCATTCATACTCGAATTACTCTCTCTTTATTTTGAAAAAGTGTAAAGTTTGAATACATGTCCTTGTTTTTGTCAATGATTTGATTATCTCTGGCAATGAACCTACGATTATTCGGTAATTCAAGGCATACCTTGGTAAATATTTTTACATGAAGGACTTGGGTCGATTGAAATATTTTTTGGTTGTAGAAGTATCCAAGAACTCTAATGGGGTTTTCTTGAGCCAACATAGATATGCCTTGTACATTATCTCAGATATTGGATTATTGGAAGCTAAGCCTGTGGGAATTCCTTTGGAGCAGAATCATCAGCTAGTATTGGCATAGGAATGAGCTCTTGATGACCCTAAAAGTTATCATCGTTTGGTGGGATGGCCCATCTATTTGTGTTGCATACAACCAGAATATCCTACTGCATTCATGTTCTATCTCAATTCATGCGAAAACTGAAAAAGAGCATTTGGAAGTAGCATTGCTAGTAGTCTAATACTTGAACGAAAATCCGAGATAAGGGATTTTGTTGAGTAGTAAATGTGACTTGCGTCTCTATGGATAGTGGGGTCTAATTGGTCTGGTTGTCCTTTAACTTGGTGCTCTTTCATGGATGGTTTATATCTTCGGATGACTCACCCATATCTTGTAAGACTAAGAAGCAATATACAGTCTCACACTCATCAAGGAAGGCAGAATACCGTTCTAGGGAAATGACGATTGGTGAGCTAAAGTGGTTAAAGGGAGTTATGTCTAGTATAGGAGTAGCATGCAATTTTCTTGTTCATCCTTACCATGACGGTCAAATGGCGTTACATATAGCAAAAAATTTTGTCTTTCATGAATGACCATAACATATTGAAATGGACCGTCATTTTATTCGTGGAGAGATAATGAAGGTGTGACAAATCGGCCGGTCGTCTTAAGAATTAACTCTACGATCCCCTATTAACTGCTTTTCCCGTATTTATTTCTCCTATTTTGATTTGCCGGGATATTCGGTTTTAATTTTCGGAGAGTTTTGGGACACTTAGTCCCTAAATGAGAGTTTAAGTGTTAGAAATTTAACTGTAGTCAGAATATTATGAAGACGGCCTCAGAATGGAATTCTGATGGTTCCGTTAGCTCCGTTGGGTGATTTCGGGCTTAGGGGCATGTTCGGATTGTGTTTTGGAGGTCCGTAGCTAATTTAAGCTTGAAATACCGAAAGTTGAATTTTGAAGTTTCCGGTTCGATAGTGAGATTTTGATCCGAGGGTCGGAATGGAATTCCGAAAGTTGGAGTAGCTCCGTATTATTGAATGTGACGTGTGTGCAAAATTTCAGGTCATTCGGACGAGATTTGATAGACCTTTAGATCGAAAGCGTATTTTTAGAGTTTTGGAGTTCTTAGGCTTGAAACCACGGTTAATTCGTCGTTTCGATGTTGTTTTAGTTGTTTTAAGGATTGGTATAAGTTTGGACAGTGCTATTTGACTTGTTGGTACCTTTGGTTGAGGTCTCGAGGGCCTCGGGATAGTTTCAGAAGGTTGTCGGAAGAATTAGGAGTTGTTTGAGCAGCTTCAGCTGCTGGTCTTCTGTCATAACAGCACCTGCGGTTGGGTCCCGGAGGTGTGTAGCCCCAGAAGCGGTATTGTCATCGCAGAAGCAGAAATTGGGAGGAACAACAGGATCTGCAGATGCAGGAGATGTACCGCAGAAGCGGTACCGAATCTGCGAATTGGGAGTCGCAGGTGCGAAGAAGGCTGAGTTAGTGATTGTCGCAGATGTGGTCCCATGGCCGTAGAAGCGGATTAGCTGGGCAGAAACATATAAATTCGTGCCTTCGTGAATTTGAGCTATTTTAACCTCTTTTCAAATGGGAAAAAACCTTGGGAGCATTTTCAAGAGAGATTTTTAGAGGAATTCATTGGGGTAATGTCTTTGGTCCCTAAACTCGTTATTGGGGCGATTTTTATCATTATAAACATGAAAATTTAAAGAAAATTAGTGGTAATTTGGGGATTAGGGCTTGACTAATTAGAGACTTTTGAGTGATGATTTGAGGGACCATTTGAGGTCCTATTTTAGTATTTTTGGTATGATTGAACTCGTGAGAGTGTGAGAATTTTGGAAATGTAAATTTTACTTGATTTCGAGATGTGGGCCCAAGGGGCGTTTTGGTCATTTTACCTAATTGCGCGTATTAGCATAGAATTTCTTTGTAGAATTAATTACTTGAAGTGTTATTTACATTATGAAATTGAATTGAATAGATTTGAGCCATTTGGAGTCGAGTACTCGTGGCAAGAGCGTGGTTTCGGATTGATTTAAGCTAGTTTGAAGTAAGTGACTTGCCTAACCTTGTGTGGCGGATCTTCCCTTTAGGATTTGGTATATTTGATAATTAAAATGCCTTGTACGTGAGGTGATGAGTATGTACTTGAGCTAATTGTTGAAAATCCAATTTTCTTTAAGTAATTTTAATGGTGTTCCTTTTTCCTATTTTATACTACTTGCAATTTAAACCTGTTATTAGCTTAGAAAAAGCATGTTTAATTGACTTAATTATTTATTTTCTTAAACTGCCTTAATTGTATTTTGTGAAGCATGTTAGGTTAGAATTACCTATTTGCTTGGTACGAAATTGAGCTTACTTGAGTATTCTTTGTGTTGCTGCTGTGCGTTATCATTTTGGGACTGCGGAGATGGCATCTTGGGAAAGCCCCTGTACGTATTTATGATTGAGCTGAGGTGCGAGATACCGAGAGATCCCTAGAACGTATATTGAGGATACCAAGAGATCCCTGGCATATGTTGAGGATACCGAGAGATCCTCGGGATACCAAGAGATCCCTGGCATATATTGAGGGTACTAAGAGATCCTCAGATATTATCCTTGTGATTGTTTTTGCCTCTATTTCAGTTATTGAGTTCCTTATATTCCTGTATTAAATTCTTATTGTTAGCTTTCAACGGTATTGCTTATCTTATTCTGTCATACCTTATATTTTTATTTTATCTCAATAGGGCCCTGACCTTCCTCGTTACTACCCGACCGAGGTTAGGCTTGACACTTACTGAGTACCTCCTATGGTGTACATGTTTTTCATGTGCAGATCCAGGTACTTGACTCAGTCTTATCACCCTTGAGGCGAGGTGACTGCTCCAGAGACTTCGAAGTATATCTGCCGCATCCGCAGACCGAGGAGTCCCTTTCCATTCTATCTTGTAGTGATAGCCCTTATATCTTTTCAGTTGATGTAGACATTCCGGAGTGAGAGAATTTTTATTATATTCGTAGCTTGTGATTCATGGGTTTCCGGGTTTTGGGAAAATGTATTAGTTTTTGGGAGTTAATATTGTGTATGCCGAGCGACACTTTTAAACGCTGTTTTATTACTCTATTTCTATTTTAAATTGTTTTCTTCCACAAATTGGTTTATCTTCCGCATTTTAGGCTTACCTAGTCATAGAGACTAGGTTCCGTCACGATGGTTCACAGAGGGTGAACCGGGCTCGTGACAGAAGGGAAATATTAGTATTTGTTTTGTTTCTTCATGAAAAATTGGCGGATATCTTTACAAAGGCGTCAAAAAATTCGCAACATGATTATCTCTTGCACAAGTTGGGCATTCAGAATCTCTATACACTAACTTAGGAGGGGGGAGAATATTATTCGATGCATTTTATGAGTCACGAAATGGACCTGCAAGCCATATAACTATCCATAACATGCCAATTTTCTGTAGCAGTTTGCTATTCACTCTACAAGTCACAGAACTAATATGTGACACGTGAAAGTACAAGAAGGGGGGATGGGTGAATGGTGGTCTATTAAAATTTGGTTGACTAAGTGTGAGTTTAGTCGACTAGGTTTCGCAAAGCAAACATATAAAGTAGAGATGAACCAAACGAATTGAAAGGTAAACAAGACATAACAGTTTTTATACTAGTTCGGTACTGGTGTGGTACTTACGTCTAGTTTCCCTTGGGTCACAATGGTTCTCTTAGATCTTGATAAAGGATTACAACAGTGATGGTTTTAGTTCGTTCACCACCAACGATGTTTAGCAACAATAATTTCTGGATGTTGACGTAACTTTCTTTTGTGTTCTAACTCTTTCTAGCTTTTTTGACACTTGTAGACTCAAGAATACAGTGTTTGTACTAAGAACTAAAGAGACTTAGAAGACATTGTTTGTAGTTGCGTGAGTCTTCTTCTTAAAATTGGCAGTCTTCTTATACTAGAGTTTGAGATCCATTGCAGATTGATCTTGATTGAGGCACTGAATCCTCTAAGAGATTTTATCCAAGGGGTGCCTCCGAATCCTGCACTAGAGATTGGCTGGATTCGTTTATGTCCTTCCTTTTCATGTCCTTATTTCATGGAATGATTTGAGGCTTCGATTTGGTTGGTCAATCTTGTATTATAGTCTTTGAGGAGATGCTTGATATTCTCGAGCTGCAATTGATATGTTTCCTTGTTAGACATTCTCGATGTCCTTTGATTGGGACAGAGATAGCGAGACTGATTTGGTTTCCTCTTTGATGGCTTGACTTTCTTTGACTTAGCATAATCAAATTCTCTTCGATCTTATTTCCTTTTATTGATGTCCTCAGTGGTGCCTTGATTCCTGCAATCAAAGTAGATAGGATTCAGTTTTGTACAATTGTCATCATTGAAACTTAGATGTAAAAATCTCCCCCTTTTTGATGATGACAATAAATAGAGAGTAAACAAGTATGCTTCCCTTTCATATAACTTGAGATGCCTGCTCCCCCTGATTTGTTACTAAATGTCATCACTGCTCCCCCTGAGTTGATTTACTCTCCATAATGTTCTTCGCCTTCTAACATCAATCAAAAAGGAAAGAAAATGCAGACCAAAGATACATAATATAGGAAATAATATACAGATAATATGCAAGCTAGTTCGGGCAACAAAAGTAATGCCTTCAGTAGAGGCATAAACTGATGGTTCATACAGACTAATGCAAAAATAAGTTACAAAACAAAAGCAAGCACACAAAAAGATTGTTTTCAATACACACAAACACACCTTAATTTCTCCCCAGGAAGTACTCGAGGGTGTTGATCACTTTAGTACAGAAGGAGTCATAAGATGTTTCACTATCTTTGACGAGCTTGCCCATCTTTTCTATCATGTAGTTAAATTCCCTGGTTCCTTGTCTCTGTGTGGCTCCCATATCCATCCTAAGCTTGGACATATCTGTACCTATTTCCTTGGTGACTTCCCTGATCTTGTCCACCTGTTCTTTCATCTCAATGAGCAGGAGTTTTACCCCATTTAGATATTGCTGAATCTGCTGAAGATTTTGAGAGGCAGTCGACTGAGACTCTGGTGATTTAGTGGGAGCTTCAACTTGCACTGGAACACTTTCAACTTTGGCGCACTTGACCCATCCATCATCACTTAAAGTGTAACCTATCATAGAAAATACTGGCTTATCATAGGTACTGGTAATATGCTTGGTTGAGAAAGGTGGCAAATCAACCTTCATAACTTCAAGAATATGTGAGATAAGCCAACCATAGGGTAGACAAGCAGCAGAAGAGGATATGTCCCTGATACTCTCAAGCATATACTGACGAATCCATACAAACTAGTCAAGTCTTTTATTATTCACATGATAGTAAGAAAACAAAGATATCTCTAGTAGACAAGGTGTTAAGGGACCCGATTCTAGGAAGTAAAGTGTTGGCTATCATGTGGGCCAAAACATGGTGTTCAAACTTTAGATATTTGGGACAAATGACGGGAGGATTATCAGACAGGAAGGCTTTTACTTCTTCTAAGGAAACTTCAAAATCTTTTGGCCAGGAATTTTGCACAAAAATATCATACCCGTTAAACTTAGTAGAAAATATCTTCTCAAATTGATAAGAGTCAACAACAATTCGAGTGCCTAAAACCATAGACTCCAATCATCTTTATCATTCACGAATAAATTTGCATAGAACATTCTCACAGGCTCTTCATACACAGAGTTCCCAACAGTATTGAACAGAGAGGAAAGTCGTTGAAAATAAAAAATAGCAATCACATCAGATTTTTCATAAGAGAGTGAATTACAAAGTGTCCATAAGCCATAGATTTTGAATTATAAGACTCAAACCTTGATTTCTCACTTGGTCCATAGAAGATTAAATTGTCTTCTGGCCCAAATTCCATGCTCTCCACTTTCCCTTTCTTGCATGCAGGCTTTTTGAGGGTTTGCTCCATGGGCCTCTTTCCTACCCTTTTCTGGCTTATTGGAAGGTCCTCCGAAGATTCATTGCTTTCATTTTCGATTTTGAGAAAATCTAAGTCGATGGAAAACTCCAGGTCTACGGTTTCTTTAGGATTGTGGGTTTTTTGAAAATGTCTGCTTCGTCTGGTAGCAGTGGAAGATGAGAGGTTTCTTTTTGCCATGGTGAGGAATTTTTTTTGGAGAGAATGAAGAATGAAAGGGAGAGAAAAGGGTTCTTATCTAGGCATTGGGAAGGTTGAAGGGTTGCATTGGTTAAGGGAAAGGACGGATTCAGAAGGAAGTAACTCTTCTGAGGAGATGTTTCGGTGGTTCTGATGGAGGTGTAATAATTACACTTACATCAAAAGAAATATACTTCAACAGTTAAACACACATAAGAAAGGAAATAAAATATTTTAAACATATATGAAAGATGTTTTTACAAAATAGACATAATACCAATCTTTTTTCGTAGTAAATAAAATCTTCCTTCTAAAAGAGGTTTTGTAAAATATCAGCAAGTTGAGATTTAGTACTAATGAATTCTAATACAATATCACCTTTAGCAACATGATTACGGATAAAACGATGCTTGATTTCTATATGATTTGCTCTAAAGTGATGCACAAAATTTTTTGACAAACAAATAGCACTAGTATTATCACAATACATAAGAGTAGAGGTAAGAGATAAATCATAGTCGATAAGTTGATGCATGATCCACAGAACGTGTGTACAACAACTTCCAATAGCTAAATATTCTGCTTCAGTCATTGACAAAGCAACACAATTTTGTTTCTTGCTATAACGGCTCGGTCGGTCGTTTCATGAGTTACCGCTCTATTTCCGCCATTTATGCTTCTTTATGTCTTGTTCAGCTATATTATATGGTATCAGGTTGGTTGGTTCGGGTTTGGAGTGGTTTTGTAGAGGAATGAGACACTTATCTCTAAAGTTGGCCTTTTAGTTGGAAAAGTCAACCAGAAGTTGACTTATGAGTAAATGATCTTGGAATTTGGTTTTTATGGTTTAGATAGCTTCGTGAGGTGATTTGGGACTTAGGAGCGTGATCAGAATGTATTTGGGAGGTCCGGGGTAGATTTAGGCTTGAATTGGCGAAATTGAAATTTTAGCATTTTCCGGTTGGTAGTGGAACTTTGATATAGGGGTCAGAACAGAATTCTGAAAATTGGATTAGGTCCGTTGTGTCATTTGGGACATGTGTGCAAAATTTCAGGTCATTCAGATGAGGTTTGATAGACTTTTTGATCAAAAGCGGAATTGGATGTTTTGAAATTCTTAGGCTTGAATCCGAGGGTGATTTGATGTTTTGATGTTGTTTTGAGTATTCCGAAGGTTGGAACAAGTTTGAATAATGTTATGGGATGTGTTGGTATATTTGGTTGAGCTCTCGAGGGCCTCGGGTGAGTTTCGGGTGGTTAACGGACCAATTCTTGGTTTTGGAGAGTTGCAGATTTTATGGTTTTTGTTGAAGAAGAAAATGTTCTTCGGGTTCGCGAGCTTGGGGTCGCGATCGCGTAGGTTTGGTTTCCAGTGCATCACGAATGCGTGAGAGGACTCGCGTTCGCATAGGGTAATTAGAGCAGCTGGGGCCCCAAGAGTTTTGTGCACCGCGTTCGCGTAGGTAAGGTCGCGTTCGCGAAGACTTGGACAGTTAAAGCTTCGCGTTCGCGTGGAGGATGTCGCGTTCGCGAAGGAGGAATAATTGGTCAGTGGAATTTGTTGCTTTGCAAACACGAGGCTTTGACCACGTTCGTGAAGAAGGAATTAATACCTGGGCAGAATGTTTAAATAGCCATCTTCGCGATTTTTAGGCCATTTCTCACCATTGTTGGCCAGATTTGTAGCTTTTTGAGAGGGATTAAAGAGGGATTCGAAGGGAAACACTTGGAGGTAAGAGTTTTGAACTCAATACTCGATTCTATGGTAATTTTTACCTAATTAGACATGAAATTAGTGGGATTTAAAGCCTAAAATTAGGGAATTAGGGCTTGAAATTGGAGAGTATAAATTAGGGATTTGAGAGACCATTTGAGATCCGATATTGATGTTCTTGGTATGTAAGGACTCGTGGGAGGATAAGGATTCTAGTAATGTGATTTTTATCAAAATTCGAGACGTGGGCCCGGGGGTCGGGTTTGCCAATTTCGGAATTTTTGAATTAATTTGATTATCTTCGCTTGGGCTTTGTTCCTTTAGCATGTATTAATGGTATGATACTGATTTTGGTTAGATTTGGAGCAATTGGAGGCCGATCCGAGTGGCAAAGGCATCGCGGGCTAGAGTTTGGACCGTATTAAGATAAATAATGATTGTAAATGTTGTTCTAAGGGTATGAAACCCTGGATTTCACATCGTTGTGCTACTTTGAGGTGATGCACACGCCAGATGATGAGCATGGGGTCGTGCACCGTTGGGGATTGTGACTTGGTCCGTCCCGTACGACTATTAAGTCCCGTATTTGATTGGAAACTGTTTGATATCATTGTGTTTTGGAAAATATTACTATGTTTTGGGCTGAATGCCATATTTGGGCCTCGTGCCAACTGTTTTGGACCCTTAGGGGATTTTTACTACTATTCCTCATTGTTTTGACTTATTATCTGTATTCAGTCATGTTGTATTCTACTATTTTCATAACTCAGCCATATTTACTCCGTTTTGATATTTTAAATGATATTTTGGGCTGAGCATCATGTTTTACTGTTGCCCGAGTGGCTTGAGAGATTTCTGACTGAGTGAGGCCGAGGGCCTGTGTTGTGAGGATATTATGGGATCGGGCTGCGCGCCACAGTAATGTGTTACTGATTCATGATTATGAGGCCGATGGCCTGATTTATTATGCCACGAGATGGCTTGTGATAGCGCTTGGGCTGTAGGAGCCCCTCCAGAGTGTGAATACCCCCAGTGAGCACGGGTACCTAGTGTGAGAAATGTGATATTGCCCAATGGGCTGTTGTTATTTCATGTTGTTGCCCGAGGGGCTGATTACGAGTGATTATGAGGTAGCATGAGGGGCTGGTTCCGTTGATATTTTGCCAGAGGGGCAGTTGTGGTACATGTTTTGCCCGAGGGGCTGTTTACATTTCTATCCTTTTACTCACCGTTTTCATCACTCATTTAAAACTATTGAAAGATGTTTTAAAAAGGTTTTACTGAAGTGAGTTAATTTTACAAGTTCTATTGATTTACTGTATTGTTCTGCACATATACTATTTTGCTGTAGTGCTATGACGTGAAATTACCTGTTTTCTTACTGCTCAGCTACTTTTACTTCTATTACTTACTGAGTTGGCGTACTCACATTACTCCCTGCACCTTGTGTGCAGATTCAGGAGTCTTGGGACGCAATAGTGAGTGCTGATCAATCTTCCAGCAGGATTCTGGAGCTGACTAGATAGCTGTTTGGCGTTCGCAGCCCAGTGCTTCTCCTTCCTATCTTATTTAGATTGTCTTTGTATTTATTTTCGGACTATGTTGTTCTTTCTTGTTCCTAGACGAGTTGTAGTTGCTCATGACTGGTGACACCCCGATGTCAGGCTTGTGTTATACTTCCTCACTGCTTGTTTAAACTTATATTATGGGATCTTAGTTAATTAATGGCTTTAAATGACTTTTTATGATTTAGTTGGTTGGTTTTGGGTTTGTGTCGGCTGGCCTAGTTTCACGATAGGCGCCATCACGACCGGGTCAGTTTTAGGTTCGTGACAACTTGGTATCAGAGCCTAGGTAACATAGGTCTCACAAGTCATGAGCACGTTTAGTAAAGTCTTGTGGATCGGTACAGAGACATCTGTACTTATCCTCGGGAGGCTGCAGAACCTTTAGGAAAACTTCATATTCTTGATTTCCTATCGTGCGAATCTATTGATTCTAGTACTAAACTTATGTTATTCTATTCTCTCATAGATGGTGAGGACACGTGTTACCGGTCAGGATGAACGACCACCAGTACCACCAATTAGGGCCACTAGAGGCCGAGGATGAGGTCGAGGCCATGGTAGGGGTAGAGGTGTAGCCCGCACAGCAGCTAGGGCAGCACCTGCAGATCCACCAGCCTCCCCAGTTCATGATGAGGTCCCAGTTGTGGACGCTCAAGCACTGCCAACTCAGGCACTAGCTGTGCCTATTGTGATCCCATGCCTTCAGAAGGCCCTGGCCCAAATTCTATCAATGTGCACTAGCCTAGCTCAGGAGGTCTCAATTACTACAGCCGCAACTACTTCTCAGGCCGGGGGAGACACTCAGACTCCCACCGCTCGCACCCCTGAGTAGGTCGTGCAGGGACTTCAGACACCGGGGCACCTCCAGCCAATCAGTTGTAGCTGCTCAGGACTATGTAGCTCCTATTATGCCAGAGGATAAGCAGCGCAGATTGGAGAGGTTTGGTAGACTTTAGCCTCCGACTTTCGGTGGTGCAGAGGGCGAGGATGCCTAGGGTTTCTTGGACAAGTGTCAGAGGATGCTCCGAACCGTTGGTATTCTGGAGACCAGTGGGGTCTCATTCACTACTTTCCAGTTCTCGGGGGCTGCACTTAGTTGGTGGGTGGCTTACGAGAGGTGTAGGCCGGTTGGCATAGCGCCCTTTCTTGGCAGCAGTTCTCCGTTCTCTTTTTGGAGAAGTTTGTACTTGAGTCTCGCCGAGAGGAGCTGTGCAGGCAGTTCGAGCAGCTTTGTCAGGGTGACAGATCTGTTACACAGTATAAGATGCGGTTCTCCGAGTTGGCTCGTCATGCTGTCTTGTTGGTTCCTACAGATCGATAGAGGATCAGGAGGTTTATAGATGGCCTCAGTTTTCAGCTTCGGTTGCTTATGACCAGAGAGAGAGTATCTGGTGCCACTTTTGATGAGGTTGTTAACATAGCTCGACAACTTGAGATGGTTCGTGGTTAGGAGAGGATTGAGAGGGAGGCTAAGAGACCTCGTGGTCAGGGTGGATTAAGTGGTACTCCTCATGGGGCATCATCGGGCCATGGTTCTCACAGTTCTCATCAGGGCCTTCATCACTCAGTGCCTTTCCAGCCCAAAATTCGTCTCGTGCTCCATTAGTTCATGGCTTTTCTATACCAGGTTCTTCTGCTAGTCATTCTGGTGCTAGCGGTTCCCTTCAATCCCCGTCTCCAGCACTAGGGGGTTGTTATGAGTGTGGAGAGTTGGGGCATATGTAGAGGCAGTGTCCCCGTCGTCTTGGGGGTTCATCTCAGCAGAGAAGTCAGCCATCGACTTCAACACCAGTTACTTCACCACCCACCCACCCAGCTAGGGGTGGAAGACAGTCAGCTAGGGGTCACCCCAGAGAGGGAGGTCGATCAGGTGGTGGTTAGGCCCCGTTTCTATGCACTCCCAGCTAGACCCGATGCTATTGCTTCAGATGCTGTGATTATAAATATTGTCTCAGTCTGCTACAGAGATGCCTCTATGTTATTTGATCTTGGTTCCACTTTTTCATATGTGTCATCATATTTTGTTCATTATTTAGATACGTACCATGAGTCTCTTGTTTCATCTATTCGTGTATCTACTCCGGTGGGCGATAGTATTATTGTGGACCGCGTATATCGGTCATGTGTGGTAACTATTATGGGTTTGGAGACCTGAGTGGACCTTTTGTTGCTTTTTATGGTTGATTTTGATGTGATATTAGGCATGGATTGGCTATCTCCGTGTTGTGCTATTTTGGACTGTCATGCTAAGATAGTGACGTTGGCTATGCCGGGTGTGCCACAGATTGAGTGGCCAGGTTCGACTGATTTTGTCCCCGGTAGGGTGATTTTGTTCTTAAAGTCCCAACAGATGGTTGGGAAAGGTTATCTTTCATACTTAGCCTTTGTGAGGGATGTTAGTGCAGAGACTCCTAGTATTGATTCTGTTCCCGTAATGAGGGATTTTCCCGATGTGTTTCTTGCAGACCTGCCGGGCATGCCACCGGACAGGGATATTGATTTTGGTATTGATCTAGTGACGGGTGCTCATCCCATCTCTATTCCACCATATCGTATGGCACCAGCGGAGTTGAAGGAGAAGCTTTAAGAACTCCTTGATAAGGGGTTTATTTGGCCTAGTGTGTCACCTTGGGGTGCGCCTGTTCTATTTGTGAAGAAGAAGGATGGAACGACGAGGATGTGCATTTATTACAGGCAGTTGAACAAAGTTACAATCAAGAACAATTATCTTTTGCCTCATATCGATGATTTATTTTACCAGCTTCAGGGAGCGAGAGTGTTCTCCAAGATTGATCTCCATTTAGGGTATCACCAACTGAAGGTCAGGGACTCAGATATTGTTAAGACAACTTTCAGGACCCGATATGATCATTATGCGTTCCTTGTGATGTCTTTTGGGCTGACCAATGCCCCAACAACGTTCATGCATTTGATGAACAACATGTTTCCGCTTTATCTCGACTCGTTCGTCATTGTTTTCATTGATGATATTTTGGTGTACTCGCATAGTTAGGAGGAGCATGCAGAGCATTTGAGAGTTGTGTTGCAGAGATTAAGGGAGGAGAAGCTTTATGCAAAGTTCTACAAGTGTGAGTTTTTGCTCAATTCAGTGGCTTTCTTGGGACACGTGGTGTCTAGTGAGGGTATTCAGGTTGATCCAAAGAAGATAGAGGTAGTTTAGAGTTGGCCCAGACCATCCTCAGCCACAGAGATTCGTAGTTTTCTTGGTTTGGCGGGCTATTACCGTCGGTTCATTCAGGGATTTTCATCTATAGCATCACCCTTGACCAAATTGACTCAAAAGGGTGCTCCATTCAGGTGGTCGGATGAGTGTGAGGTAAGCTTTCAGAAGCTCACGACTGCCTTGACCACAACTCCAGTGTTAATTTTGTCATCAGCTTCAGGTTCATATATAGTGTATTGTGATTCTTGGAGAGTTGGTATTAGGTGTGTGTTAATGTAGGAGGGTAGAGTGATTGCTTATGCTTCTTGTCAGTTGAAGGCCCATGAGAATAACTACCATGTTCATGATTTGGAGTTGGCTACTATTGTTCACGCGTTGAAGATTTGGAGGCATTATCTCTATGGTGTGTCTTATGAGGTGTTTACTGATCATCGTAGCCTCCAACACTTGTTCAAACTGAAGGATCTCAATTTGAGGCAGCAGAGATGGTTAGAAATGCTAAAGGACTATGATATTACCTATCTTGTATCATCCGGGAAAGGCTAATATGGTGGCCGATAACTTGAGTAGGAAGACGGTGAGTATGGGCAGTCTTGCATTTATTCCTGTTGGGGAGAGACCTTTTGTAGTGGATGTTCAGGACTTTGCCAATCGGTTTGTGAGGTTGGATATTTCAGAGCCCAATTGGGTCTTAGCTTGTGTGGTTTCTCAGTCTTCCTTGTTTGATCGCATCAGAGAGCGCCAGTATGATGATCCTCATTTGCTTGTCCTTAAGGATAGAGTTCAACACGACGACGCCAGAGATGTGACCATTGGTGATGATGGGGTGTTAAGGATGCAGGGCCGGATATGTGTGTCCAATGTAGACGGGCTTCGGGAGTTGATTCTGGAGGAGGCCTATAGGCGGTATTCCATCCATTCGGGTGCCGCGAAGATGTATCAGGATCTGAGACAACATTATTGGTGAAGGAGAATGAAGAAGGACATTATAGGATGTGTATCTCGATGTCTCAATTATCAGCAGGTGAAATATGAGTATCAGAGACCGGTGGCTTGCTTCAGCAGATGGACATTCTAGAGTGGAAGTGGAAGCGGATCACCATGGATTTTGTAGTTGGACTCCCACGGACATTGAAGAAGTTCGCTGCTATTTGGGTGATTGTGGATCGGCTGACCAAGTTCGCGCACTTCATTCCTGTGTGTACTACCTATTCTTCAGAGAGGTTGGCAGAGATCTATATCCGAGAGATTGTTCGCTTGTGTGGTGTCCCAGTTTCCATTATTTCAAATAGAGGTACTAAGTTAACTTTGCAGTTTTGGAGGGCCGTGCAGAGAGAGTTGGGTACTTAGGTTGAGTTGAGCATATCTTTTCACCCTCAGATGGACTGGCAGTCCGAGCACACTATTTAGATATTGGAGGACATGTTGCGTGCTTGTGTCATTGATTTCGGTGGTTTATGGAATCAGTTTCTACCACTCATGGAGTTTGCTTATAAAAACCGTTATTAGTCGAGTATTTAGATGGCTCCATATGAGGCTTTGTATGGGAGACAGTATAGATCTCTAGTTGGTTGGTTTGATCCGGGTGAGGCTAGGCTTTTGGGTATAGACTTGGTGCAAGATACTTTGGACAAGGTGAAGATGATCCAGGAGCAGTTTGGTACAGCATAGTCGAGACAAAAGAGTTATGCTGACAGGAAGGTTTGTGATGTGCCCTACATGGTTGGGGAGAAGTATCTATTGAAGGTTTCACCCATGAAGGGTGTTATGAGATTTGGGAAGAAGGGTAAATTAAGCCCTCGGTTCATTGGGCCTTTTGAGGTGCTTCGGAGGATTGGGGAGATGGCTTATGAGCTTGCTTTGCCACCTAGATTATCGAGTGTGCATCCGGTATTTCATGTTTCTCTGCTCCGGAAGTATATTGGCAATCTGTCTCATGTTTTGGATTTCAGCACGGTTCAGTTAGACAGTGATTTGACTTATGATGTGGAGCCAGTAGCTATTTTGGAGCGTTAGGTTCGAAAGTTGAGGTCAAAGGATATAGCTTCAGTGAAAGTGCAGTGGGGAGGTCGGCTCATGGAGGAGGCTACCTGGGAGACCGAGCGAGATATCCTCACCTATTTGAGGCTTCACGTATGTTTCTTGTTCGAGGACGAATGTTTATTTAAGAGGGGGGATGTAACAACCCGACCAGTCATTTCATGAGTTACCGCTATGTTTTCCCCATTTCTACTTCTTTATGTCTTGTTCAACTGTATTATGTGGTATCGGGTTGGTTGGTTCGGGTTCGGAGTGGTTTTGTAGAGGAATGAGACACTTAGTTTCTCAATTTTGACTTTTAGTTGGAAAAGTCAACCAAAAGTTGACTTGTGAGTAAATGATCTCGAAATTTGGTTTATATGGTTCGAATAGCTTCATGAGGTGATTTAGGACTTAGCAGTGTGATCGGAATATATTTGGGAGGTACGGGGTAGATTTAGGCTTGAATTGGTGAAATTGGAATTTTGGAGTTTTCTGGTTGGTAGTGAAAACTTTGATATAGGGGTCGGAACGGAATTCCGAAAATTGAAGTAGGACCGTTGTTCATTTGGGACGTGTGTACAGAATTTCAGGTTATTCGGATGAGGTTTGATAGACGTTTTGATCAAAAGCGGAATTTAGAAGTTTTGAAATTCTTAGGCTTGAATCCGAGGGTGATTTGATGTTTTGATGTTGTTTTGAGTGTTTCGAAGGTTGGACCAAGTTTGAATGATGTTATGGGATGTGTTGGCAAGTTTGGTTGAGGTCCCGAGGGCCTCAGGTGAGTTTCGGGTGGTTAACAAACCAATTATTGGTTTTGGAGAGTTGCAAATTTTCTAGTTATTGTTGCAGAAGAAAATGTTCTTCGCGTTCGATAGCCAGGGGTCGTGATTGCGTAAGTTTGGTTTCCAGTGAATCGTGAACGAGGGAGAGGACTCACGTTCGCGTAGGGTAATTGGAGCAGCTGGGACCTCAGGAGTTTTGTGCTTCGCGTTCGCGAAGGCTTGGACAGTTGAAGCTTCACGTTCACGTGGAGGATGTCACATTTGTGAAGGAGGAATAATTGGTCAGTGGAATTTTGTGCTTCACAAACGCGAGGCTTTGATCGCGTTCGTAAAGAAGGAATTAATGCCTGGGCAGAATGTTTAAATAGCCATCTTCGCGATTTTTAGGCCATTTCTCGACATTGTTGGCCGGATTTGAAGCTTTTTGAGAGGGATTCGAAGGGAAACACTTTGAGGTAAGATTTTTGAACTCAATACTCGATTCTGTGGTGATTTCTACCTAATTAGATATGAAATTAGTGGGATTTAAAGCCTAAAATTGGGAAATTAGGGCTTGAAATTGGAGAGTGTAAATTGAGGATTTGAGGGACCATTTGAGATCCGATATTGATGTTCTTGGTATGTATGGACTCGTGGGAAGATAAGTATTCTAGTGATGTGATATTTATCAAAATCCGAGACGTGGGCCCGGGGGTCGGGTTTGGCCAATTTCGGGATTTTTGAGTTAATTTAATTATATTCACTTCGACTTTGTTCCTTTAGCGTGTATTAATGGTATGATACTGATTTTGTTTAGATTTGGAGAAATTGGAGGCCGATTCGAGGGGCAAAGGCATCGCGGGCTAGAGTTTGGACCGGATTGAGGTAAGTAATGATTGTATATGTTGTCCTGAGGGTATGAAACCCCAGATTTCACATCGTTGTGCTACTTTAAGGTAATGCACACGCTAGATGACGAGCGTGGGGTCGTGCATCGTTAGGGATTGTGACTTGGTTCGTCCTGTATGACTGTTAAGTCGCGTATTTGATTGAAAACTGTTTGATATCATTATGTTTTTGAAAATATTACTATGTTTTGGGCTGAATGTCATATTTGGGCCTCGTGTCAACTATTTTGGACCCTTAGGGGCTTTTTACTGCTATTCCTCACTGTTTTGACTTAATATCTGTACTCAGTCATGTTGTATTTTACTGTTTTCATAACTCAGCCATATTTATTCCGTTTTGATATATTTAAATGATATTTTAGTCTGAGCATCATATTTTACTGTTTCCCGAGGGGCTTGAGAGATTTTTGACTGAATGAGGCCGAGGGCCTGTATTGTGAGGATATCATGGGATCGGGCTGCGCACCATAGCATGTGTACTGATTTGAGATATAGGAGAGGTCGGGGCCCTGATTTGTTATGCTACGAGATGGCTTGTGATAGCGCTTGGGCTGTAGGAGCCCCTCCAGAGTCTGAACACCCCCAGTGAGCGTGGGTGCCTAGTGTGACAAATATGATATTGCCTGAGGGGATATTGTTGTTTCATGTTGTTGCTCGAGGGGCTGATTACGAGTGATTGTGAGGTAGGCCGAGGGGCTGGTTTCGTTGATATTTTGCCCGAGGGGCGGTTGCGGTACATGTTTTGCCCGAGGGGTTGCTTATGTTTCTATCCTTTTACTCACTATTTTCATCACTCGTTTGAAACTATTGAAAGATGTTTTAAAAAAGGTTTTACTGAACTGAGTTGTTTTTATGAGTTTTATTGATTTACTGTATTGTTATGCACATATACTATATTATTGTAGTGCTATGACGTGAAATTACCTGTTTTCTTACTGCTCAGCTGCTTTTACTTTTATTACTTACTGAGTTGGTGTACTCACATTACTTCCTGCACCTTGTGTGCAGATCCAGGAGTCTCGGGACGTGATAGTGAGTGCTGATCAGTCTTCCAGCAAGTCTCCATAGTTGACTAGGTGGCTGCTTGATGTTCGCATCCCAGTGTTTCTCCTTTCTATCTTATTTAGATTGTCTTAGTATTTTATTTTCGGACTATGTTGTCCTTTCTTGTTCCTAGATGAGTTGTAGTTGCTCATGACTGGTGACACCTCGATGTCGGGCTTGTGTTATACTTCTCTACTGCTTGTTTAAACTTATATTATGGGATCTTGGTTAATTAATGGCTTTAAATGACTTTTTATGATTTAGTTGGTTGGTTTTGAGTTTGTGTTGGCTGGCCTAGTTTCACGATAGGCGCCATCACAACCTGGTCAGTTTTAGGGTCGTGACACTTGCTATGCCAGGAAACTAGTGCATTTCCCAACAGTTGGCATGTGCCACTAGTACTTTTCCTGTCGATCTTATCACCTGCAAAATCTGCATCTATAAAACCTTTTAAAACAAAATTGTTAGAGTGAGCATACCATAATCCTAATTCAGGGGTCCCAATAAGGTATCTAATAATGTGTTTAATAGCAGTAAGATGGGATTCCTTTGGAGCCGACTGAAACCTTGCACATTTACACATACTGGACACTATATTTGGTTGACTATCATTGAGATATAGCAAAAATCCAATCATTCCTCTATACGTTGTTTCATCAATACTTTTTCCATTGTTATCTTCATCAAGCGTAGTTGTTGGGCTCATTGGAGTCCCAATGGACATAGCATTCTTCATGCCAAACTTCTTTATAAGTTCCTTGATGTACTTGGTTTGGCTGATAAAGATCCCTTTGGGAGGCTGTTTGATTTTCAATCCAAGAAAGAAAGTTAGCTATCCCATCATGCTCATTTCGAATTCTCTTTTCATAGTATGAGCGAATTCTTCACATAGTACAGAATTAGGGCTTCCAAAAATAATATCGTCAACATAAATTTGAGTAATAAGATTACCTGAATTTGAGTGCTTAATAAATAGAGTTGTATCGACATTACCTCGTTTGAACCCTTGATTTAGAAGGAATAAGCTTAATCTTTCATACCAGGCTCGGGGAACTTGATTGAGTCCATATAGAGCTTTAGTCAATTTGAATACATGATCTGGGAGGGTATCATTTACAAATCCAGGAGGTTACTTCACATAAGCTTCTTCAGAGATGTATCCATTTAGAAATGCACTTTTTACATCCATTTGAAATTGTTTGAATCCTTTTTGAGCAACAAAGGCAAGTAATATTCGAATAAATTCCAATCTTGCTACAGGTGCAAATGTTTCTGTAACGACCCGACTGGTTGGTTTGAGTATCTACACATTGCTCGATATTTTGAGGGCTCGAGCATCTCCGCATGCTGTATTATGACTTGTGTAAATCATCGGTATTAGTTTTCAAGTTATCCAGAATTGATTTGGAAGAATTGTGACGACCTGACCAGTTGTCTTAAGAATTAACGCCCCGATCCCCTATTAACTGCTTTCCCCGTGATTATTTCTGCTATTTTGATTTGCCGGGATGTTCGGTTTTGCGTTTCGGAGAGTTTTGGGACACTTAATCCCTTAATGAGAGCTTAAGGTTTAGAAATTTGACCGTAGTCAGAACAGTATGAAGACGGCCTCGGAATGGAATTCTGATGGTTCCGGCCTCGGAATGGAATTCTGATGGTTCCGTTAGCTTCGTTGAGTGATTTCGGGCTTAGGGGCGTGATCGAATTGTCGTTTGGAGGTCCGTAGCTAATTTGGGCTTGAATTGCCGAAAGTTGAATATTTGAAGTTTCCGGTTCGATAGTGAGATTTTGATCCGAGGGCCGGAATGGAATTTCGGAAGTTGGAGTAGCTCCGTAGTGTTAAATGTGACGTGTGTGCAAAGTTTCAGGTCATTCGGACGAGGGCTGATGGACTTTTTGATCAAAAGTGTATTTTGAGAATTTTGGAGTTCTTAGGCTTGAATCCATGGTTAATTCGAGATTTCGTTGTTGTTTTAGGTGTTTTAAGGATTGGTATAAGTTGGATAGTGGTATATGACTTGTTCGTATTTTTGGTTGAGGTCCCGGGGGCCTCGGGATGGTTTCGGAAGGTTGCCGGAAGATTTGGGAGTTGGTTTGATCAGTTTTAGCTGCTAAACTTCTGTCATAACCGCACATGCGGATTGGGGACCACAGGTGCGTGATCGGAGAAGCGATTAAGGAGACGCAGATGTGGCAAAGTTCTTGGAAGCCAGTTTTCGCAGGTGCGGTGGTATGGGCGCACCTGCGAGACCGCAAGTGCGGTAGAAGAAGCGTAGATGCGGCCCAGTGCCTTAAGTGAATTATCGTAGATACGATGTTATTTCCACAAAAGCGGGACCGCAAGTGTGGTCCCATAACCGCAGAAGCGGATTAGCTGGGCAGAAACATATAAATTCTTGCCTTCATGAATTTGAGCTATTTTCACCTATTTTCAAACGGGAAGAAGCCTTGGGGAGAATTTTCAAGAGAGATATTCAGAGGTATTCGTTGGGGTAAGGTCTTTGATCCCTAAACTCGTTATTGGGGTGTTTTTTATCATTATAAACATGAAAATATAAGGAAAATCAGTGGTAATTTGGGGGTTAGGGCTTGACTAATTAGAGACCATTCAGTGATGATTTGAGGGACCATTTGAGGTCCGATTTTGGTACTTTTGGTATGACTGAACTCATGAGAGTGTGAGCATTCTGGAAATGTAAATTTTACTTGATTCCGAGATGTGGGCCCGAGGGGCGTTTTGGTCATTTTACCTAATTTTGCGTATTAGCTTAAAATTTCTTTGTAGAATTAGTTACTTGAAGTGTTATTTACATTATGAAATTTAATTGAATAGATTTTGGCCATTTAGAGTCGAGTACTCGTGGCAAAAGCGTGGTTTCGAATGATTTGAGCTGGTTCGAGGTAAGTGGCTTGCCTAACCTTGTGTGGGGGACTTTCCCCTTAGGATTTGGTATATTTGGTAATTGAAATGCTTTGTACGTGAGGTGACAAGTGCGTACTTGAGCTAATTCTTGAAAATCCGGTTTTCTTTAAGTAATTTTAATGGTGTTCCTTTTTCCTGTTTTATACTACTTGTAATTTAAGCCTGTTGTTAGATCAGAAAAAGCATGTTTAATTGACTTAATTGCTTATTTGCTTAAACTGCCTTAATTGTATTATGTGAAACATGTTAAGTTAGAATTACCTGTTTACTTGGTACGAAATTGAGCTTACTTGAGTATTCTTTGCGTTTCTGCTGTGTGTTATCATTTTGGGACTACGGGATGGCATCTATGGAGATCCCCTGCATGTATTTATGATTGAGCTGAGGTGTGGGATACCAAGAGATCCCTAGCACGTATATTGAGGATACCCAGAGATCCTCGGGATACCGAGAGATCCCTAGTACTTATATTGAGGATACCAAGAGATCCTCGGGATACATAGAGATCCCTAGAATATATTGAGGATATTGAGAGATCCTCGGGATACCAACAGATCCCTGGCATATATTGAGGGTACTAAGAGATCCTTGGGATACTGAGAGATCTCCAGTTATTAACCTTGTGAAAAATGGTATCTCCTTGTGATTGTTTTTGCCTCTGTTTTAGTTATTGAGTTCCTTATATTCTTGTATTAAATTCTTATTGTTAGCTTTCAACTGTATTGCTTATCTTATTCTGTCATACCTTATATTTTTATTTTATCTCAGTAGAGACCTGACCTTCCTCGTCACTACCCGATCGAGGTTAAGCTTGGCACTTACTGAGTACCATTGTGGTGTACTCATGCCCTTTCTGCGCATGTTTTTCATATGCAGATCCAGGTACTTCGACCCAGTCCTATCACCCTTGAGGCAAGGCGACTACTCCAGAGACTTTGAGGTATATCTGCCGCGTCCGCAGACCGATGAGTCCCTTTCCATTCTATCTTGTAGTGATAGCCCTTCTATCTTTTCTGTTGATGTAGACATTCCGGAGTTAGAGCATTTTTATTATATTCGTAGCTTGTGATTCATGGGCTTCCAGGTTTTGGGAAAATGTATTAGTTTTTGAGAGCTAATATTGTGTATGGTGAGCGGCACTTTTAAACGCTATTTTATTACTCTATTTCTGCTTTAAATTGTTTTCTTACGCAAATTGGTTTATGTTCCGCATTTTTGGCTTACCTAGTCGTAGAGACTAGGTGCCGTCACGATGGTTCACGAAGGGCAAACCGGGGGCGTGACAAATTGGTATCAGAGCTCTAGGTTCATAGGAGTCTTGAATCACAAGCTGATTTATTAGAGTCTCGCTGATCGGTACAAAGACATCTGTACTTATCTACGAGAGGCTATGTAACTGTTAGGAAAATTCCACTTCATTTGATTTCCTTGTCATGCGAGATTTGATGTCACAATTCTAAACTTCTATCTTCTATTCTCTCACAGATGGTGAGGACACGCGCTACCCGAGATGATCAGGAACCTACGCCCCTTGCTGCAGCCGTCAAAGGCCAGGGGCTGGGGTAGAGGCCGAGGACGCACACATGGTGCAGCTAGAGCACCTGCGCGAGCTGCCACCGAGGTACCACCAGTAGTTCCAGCCGGAGTCCAGGCACCTAATATGCTTACTACTACTACTCCAACACTTTAGGAGACTCTGCATAGTTCATGAGCATGTACACCACTTTGGCTTAGGCGGGGTTGCTTCCCCTTGTTGTAGCTACATCTCAGGCCGAGGGAGGAGAACAGACTCCTGCCGCCTGCAATCCTGAGCAGCGAGTGCATGTTGAGCAGGTCCTTGAGATTATTCCTGTACAACCTGCAGTCCGAGATCAGCCCGAGGACAGAGCAACGGTTTTCGAGGATGAGCAGCTGAGGCTTGAGAGGTTTAAGAAGTACGAGCCTCCTATATTTAGTGGTCTAGCATCGGATGATGCTCTAGGATTTCTAGACGAGTGTTATCGCATTCTTCGTACCATGGGTATATTAGGGTCGAGCGGGGTCGCCTTCACTACTTTCTAGCTTCGAAGAGCCGCCTATAAGTGGTAGCGCACCTATGAGTTAGACAGTCCGGGTGAGGCTGCTTCACTGACTTGGACTCAGTTTTCAGATCTGTTCCTAAGAGAGTATGTTCCTTAGAGCTTCAGGGATGCATGGCGCGCAGAGTTTGAGCATTTGCACCAAGGTGCTATGACTGTCTCAGAGTATGCTGTCTGTTACCCTAGTTTGGCTAGACATACACCAGCGTTGGTTTCTACCGTTCACGAGAGGGTTTGCCAGTTTATTGAGGGCATTATTACCAGCATCAGGTCTAGCATGGCTCGTGAGTTGGAGATGGATATTTCTTATTAGCAGGTGGTGAGCATTGCTAGAAGGATTGAGGGTATGCATGCTAGGGACAGATAGGAGAGGGAGGCCAAGAGGTCTCGAGAGTCGGGCCATTATTCTGGTGCCTGTGCCCCAACTACAGGTCGTCATGGTAGGAGTTATATAAGTCGCCTTGTTCGTTCAGCTCTTCTAGTAGCCAGTGGTATTCTAGCTCCTACTAGGCCTTAGGAGCCTTATTATGCACCTCCGATATCTAGTGCGCCTCCTGCGCGGGGTGTTTTTAGATGTCAGTCCAGCAGACCTAGCCCGAGCTAGTCACAGCCGCCACGTCCTCCCAGAGCTTGTTTTGAGTATGGTGACACACACCATGTGGTGAGGGATTTCCCTAAACTTGGGAGGAGTACGCCTCCACAAAATTCTCAGCCGCAGCGCAACCCGCAGAGCTCTCAGGCTATAGTTATAGCTACCCCACTTTCTCAACCAGCTGGAGGTGGAGGTCAAGGAGGTAGAGGTCGCCCTAGAGGGGGAGGCCAGGCCCGATACTATGCCCTTCTTGCCCGTACCAAGGTTGTTGCCTCTGATTCTGTCATCACAGGTATTATACTAGTTTGTCATAGAGATGCATCAGTTCTATGCGATCCAGGCTCCACTTACTCTTATGTGTCTTCTTATTTTGCTCCGCATTTGGGTGTACCTCGGGATTCTTTGAGTTACCCTATTTATATTTCTACTCTTATGGGAGATTCTCTTGTTTTTGACCGCATTTATCGGTCGTGTTTGGTTGCTATTAGTGGTTTTGAGACCAGAGCCAATTTATTGTTGTTCAGCATGGTAGATTTTGATATTATCTTGGGCATGGACTGGTTGTCACCCCATTATGCTATTCTTGATTATCACGCCAAAACCGTGACGCTGGCTATGCCAGGTGTACCGCGTGTTGAGTGGAGGGGTACTTTAGATCACACTCCCAGTAGAGTTATTTCTTTTCTTAAAGCTCAGTGTATGGTTGAGAAGGGGTGTGACCCGTATTTAGCTTCAGTATTGATAGCCGTTCAGTTAATTCAGTCTCAGTAGTACGGAATTTTCCCGATGTGTTTCCAACTGATGTTCCGAGCATGCCGCCTGATAGAGATATTGATTTTGGCATTGATCTATTGCCGGCGACTCAGCCCATTTCTGTTCTTCCGTATCGTATGACTCCTCCTGAGTTGAAGGAGTTGAAGGATAAGTTACAGGAATTGCTTGATAAGGGTTTTATTCGGCCTAGTGTGTCACCTTGGGGTACTCCTGCCTTGTTTGTGAAGAAAATGGATGGCTCTATGCGTATGTGTATTGATTATCGCCAGTTGAACAAGGTTGCAGTGAAGAACCATTATCCTTTGCCTCGTATTGATGATCTATTTGACCAGCTTCAGGGTGCACTAGTGTTTTCTAAGATTGGCTTGCGCTCAAGTTACCATCAGTTGAAGATTCAGGAGCCAGATATCCCGAAGACTGCTTTCAGGACTCGGTATGGTCATTACGAGTTCCTTGTTATGTCATTTGGGCTGACCAATGCCCCAGCAGCCTTTATACATTTGATGCATAGTGTATTTTTATTGTATCTTGACTCGTTTGTCATTGTCTTTGTTGATGATATTCTGGTGTATTCTCGGAGTCGGGAAGATCATGAGCAGCACCTGAGGACAGTGCTTCAGACCCTAAGAGAAAAGAAGTTATATGCTAAGTTTTTGAAATGTGAGTTTTGGTTGGATTCCGTGGAATTCTTAGTCCACGTGGTGTCGAGTGGGGGTATTCAGGTGGATTCGAAGAAAGTAGAGGCCGTGCAGAGTTGGCCCACACCATCCTCAGCTATAGAGATCCGTAGTTTCCTTGGCTTGGCGGGTTATTACCGTCATTTTGTTGAGGGGTTTTCATCGATTGTAGCCCCTATGACCAGACTGAACTAGAAGGGTACTTCGTTCCAGTGGACGGAAGAGTGTGAGGCGAGCTTTCAGAAGCTCAAGACAGCTTTGACTACAGCCCCAATTTTGATATTGCCTACAGGTTTGGAGTCTTACACTATCTATTGTGATGCCTCGAGGATTGGACTTGGAGCAGTTTTGATGCAGGACGATAGGGTGATTGCCTACGCATCCAGATAGTTGAAGGTTCATGAGAAGAACTACCCTGTTCATGATCTCGAGCTAGCTGCCATTGTTCACGCCCTGAAGATTTGGCGTCATTATTTGTACGATGTTCCTCATCTATTCAAGCAAAAGGATCTAAATTTGCACCAGAGGAGATGGTTAGAGTTGCTGAAGAACTATGATATCACTATTTTGTATCATCCAGGCAAGGCCAATGTGGTGGCCGATGCCTTGAGTCACCGAGCAGAAAGCTTGGCTTATTTACCAGCATCGGAGAGGCCTATGGCGAGGGATGTTTAGGCCTTAGCTAGCCAGTTTGTGAGATTGGATCTTTCGGAGCCCAGTCGGGTTCTAGCTTGTGTGGTTTCTCAGTCTTCCTTATTTGATCGTATTCGGGGAGTGTCAGTATGATGACCCTCATTTGCTTTTCCTCAAGGACAAGGTTCACCATGGTGATGCCAGAGATGTGACCATTGGTGATGATGGGGTATTGAGGATGCAATGTTGAATTTGTGTGCCCAATGTTGATGGGCTTCGGGAGTTGATTCTAGAGGAGGCCCATAGTTCGCGGTATTCCATTCATCCGGGTGCCAAGAAGATGTATTAGGATTTGAGATAGCACTACTAGTGGAGGCGGATGAAGAAAGATATAGTTGGATTTGTAGCTCGGTGCCTTAACTGTCAGCAGGTGAAGTATGAGCACCAGAGACCGGGTGGGTTACTTCAGCAGATAGAGATCCCGGAATGGAAGTGGGAGTGGATCACCATGGACTTTGTAGTTGGGCTCCCATGGACTTTGAGAAAGTTTGATGCTATTTGGGTGATTATGGATTGGCTGACCAAGTCCGCGCACTTCATTCCTGTGTATACTACCTATTCTTTGGAGCGTCTAGCGGAGATTTATATCCGGGAGATTGTTCGTCTGCATGGTATTCCAATTTCCATCATTTTAGATAGAGGTACTTATTTCACATCACGGTTCTGGAGAGTGATTCAGCATGAGTTGGGTACTCAGGTGGAGTTGAGTACAACATTTCACCCTCAGACGGACGGACAGTCCGAGCGCACTATTCAGATTCTTGAGGATATGCTCCATGCGTGTGTGATTCAGTTTGGAGGGTCTTGGGATCAGTTCTTGCCATTGGCGGACTTTGCCTAAAACAACAACTATTAGTCCAACATTCAGATGGCGCCGTACGAGGCTTTATATGGTAGGTGGTGTAGATCCCCGGTGGGTTGGTTTGAGCCAGGTAAGGCTAGATTATTGGGCACAGACTTGGTTCAAGATGCTTTGGAGAAGGTTAAGGTGATTCAGGATAGACTCCGTACATCCCAGTCTAGACAAAAGAGTTACACGAACCAGAAGGTTTGTGATGTTTCCTATATAGCCAGAGAGCGGGTTCTGCTTCGGGTTTTGCCTATGAAGGGTGTTATGAAATTCGGGAAGAAAGAAAAGTTGAGTCCGAGGTTTATAGGTCCTTTTGAGATATTGCGACGTGTTGGGGAAGTTGCTTATGAGCTTGCCCTACCTCCCAGCTTGGCAGGAGTTCACCTGGTATTTCATGTTTCGATGCTCCGGAGGTATCACAACGATCTGTCGCACGTTTTGGATTTCAGTTCAGTCCAGTTGGACAAGGATCTATCTAATGTTGAGGAGCCAGTAGCAATATTGGGTAGGCAGGTTAGAAAGCTGAGGTCAAAGAACATTGTATCAGTGAAGGTTCAATGGTGGGGTCAACCGGTCGAGGAGGCAACATGGGAGATCGAGCAGGATATACGCAGTCGTTACCCTTATCTTTTCACTACTTCAGGTATGTCTCTATGCTCGTTCGAGTACAAATGAATGTTTAAGTGTGGGAGGATGTGACAACCCGACAGGCCGTCTTAAGAATTAATGCCTTGATCCCCTATTAACTACTTTCCCCGTGTTTATTTCTGCTGTTTTGATTTTCCGGGATGTTTGGTTTTGAGTTTCGGAGAGTTTTGGGACACTTAGTCCCTTAATGAGAGCTTATGTTTTGGAAATTTGACCATAGTCAGAACAGTGTGAAGACGGCCTCGGAATAGAATTCTGATGGTTCCGTTAGCTCCGTTGAGTGATTTCGGGCTTAGGGGCGTGATCGGATTGTGGTTTGGAGGTCCATAACTAATTTAGGCTTGAAATGCCGAAAGTTGAATTTTTGAAGTTTCCGGTTTGATAGTGAAATTTTGATCCGAGGGTCGGAATGGAATTCTGGAAGTTGGAGTAGCTCCGTAGTGTTAAATGTGACGTGTGCGCAAGATTTCAGGTCATTCGGACGAGGGTTGATGGACTTTTTGACGTATTTTGAGAATTTTGGAGTTCTTAGGCTTGAATCCATTGTTAATTCGAGGTTTCGGTGATGTTTTAGGTGTTTTAAGGATTGGTATAAGTTGGATAGTGGTATATGACTTTTTTGTATTTTTGGTTGAGGTCCCGGGGGCCTCGGGATGGTTTCGGAAGGTTGCCGAAAGATTTGGGAGTTGGTTTGATCAATTTCAGCTGCTGAACTTCTGTCATAACCGTACCTGCGGATTGGGGAGCGCAGGTCCGTGATCGCAAAAGCGCTTGAGGAGACGCAGATGCGGTGAAGTGCTTGGAAGCCAGTTTCCGCAGGTGCGGTGGTATGGGCACACCTACGAGACCGTAGGTGCAGTAGAAGAAGCACAATTGCGGCCCAGTGCCTTAAGTGAATTATCGCAGATGTGATGTTATTTCCACAAAAGCGGGACCGCAGGTGCGATCCCATGACCGCAGAAGCGGATTAGCTAGGCAGAAACATATAAATTCTTGCCTTCACGAATTTGAGCTATTTTCACCTCTTTTCAAACGGGAAGAAACCTTGGGGAGCATTTTCAAGAGAGATTTTCAGAGGAATTCATTGGAGTAAGGTCTTTGGCCCCTAAACTCATTATTGGGGTGATTTTTATCATTATAAATATGAAAATTTAAGGAAAATCAGTGGTAAATTGGGGGTTAAGGCTTGACAAATTAGAGACCTTTGAGTGATGATTTGAGGGACCAATTGAGGTCCAATTTTGGTACTTTTGGTATGACTGAACTCGTGAGAGTGTGAGGATTCTAGAATTGTAAATTTTACCTAATTCTGAGACGTGGGCTCGAGGGGTGTTTTGGTCATTTTACCTAATATTGCGTATTAGCTTAGAATTTCTTTGTAGAATCAGTTACTTGAAGTGTTATTTACATTAGGAAATTTAATTGAATAGATTTGGGACATTTGGAGTCGAGTACTCGTGGCAAGAGCGTGGTTTCGGATTGATTTGAGCTTGTTCGAGGTAAGTGGCTTGCCTAACCTTGTGTGGGGGACTTTCCCCTTAGGATTTGGTATATTTGGTAATTGAAATGCCTTGTACGCGAGGTGACGAGTGCGTACTTGAGCTAATTGTTGAAAATCCGGTTTTCTTTAAGTAATTTCAATGGTGTTCCTTTTTCCGGTTTTATATTACTTGCAATTTAAGCCTGTTGTTAGCTTAGAGAAATCATGTTTAATTGACTTAATTGCTTCTTTGCTTAAACTGCCTTAATTGTATTATGTGAAGCATGTTAGGTTAGAATTACCTGTTTACTTGGTACGAAATTGAGCTTACTTGAGTATTCTTTGCATTGCTGCTGTGCATTATCATTTTGGGACTACGGGACGGCATCCCCGGAGATCCCCTGCATGTATTTATGATTGAGCTGAGGTGAAGGATACCGAGAGATCCCTAGCACGTATATTGAGGATACCCAGAGATCCTCGGGATACCGAGAGATCCCTAATACGTATATCGAGGATACCAAGAGATCCTCGGGATACTAAGAGATCCCTAGCATATATTGAGGATACCGAGAGATCCTCGGGATACCAAGAGATCTCTGGCACATATTGAAAGTACTAAGAGATCCTTGGGATACTAAGAGATCCCCGGTTATTATCCTTGTGAAGAATGGTATCTCCTTGTGATTGTTTTTACCTCTGTTTCAGTTATTGAGTTCCTTATATTCCTGTATTAAATTCTTATTGTTAGTTGTCAACTGTATTGCTTATCTTATTCTGTCATACCTTATATTTTTATTTTATCTCAGTAGGGCCCTGACCTTCCTCGTCACTACCCGACCGAGGTTAGGCTTGACACTTACTGAGTACCGCTGTGGTGTACCCATGCCCTTTATGCGCATGTTTTTCATGTGCAGATCCAGGTACTTCGACCCAATCCTATCAGCCTTGAGGCGAGGCGACTGCTTCAGAGACTTCGAGGTATATATGCCACGTCCGCAGACCGATGAGTCCCTTTCCATTCTATCTTGTAGTGATAGCCCTTCCATCTTTTCTGTTGATGTAGACATTCCGGAGTTAGAGCATTTTTATTATATTCATAGCTTGTGATTCATGGGTTTCCGGGTTTTGGAAAAAATGTATTAGTTTTTGAGAGTTAATATTGTGTATGCCGAGTGGCACTTTTAAACGCTATTTTATTACTCTATTTTTGCTTTAAATTATTTTCTTCTGCAAATTGGTTTATCTTCCACATTTTTGGCTTACCTAGTCGTAGAGACTAGGTGCCATCACGATGGTTGAACCGGGGGCGTGACAAGAATGAACTTCAAGATTTGAATTCTAAGTTGGAAGAGCTGATCAACTTTTACTTTTTATTATTTGACTTTGAAATGGAGTTTTGTCAGTTTTGTTAGCTCCGTTGGGTAATTTTGGACTGATGAGCGCGTCCGGATTGTAATTTGGAGGTCCATAGTTGAATTAATCTTGAAATGGCGAAAGTTGGATTTTTGGGAAGTTTGGCTGGGAGTGGATTTTTTGATATCGGGTTCGGATTCTGATTCTAGAAGTTGGAATAGGTCTGTAATGGCAAATGTGACTTGTGTGAAAAGGTTGAGGTCAATTGAAGGTGATTTGATAAGTTTCAGCATAGGATGTAAAAGTTGAAGTTTCAAAGTTCATTGATTTTGACTTGAGGTATGATTCATCGTTTCGAGATTGTTATGCATGATTTTAAGCTTCGAGTAGGTTCGTTTTGTCATATAGAACTTGTCTGCTAAATTTGGCTCCATTCAAAATTGATTTGATATGGTTCGGACGCTCGGTTCTCTGGTGAGTTTCGTATTGGTTTCGGAATGATTTTTCATAATTTTTGATTGCTAGTGCTGGTATCATCGCATTTTCGATGTTTGGTCGCAAAAGCGACAGCCGCAATTGCGAAGCAGTCATCGCATTTGTGAAGTCTGGGCTTCTGGGGAGAGTTTGCATTTGCGAAGAACTCTGCTGCATTTGCGAAATTACTGCCTTCGCATTTGCAAAGTATATGGTCACAACTGCTACCTAAGCAGGAGGACCTCCAATTCGCATTTGCGATTGATTGTTCGCATTTGCAAGGGCCACATTTGCGAACCCCCTGTTGCAAATGCGACATCTGCAACCTGTTAAGTACTGAGAATTCTGAGTCTTAGCTTCATTTTCATATATTTTGAACCCTAGCTTTGATGAGAGGCGATTTTGTGAAGGGATTCATACAAAATTATTGGGTAAGTGACTCTAACCAATTTCCAACTATATTTCATGATTTTATAAAAGATTTAACATCAAATTCAAGAGAAATCTAGGGAAAAATTTGGGGGTTTTGTCAAAGTTTTGAAAAATAAAAATTTGGGATTTGAGACTCGAATAGGACTCAGATTTGAAAACAAAACACATGTTTGGACTCGTGAGGCTATGGGTAGTCAAGACCTATCCTTGGACCCGGGTTTTGATCGAGCGGGTGCGGGGTTTGACTTTTTTTGACTTTTTAGAAATTGAATAATCACAGCTTTATTAATTGAAATTATTTTCTCTTGCATAGTGTGATGTATTCAAGTCGTCGTTGGCAAGATTGAGTCGAGCGGAGGCGAATTTGTAGAGGAAAAAGCTAAATTAAGTGTTGAGTAAGCCGAATTGAGGTAAGTGTTTTTCCTTACTTTGTTGAGGGAATTTTTCTCCTATTTGTAATTGTTTGCTACATGTGGGGGTGATACTTATATGAGGTGATGAACGTATATGTACGTGCATGGTTAATCATGCTCGGGGGGTGGATTATGTTACATTTATGTTTGCAGAATTTTGTGGCCTCTTGATTCATGTCTTACTTGACTCTTAGATACTAAGAACATAATACTAAATCATAGAAATCAAGACTTAGCTTATTATAACTTGATCAAACTTGACGGAAATTCTTAGAATACATTAATGTGTCTAATTCAGTCATCTTTATGCGAAATCATTACTACATTACTACGGCCGATATTCTTGAGATACTAGACTCTATACTTGTGTTGTGGATCATCTGTGTGATTCGTGGAAGTATTTGAATTATACGGTTCTTGAGGGTTGTTAAATCATTGTTGACTTGGAAAGTTGTGATTGGGATTTGTTTGGAATATCCGTTAAAATACTCTCCTTTATGTTATTTATGCTTCCTGCCTTGTCTGTCATTGATATACATATGCCTGGTAAGGAAGATTTTAAAGCACGAAGGGTGATATCATGCCATTGTTTATACATTATCATGTGAGAAAGAGTGTAAAACATGAAGGGTGATATCGTGATACATATTGAGAGTAAAAGCATGAAGGGTGATGTCGTGTCATATCATTTGAGAGTAAAAGCACGGAGAATGATACTATGCCATTTCATTTATATTGTTATGCTTGTATGTTATCGTGAGGTCATGGCACGATGGGTGTCTCCGTGCAGGAGAGGATAAAGGACATACATTATATTTGATATCAGCCTTCCATGTATACGTTCATGTCTTTATCTGCAACAGTTATTGTCATAATCATAGATCTGATGTGACTTGTTGCTATTGTTCTGTCATTGATCTCTATCTCAATTGTTGTTGTGTTTCTCATACCTTCTACCTGCTTAACTTACAAATACCATGCCTATTCCTTGCTTTTATAATTATACTCATATCATATCTATTCTGTTGCACTTTAGTATAAGCCTTTCACCATGCTGGGCATTCATGCTCTTACTTGTTAACCTGTAAAGATCATGTGTTTCCTTCTTAGTTGTTATAATTATACTTAGGCCTCCATTATGCTAGCTAATTGAAGTTGATATTCCTTGTTTTCTAATTGTTGTTATTACTCACGTGCTTTCCGCTTAGTCTTTTACTGTTGCCCACATGTATATCCTTCTCCATTATTTCTGCTTGTGTATTTCCTACTTTGTTATTCTTGTTATCGGTATTTCTTTCATCTGGTTGGTTCTATTATACGTATATTTGGAAGGATGAGTTGAATCCATAACAGGTGTTGCTGTGCTAATTGATTTGAAACACAAATTATTTATATATGGTGAGGAAGAGATAGATGCATGAAGGGTGTTACCGTACCATTTGAACTGATACCTTGGATATATTTCTCATACCAGGAAAGATTGTAAATCTTCTTCTGTGATTCCTTTAGGTAGTTGTTGACTCTCTCGCAGAGTTGTATACCGTATTTTTATTTGTTATATTTTGAACTGCCTATTTTGTTAGTCTATTGTACATGTTATAACAATAAGCATCTTATAACTAAAAAAAGCCTCATCACTACTTTGACGAGGTTAGACAAAATACTTACCAATATATGGGGTCGGTTGTACTGATACTACACTTCTGCACATTACATATAGATTCTTGAAGCGGAGCTGCTGGTGATGTCGGGTGCTGACTCTGAAGATGTTTGCGCATTCTGGATATAGCTTTCACTTGTCCTTGGTAGCTTAGTTTTTGCTAATCTCTTATGTAAATTTCAAACAGATCATGTCATTTTTTTGTACCAGTTTTATAAACTCCAAATCTTAGAAGCTCATGAGTCGTACAACCAGTTTTTGGGTAAATTTGTACATGCTCAGATAATTCTTTTCTATTTTCCTATAATCTCTTTTGGAATGTATTTTCTGTTAGTTGGCTTACTTAGAAGATCGAGGTAGGTGCCATCACGACCAGCAATTTTTGGGTCGTGACAAGGTGGTATCAGAGCACTAGGTTCGTAGGTTCTACGAGTCATGAGCAAATGCTAGTAGAGTCCTGTGGATCGATATGATGACATCCATACCTATCTTAGGGCGGCTACAGGGCATTTAGGAAAATTTTCCTTTCTTCTTTCCTTATCGTGTAGCCTTGTTTCACCTTGAAATCTACGACTTTGACTCCTCACGATCGCTCATATGGGATGTTGTGCGCTCAATATTCGCTATGTGCCGACAATTGGTGATGCTGTAGATGGATTACGACGGGCTATGGATGCTTGATTATCATTGTGATGATGTGTTGTCTAGCCTCAGAAGTAGGCACAATGTTAAATCTTCTAGTTGTTCATTTTTGGTATGAGGCGGGTTCATATGTCTGGTTGGGAAGCACAGATTTGGGAAGAGTGACTGGTGGCCTGGCTATTGTGATTAAGGTAGGTTCATGGAAAGGTGCCGATTTGAGTATAATCGGTGGCCCACCTCCTGCATGATGAGTTTGGATCGTGTGTCTCGTATGAGATTTCCATTCGGTGGAGTGCATATGTTATCATTTCAGAGCATTTGGGGAAGTTATTTGACTATTGCAATGATGGGTAAGCACTTGTCATAGTCTTTAGGGTGTTCTGTGATCGGCATTGCGTGAGTTTTAAAGTATTCGGCTAAATAGTCATGCGGGATGTGGGGATGTTGTGAAGATATGGTACTTTGGGTTGCTGATGAGGAGTTCTATGTCTTCGAGCTAAGTAGTGGAGTCTGCTAAGGACGATCAGATTGTAGGATCATGGGTTGTATCAGTTTACAGACTGAGAGATTGCTTGGTTATTTCTTTGGCGTATGCTGGTGAAGCACGGGTTGCTCGACGCATATTAGCTGTGTATTGAAGATCAGAGTAAGATGAGTGGTTATCAAGAATGTTCTAGCAAATTCCAGGTCTTATGTAGCCTTTAAGGACTTTTGAATTTGTCTATGGGCATGCTTGAAAATGGTAGCGAATGGTAATTGGATCTGCGATATTTCCTTGTCAAGAAAGGTCTATATGTCAATGTTGGAGTGATGCAAGAAATGGCTTCGGGTTTCCAAGAAGTTCCCTTGGGGTGGTCATATCGGATTGGGTTACATTCGGGATAGCAGTCTACATGACTTGATTGAGTTAGACGCGATTGGTTCTGATTACTCGATTATGTGTTAATTAGTTTCGAAGAATTTATCATGGTTATGACCACAGTTAGAGTTGGCATTTTTCTATATGTATAGAGGCTATATTCTGTGTGGTGGTGTTCTCTTGGATTGAGTTAAATGAAATATTTTCAGTTGATGAGGTGTTCAATTTTCTTATGGTTCAGAGTTGACTATGAGATTTTCGTAGTGTTGCGAGTTAGCATGTTAGAGGCGATGCACCGTGTGGGGTTGAAAAGTTGCATGTACTAGGTTGAGGTTTAGCTTTAGAGGGAAGGATATGATCTTTTGATGTCTCGAACAATTTCGGGTGTTTAAGGTCTTGCTGGCACTATGTGTTCCCATCGGAGTAGAGTTCGCCAGTTGGCAGGTACATTGTGTTTAGAAATATGGGAGCTTTTTCGTGAGATGATGGAGTATGATTCACGTGTCAGCCATTTGAGTGCGGTGTTGAGATTGGGTGTGAAGATTCTGGTATTCGTTAGGCTCAGAGACTAAATGTTCTTGTTGGTAGACTATTCCTTGATTGCGAGTTGTGGAGAAATGTAGAGGATTGGATGATTGATGGTCGATGTTATGGAAAGGCTGCTATAGACTTTTGGAAGGTTTATTTATATGTTGGGGATGATCGGAAATTTGTTTGGGAGTTGCTTTTGAGCCTAATGAGAATGTGTATTCTGTACCAGATTGGATTCGTTTGTTCTTGCGCAGTTGTTACCACATGTATATCATCGGGCAGAGTGGATGTTATTTGCGCCTTAGTTTATGTTGTATGCTTCTCTCTTATGCTATGATGGGTTGTGAGGGTTACATGATTCTTCACACGCATGTTGTAATTTAGTTTAGACCTCATGGCACTAAGTGTGAGGTGGCCTTTGTTATATTGCTTAGATTATTGCACCATAGTTATGCTTGTCCTTCTCAGTATTGTTTCTTCCTAATGATTTTCCCTACAGTTATATTTTTTGCATTCTATTGTGCTTGATGTTGATGCACATGTAATCAGTGAGCCTGAGTACTATGGTTCGAAGGGTACCCTATGTGGATTGATATGATGGGATCGGGTTGCACGCCGCAATGGGACAGTGATGAAATGTGACTCCTTATTCCTATTTCGTGTATTTTGCTTTCACCTTGTTGAAAATAGTTCATAGTAAAATGCCAAAATTTCCCTGCCTGCTTAACTTGCTTAGTAGTCTTCTTATTTAGTTTTCTTACTGTTATCTGTCATGTCTGAATTATTACTTATTAGTGTACGGAATCGGGTTGTGTGGGGCTCCATATGATTATTATTAATACTTGTCGTTGTGGCTGCTCGTATTGGCTGAGATGAGATTTCTAGACTTGAGATTTGCGCTATTGTATTGGGATGAGGAAAGTTTGGAAGAATAACACTATATTTTGCTGAGGACTTGGGCAATGGCCCTAGTCGGACGAGTGAGTTTCTTGGCTTATTGATCGGATGAGTGGTTAAGTGGTTACACATGTTTCTTTCACCATTGGTAGGGTATGAAGGTTTTGAACGGGGTTCTAATCGATAGGAGGTTTGCTACCGGTACCGGATATGTTTTTGGGCAGTAATGGTGATTAGCAGTTCCTATTGTAAGTGTCGAAGTGATGGGGTATACCATGTGAGAACATCTTGGGTTATGGTTATGATTTGACACAGCTTGTTCAGACTTATAATGTGTGAAGATATGGGATTTGGGTTTTGTAATGAATTCTGGATGATAGAGATTGGGTTCTAAAGTTTAAGGACCAAGGTTGAAACAAGGATCTCTAATGGTGTTGCATTGGCGGGCTTGTGTGGAGAAGAGTGACATAGGGTCACCCCGGGTTTTGTGCTTACTAAGGTTAAACCGTGATTTGATAGCTTTGGAACGACTCCTGGCACGTTCGAGGACGAACGTGTGTTTAAGTGGTAGAGGATGTAATGACCCGACTGGTCATTTTGAGTATCTATACTTCTCTTGGTATTTTGACGGCTCGAACATCTCCGCATGATGTATTATGACTTGCGTAAATCGTCGGTATTGGTTTTCAAGTTATCCGGAATCGATTTGGAAGAATGAACTTCAAGATTTGAGCTCTAAGTTGGAAGAATTTACCAAGTTTGACTTTTTAGCATTTGACCTCGGAATGGAGTTTTGTCAGTTTCGTTAGATCCTTTGGGTGATTTTGGACTTAGAAGCACGTCCGAATTGTAATTTGGAGGTCCATAGTTGAATTAGGCTTGAAATGGCAAAAGTTGGATTTTTGGGAAGTTTGACCGGGAGTGGACTTTTTTATATTAGGGTCGGATTCCGATTTCAAAAGTTGGAATAGATCCGTAATGGCAAATGTGACTTGTGTGCAAAATTTGAGGTCAATTGGAGGTGATTTGATAAGTTTTGGCATCAGATGTAGAAGTTGAAGTTTCAAAGTTCATTAATTTTGACTTGAGGTGTGATTCGTCATTTTGAGGTTGTTATGCGTGATTTGAAGCTTCGAGTAGTTTTGTTTTGTTATATAGAACTTGTTTGCAAAATTTAGCGCCATTCAAAATTGATTTGCTATGGTTCGGACGCTCGGTTGCGATTCTAGAGTTGTTAAAATGCTTCAGTAAAGGCCTTAAAGACTTCAACTTCTGCCAGACATTCTTCCTAGGATCAGAATTATAGTACTATTTCCATGTTTCCTCTACTGGTGTCATGAATTTTGGATGGTCAGCCCATACATTAAAGAATCTAAAAGGAATCTTGCCACCTGGTTGTAATCTCTTTATTGTTACAACCATTGGAGCATGATCTGATATTAATGGAGCCTGTAATCAACTTCCATGTGCCCATAAGTCTGCATCCATTCATCATTCCATATGGCTCTCTCAATCTTGCTATAGACTCTATCTATCCCTTGCTGTTTATTTGACAAAGTTTAGAAATTCCCCTCCTAAGATAACTCATTCAGATTTAACATCTGCATACACTCTGAGAAGTCTTGATTTCATTCTTTGTAATTGACTTGCCACAAATCTTGTCTTGTATTGTTAAAACTGAGTTGAAATCTCCCCATATGATCCGTGGTATATTGCTCTGTGGTGATAAGTCATTCAATTGTTGCCATAATGGTTTCCTTTTTTCATTAGTGTTGAATCCATAAACTACAGTTGCAGTTTATTAGATTCTGTCTGCCAGCAACTCTACAATGTATTATTTGAGCAGATTTTTCTAGGATTGTAATATCATATGCTTGAGGGTTCCATAGTATCCAAATACTCCCATTTTGTGCATAATCGTAGTTGTAACTTGCCTGCCAACCTGGTGCCACTAGTTGAGTTATATGTTCTACCTTATCCTTTTTTACTCTAGTTTCCACTAAGCCTATTAACTTTATGTTATACTTTTTTTTATAGGTACACAACTCCTTGTATTTGTATCTCTTGTTGGTACCTCTTATATTCCACACCATCCAGGACATCATACATGCTGAATTTGGCCACCTGTGATAGGCGGTTTCAAGTTAGCTATTACAACTAGACTTGCTTGTTATTGTGGTCCTTGCTTTACAGGAGACAAAATTGCTTTAGCATAAGTCATTGGAACACCATTGATCTCCACTGCAATCTTCCCCTTTTCTAGTTGTCTTTGTGCACCTTCTTCTGTTTGCTGCTGATCATCTGTGCTTTCTACTAGCTTAGAAGTACACTCTACTTCCTTGCTTATTATGTCACCTGCTTTTGGCTTGATTCAACAGTGGAACAAAGAGGTGATTCTATTTTTGGAACTCAACAATGTCAAGAGGTTCCTCCATTTTTTAGCAATATCAGAGTCAACACTCTGCCTAACAGCATCTTTTGAGACTTCATAGTCTTCTACCTCCCCAAAACTGATGACTCAACCTTTTACTTCTGTGAGGAACCAGGTTCCTCACTTACACTACCCTTTCTATCCCTGAGCAGCCATGTCTCCCTCTTTTTCTTCTCAATCTGTTTACCCTTATCATCTGTTGCATCTTTCTCAGTCAACTTTCTTTTCTCAAATTTTTTTTCACTTCATTCTCTCTTCCATAATTACATCAGCAGGTTATACCACTTCATCATCAATCAGCCTACTTTTGATCAATCCTTTTTACTGGATCAGAAGTTCATTTAAACACAGAACTCAAAAAGAAAAGGATCATCATTAAAATTGACTTCTTGAGAAGGACTTGAGGGATCATGTCCCTCATTCAGTTCTCACATTTACCAATTTCTTCATCCTTCAAGACTTCCACAAATCCAACAACAATTTCTTCCTGCCTTGTCTGTCATTGATATACAAATGCTTGGTAAGGAAGAGTGTAAAGCACGAAGGGTGATGCCGTGAGCATTGTTTATACATTATCATGTGAGGGGAGTGTAAAGCGCAAAAGGTGATGTTGTGCCACATATTGAGAGTAAAAGCACGAAGGGTGATGCCGTGCCATATCATATGAGAGTAAAAGCACGAAGGGTGATGCCGTGCCATTTCATTTATATTGTTATGCTTGTATGTTTCGTGAGGTCACGGCACAATGTGTGTTTCCGTGCAGGCGAGGATGAGGGACATGCATTGTGTTTGATACTAGTCTTCTGTGTATGCGTTCATGTCTTTACCTTGAACTGTTATTGACATAATTATAGATCTGATGTGACTTGTTGCTATTGTTTTGTCATTGATCTCTATATTAATTGTTGTTGTGTTGCTCATACCTTCTACCTGCTTAACTTGCAAATACCATGCATATTCCCTGCTTTTATAATTATACTCATGTCATATATATTCTGTTGCACTTTAGTATAAGCCTTTCACCATGCTAGTCATTTATGCTCTTACCTGTTAACCTGTAAAGATCATGTGTTTCCTTCTTAGTTGTTATAATTGTATTTAGTCCTCCATTATGCTAGTTAATTGAAGTTGATATTCCTTGTTTTCCAATTGTTGTTATTACTCACGTGCTTTCCGCTTAGTCTTTTACTGTTTCCCACATATATATCCTTGTCCATTATTGTTGTTTGCGTATTTCCTACTTTGTAATTCTTGTTATCGGTATTTCTTTCATCTGGTTGGTTCTGTTATACGTACATTTGGAAGGATGAGTTGAACACACGAAGGGTGTTGCCGTGCCAATTGATTTAACACATAAATTATTTATATATGGTGAGGAAGAGATTTAAGCACGAAGGGTGTTACCGTGTCATTTGACTTGATATCTTGGATATATTTCTCGTACCAGGAAAGATTGTAAATCTTCTACTGTGATTCCTTCTAGTTAGTTGTTGACTGTCTCGCAGAGTTGTATACGGTATTTTTATCTGTTATATTTCAAACTGCATATTCTGTTAGTCTATTGTACCGGTTATAACAATAAGCATCTTTTAACTAAAAAAGCCTCATCACTACTTCGACGAGGTTAGACAAAATACTTACCAGTACATAGGGTCGGTTATACTGATACTACACTTCTGTACATTACTTACAAATTCTTGGAGCGGAGCTTCTAGTGATGTCGGGTGCTGACTCTGACGATGTTTGCGCATTCCAGATATAGCTGCCATTTGTCATTGGTAGATTAGGTTTTGCTAATCTGTTATGTAAATTCCAAACAGATCATGTAATTTTTTTGTACCAGTTTTGTATACTCCAAATCTTAGAAGCTCATAAGTCGTACTACCAGTTCTTGGGTAAATTTGTACATACTCAGATAATTATTTTCTATTTTCCTATAATCTCTTTTGGACTATATTTTCTATTAGTTGGCTTACCTAGCAGATCGAGTTAGGTGCCATCACGACCAGTGATTCTTGGGTCGTGATAGTTTCATCGTAGTCGAGTTCTTCTTGCTGAGAGTAACCTTGAGCAACTAGCCATGCTTTATTCCGTACCACTTGTCCGGATTCATTCAACGTATTTTTGAAAACCCATTTAATTCCTACAATAGAAGCATTTGATGGTTTTGAACCAGTTTCCGCACTTTATTTCTTTCAAATTGATCAAGTTCATCTTTCATTGCTTTGATCTAGTAAACATCTTTCAGCGCTTCATCCACTTTTTTGGCTCAAGTTGAGAAATTAGAGCCATGTGAGAGTTGAGCTGTTGAGATCTTCTGGTAGTGATTCCTTCCTATGGATTTCCGATAATGATTTTTTTAGGATATCCAGGTTCACTTTCCACGTATTTGGGATGTTTGTGGTTGGTTCCCTTTCCTCAGTAGTCGACTGTTCTGTTGAAGAAGATTCCTGGATGTGCTCCTCAGTTGACTTATTCCACTGACTAGTTGACTCACCTTGACAGTCATTTCCTACAACAATAGACTTTGGAACAATAGAAATTTCCTCATCTTCAGGAAGATTTTCATTACTTGAGCGAGGGTTAGTATCAACAAAAACAACATGAATTGATTCTTTGATGCATAAGTAATAAGTAGTAATTTTTACCACTTATTTGCACCCTTTTACTTTTGTATTAGCCCAAAAATGCTTAAAGGTATTCCCGAGAATTGATAAAATGTGCTTACTTGCAGGATTTATTGGAAAATGAGCCAAAGAGATGAAAATCAACTTAAGAAGGAGCAATTTTGGACAAGGACCAAAACAAAGCAAAAAATGAGCAAAGTGCGGAACGTATAATATTGTATGTGGCCGCAGATCACGAAGAACCTCTAACAATGTCCCTATACAAAATACGGGCCGCACAATTATTGTGCGGCAGCAGAAGGTGAGGTTCAGAGAGAAGGGAATTTGGATCCATGAAAAAGTGTGGACCGCACTATTATTGTGCGGCTGTAGAATCAAAAGTGAGGCCATACTCAGAAATGTGCTGTCCCAGAATCTGAAGAAGTACGGCCGCAAACTAGAATTGTACGGTCGTAGAAGTCCATTATATCAAGCCACCTTTAAAGTGCGGACCGCAGACAGAATTGTGCAGCCGCAGAACCTCTGTAGGGGCAATTTTATCCGATAATTTTAGTTGTGTATAAATAGCCTTTTTTTGTCAAAATTAGGTTAAGTTTGAACATCAGAAAATAGATAATCGTTTTTCCTTTACTACTTTGGGTAACTTTGTAATAATTTATCATTTTAACATTGGATTTTCTTCCCTTTATCATCTATTATGAGTTTAATCTTAATTTTTTCTTTAGTTTCTTGAATTTTCTCTATGAGTAGCTAAATTTCTAGCTAGGATTGTGACCCAACCCTAGGGTGGGTACCTAATAGGTGTTTAATTTAGGGCTTGTTTGTGATTGGGTAAGTGATATGTAGCCTAGTTCTTGCTTGAATTTAAGAATTAATGGTTGCAAATATTGATTCATGCCTAATTGACTTAGACTCTACTTGAGAAAGAGAGACTAAGTTTAGGAAAACTTGGCTAACAAGGAATTGGAGTGAACTCAAGAAATTAGGCAAAACCACTCTAACTACCGAGAGATATCGAGTGGGTAATTGCGTGTGATTGCTATATTACATCCCAACCAATCAAACTTGTCCTAGAGCCTACGATCCATTAGATAACCACCTAGGTGGAACTCACGACCCTATATCTTTTATAAACTTGAAAAACAGCAATACTATCGTTCTCTAGATTTTCATTTACAAATATTAGCATAGTCATTAGAAGTAGAGAGAAACAACCAAACATGTGGAAGGTGCATTTTGGACACATCATACACTTTTTCTATATATATACCTAATCCAATATAAGCTCTATGTGGAATCGACTCTGACCCTCGTTGGGTAATTATAATTGCATCGACCGCTTCACAATCCCAATCAGTGGTGTGAATTTGGGAGACATCAATAAGGTTCTTTTTTTGTAAACTCTATATGCTCTACTTGAGGGAGAATATCCAAGAAATATACCTCCATTGCTTTTTGGATCAAACTTACACAGATTGTCCTTTACATTATTGTGAATAAAGCATTTACATCCAAATGGGTGAAAGTAACTGATGTTGAGTTTCTTACCATTCCATAGCTCATATGGAGTCTTTTTAAGAATGGGTCGAATCAAACACCTATTTATAATATGACATGCCGTGCTCACAGCTTTTGCCCAGAAGTGGTGGGGTAGAGAGTTTTTCACAATCATGGTTCTTGCCATGTCTTGTAAGGTTCTATTTGTATGTTCTACCACTCCATTCTATTGAGGCGACCTTGGCGAAGAGAAATTGTGAGAGATTCCTTGGTCATTACAAAAGTTTTTAAAAGCTCTACTTTCAAATTCTCCTCTGTGATCACTTCTGAAAGTGGAAATGTAATATCCTTTTTAACGTTGAACCTTCTTACAGAAAACTTCAAAATTCCTTAGAGCTTCATCTTTATGACTTAGAAAATAACCCACGTAAATCGAGAAAAATCATCCACAATAACAAAAACACATTTTCTACCACCTATACTAGCAGTTCTAGTTGGACCAAACAAATCCATATGCAATAGTTGAAGAGGTTTAGTAGTAGAAACAATGTTTTGGATTTTGAAAGATGAACGAGTTTGTTTTCCTAGTTGGCATGCATCACAAATATGATCTTTTGAAAAATCTAGTTTTGGAAGACCGTTGACAAGATCGTACTTAGAAAGTTTTTGAATAGTATGCATGCTAGCATGTCCAAGTTTTCTATGCCAAACCCAAGGATCATCAATCATAGAAGTAAGACAAATTTGATCACCAAGGCTATCTACAATACTGATAGTACAGACATTCATGTCTCTATTTCCTGAAAGAATAACTTTACCCATTTGTCTTCTATAAACCAACCATGTTTCTTAAAATGAACCTCATAGTCATTGTCACATAACTGACTGATACTTAGAAGATTGTAATCGAGTTCATCAACCAGGTATACTTCGTCCACATCACATATTGAGCTTAGGGGAACTTTTCCAACTCCAATTATATTTCCTTTTGATTTATCTCCAAAGGTAATTGTTCCTCCATCTAGTTTGGTCACTATTTTGAATAATTATTTGTCACCAATCATATGTCTGGAACACGCGCTGTCAAGATGCCATTTTTCTTTTCGATTCTTCTTGCGGTGTTCCTGCAAAACAAAGTTACTTGTTTTTAGGTACCCAAGCCTGCTTGGGCCCTGAATGGTTAAATTTCTGAGTATTAGCTTAACTAGAGGATTTAGATCGCCAGACCCATCTCCTGTTGTCCTAGAACCTCCAACGGTTAGAAGTGTGACCACGTTTTCCACAATAAAAACCGGACAAATTATTGGGATTTTCAGAGCCCCTTTCTGCTCTAATTCTGTTCCTGCATTGGTTAGTGTTGTGACAATTTTTACCACAATAAGAGCATGCATGAGAGTTTCTAGTTCTAATCAAAGAATTATGAGGAGCAATCTGATTTAATTTGACAAAACTATGACTTATGGATTTTTGTAATCCATTCAGTTGAAGTTGAAGTTCACTAACTTCATCTTGAAGCATGTCACGCTCAATTTCACAAACTTCCAACTTCAAGGCCCAATCTTTCTTTTCTCTTTGGATTTTTCTGAGTTCATTAAGAACTCTTTCAATATTTGCAAGAGCAATATCAATAAATTCATGAAGTTCATAATAGTTGGGACATATAGGAAGATGTACCTCACTGGTTCCCTCGTCTGCCATAAGACCAAGTTCACTTGAGTCTTCATCGTCATCTGTTCCTTCGTCTGCCATGAGCCCTAGCTTTCCTGAGTCCTTATTGCTATCTTCTTTTATGGCCATGAAACATATATTTTCAGTTTTTTCATGGTCATATTCTTCTTCATCCCTTCAGGATCCAAAGGACTTCTTCTTTTGAAGGTTCCCACTGAGCTTCTTCGTTAGTTCGGGACAATCAGCTTGAATGTGTCCACGTTTTCCATATTCATAGCATCTTCCATCATTTTTATCATTTTCATTATTTGTCCTTCCTTTTATGAAGTTTGATTTCCCTCTTCTGCTATTTCTGTTTTTCCTCATCATGCTTGTTACAACTTCGTAAATCATGGCTATGTTTTCATATTGTTCTCCTTCTTCCTCTTCATTTTCTGGTTCAACCACAGTTGTTTTAAAGGAAATTTTTTTCTTCTTTTCTTGTTTAATTTGCCTATCCATGTGAGTTTTCTCAAAGTAAATTAGATCACCTCTAAGTTCATCATAAGACATTTTGTCAAGGTCCTGACATTCCAGAGCAATAACCTTGGGCTGCCAAATTGTGGGTAGTCTTCTAAGAATTTTTCTGACATATTCTCCGCTCTTTATTGGTCTACCAAAAGATTTTAGATCTCCAAGGATTTTGCTGAACCTGGAGAACATTTCCTCCACTGATTCTCCATCCTTCATTTGAAATAGCTCATATTCACGAACTAGAAGATTGATCCTTGTTTCTTTCACTTTGTTGGTTCCTTCATATGTGACCTCCAATTTATCCCACACTGCCTTGGTAGTTTCACAGCTTGAAATCTTTTCATACTCTCCTCCGCTGATAGCATTATATAATAGATTTTTTGCTTTGGCATTCACAGTTATGACAGCAACTTGTTCATTAGTGTAATCATCTAAGTCAAGTGGATCAATTGATACAATGACTTGACCATTATCATCTTTCTTTGGAGGAATTGGAAGAGTTCCCTTTTTTATCATTGTCACACCTCCTTTTTACATCACCCCGAAGGATAATGTATAAGGGAGTTTTTCCATTTGAAGTGACATTATTCGGATCGAGATTATTTATTTATTTAGAGTCGCCACTTGGGATAGGTTTGGCTTTTGGTGTCCCAAGTCACCGGTTTATCTTGAATCCCGAACCGAGGAAAATTTTCAACTTCCCAATTGGAGTCTACGAACCAGAAATTCTAAGTAAGGAATTCTGTTGACCCGAGGGAAGGTGTTAGGCACCCCTGGATCCCGTGGTTCTAGCACGGTCGCTTAAACTATTATAAAGGGCTAAAATCTGATTTTAAAACATGTTATAACTTATGTACTTGTTAACTTCAAACCGCTTTTATTATTATTTTTTAATAGATTTACAACGTTGTGAAAACGCGTCTCGAATCATGTCACATCAATGCACCCGTGGTTGTTGACACATTTCGACTCTGTTGAGATTTGGGTTTAGGTCACATAAATGTGCGCCCGAGTTTAGGAATGTAATTTTATTAAAATCGCGCCTAAAGAGTTTAACGCATTATTATTTTGGGGGAAAGCCATGAAGTTCGCTAAACGGCCCTTCCCGAATTCTAAGTATTTGAATATAATATTTATTTAGGGCCCTGCAATGTTATATTTTTATTTGGCAAGGCTCATCTCATATTTTATTTAAAAGGCAAGCCTAACGTGACTATGATTTTTTATTTATTGTGTCTCTAAAAAATAAAGAAAAGGGCCTAATTCGTTGACATTGTTTAAAAAATGGCCAAGTTTGAGCCCACAAAACTATATTCCAAATCAGTACCAAAATGGGCACATAATTAAGCGAGATTTGGGCCGTCCAGTTGAGTATTGAGGCCCAGCCTGTGGTAGCTGATCACTGAAGCACCGGTCTAAAACAAATGTCTATGGATATTAACACAAAGGGTTCAAATATCTTATCTGATGAATTCGAAGACTACTCAAATAAAGAGAAAGCTTAAGAACATGTATCATGGTAAAACAATGCGTTCATTTTACCTTGAACCAATTGGTTAGGAATCCAAGACAAACTCTTTTTAGTAAATTAATTTCCCTGACCACGTTCGAATTGCTAGTTTCCAGTTATCAATTGCAAATAAATTTTAGTTTGAACACACTAGTTAACTTGATTATTTTATTAATACTAACATAGATAAGCTAAGTCATTCTTCATTCCAAATCTGACTACATAACAACGAAACAAGCCATTGGTGACCTATTATATTAACTAGTACCATACAAATTTATGAAGATACATGCTAAACTTCACACCAGAAATGACATGAATATCACATACCAGTTCAAATCAGTTACATATCTGCACCATTTCAGATTTAACTTTAGACAAAATGCTAAACTAGCAAAGTATTAATTACAATGAAACTACGACATGGTCAATTACCAACTAAAACAATCCAAACAGTCCAGAAATGATTCCAATTAACAATTCTTAATACTATTCAAATCAAATAAACTAAATATATATCACCACTTCTCAACTAATCGACTACAACCATATATATCCAAATGAACACATGATCACAGATCTGAATATCAACTCATTCCAGTCCAATTTGTGATTACATCAGCCGTGAATTTGAGTGTGTACCTGAATTTGAAATTGAGAAGAAGGAGAGGTAAACCAGCAGCAGTAGATAGCAAACAACAGACCAAGAGATAACCAATCAACAGCAAATGCACAGCCCCAGAAATTGAATCACAACCCAGAAAAATCACTCGAATGCACCCAAATTTAACCGAGATTGAACTTAAAATGCCCTAGAACTTCATTGGAACAAAACTCAAACGAAATCCAAACTAAGTAACCCCAAATTCACTCTAACAAGTTACTAAACACCTCCAAAAACTTTTAGAACTTGAGCTTAGAGTAGGAATCAAGTGAACCAAAGAGGAATTTGAAAATGACTAAAACAGGCAATGAAACAGTGAAATGGTTTTTTGGTTTTTTATGTTTTATGATGTTTTTGTATTTTTGTATATTTGAATTTCCAATGCAGATCTGAAATTTAGAGAGAGTGAGAGAGGGCTTTTAGTGGGAATCTTTGATGGCTGAAGCTTCTGGAAGCTTTTCAGGGAGTCTAGCCCTCGTAAATGAAGGTATTGGGTTGCCTTTTATAGGCAAGAAATGGGGCAGAATGTTCTGGAATGTTTTACTCAATTTCCCCCCTTTTATATTTCAGAAATTAGCATATTAATCCTGAAGTTTTGACTTGTTACCCAAGTTACTGCATTAAGAGTGCAGAAACTTACACTAAGGCCCCCTTCTAGAAGGCCCTAGGTGTTCTTCTACCTATAGAATACCTATACTACCCTTATTTTGGTTTTGAAATTACTATTCTTAACAAAATAGCCCTTTCCCATGCCCAAACTACCCTTATTTGCCACCTGAAATTACTGACTCAAACAAACCCTTTACTTGAGTTAAAAATTAACTATAGTTAATCCTAGTGAATCTAAATCAGCTATAGCCGATCAACAAAACTAAAATTTAACTTTAATTAATACTAACTAACCTAAATGCTTTAGTTAATACTGACATTAGACTAAAGTAACCAACAATTAACAGAAAAAACGAACTAATAACTGATAAACAAACACTGAAATCATAAACTAAAATCATGAACTAGTAAACACGAATTAAACAAAAGATTGTAACTAAAAATAGAACATAATTATGAACTAAATCACAACTAATTCCAATAAAACGAGAATTAGACCAAAACAGCAAGAACAAATTAAAACTAAAAGAGATAGAATTAATTTTGAAAAGAAACTTACCGCTTTTAGTCTTCGATTGGGATTGACCCCGAATTTGGTTTTCGATTAATGTTATATATTTATTTTATCCAAAAATAGACATATAACATGAATCAAAAACAACAGAGTGCTTGAAACTCCAAAATGGGTGAAATCGGAAAACCCTAGATCTAACATTGGAGAGGTTTCGCTGGGATTTGAAAGGTTTTGGCTTGGGATTAGAGATGAGGAGAGTTGGGAGACTGCGGGGTGTGAGTTTGAGCTGGTTTGGACAAGGTTGTGTTTTGACCAGATTTTCAACTCAAGATTCGAACAAATAGGTGATAATTCGAGGGAAACCATCGGTAGGGTTGGAATGAGGAGATAGAGGAGAGTTAACGGTGTAAGTTTGGTGGTGGTTTGCATCGGCGCCGCCACCGGCGGCTTAGGGATTTTAGGGCGGCACAGCTAGGGTTCATGGCTTCCCACGAAGATTTGAAGGATTCCAGGTGTGTTCGAACGGTTTTGGCTATGGATTGAGGATGTATAAGGTAAGGTGGTGTTATGGTGTTCGTTTGGTGGAGATTGGACACCGGCACCACCACCGGAGGAGTTGAGGATATGGGGGCAGCGTCGCTAGGGTTACGCAGAGGATGAGGCTGTTTGGAGAGATGAGAGATCGGGGGGTGGGGCACGAGTTCGGACAGATTTATATTAATGAGAGGTGAGTTCCTGGCCGTTGGATCTAGTTACCTCGACGTCGTTTCAGTTCATTGGGTGGGCAGGCCGGGTCGGATAATGTTTGGTCTTGGATTTGGTCCGATTTTTAGGGGTTTTGGCTTGGGCTAAAACAGTTTTTGGCTCAATTCGGGTTATTTAGACAGCCCTTTTCTTTTCTTTTACTCTTTTCATTGATTTTCTTCTTTTCTTATTTTTTGTGCTTTATTTATTTACATATTTTACCTATTATTATTCTTTTTTTTTGAATTTTCTGATTTTATTATGTAAAATCAAAAACTAAAACAACTAAATCAAATCTAAAATTATACTAATTGATATTCCAAAATTAACTAACTCCAAAAAGTAGTAATGCAAGGAATCATTCTTGGTATTTTCTTTATTTTTTGTAACATTAAAAAGTACATTATTTTGTATTTTTATGAATTATGTCACCCGGAATGCACACAAAATTCCAAACAAGACATAAAAGTCAAACAATTAATTCCTAAAAATTCAAGTAATTAAGAAAAATTCTAATTCTAAGGAATTTATAGGAGTCGTTTAAACGTGGCAAAAATCACGTGCTCACAATCACACGCCAAAAGAAGAAGAACAAGAGCTAAGACTGACAAATGAGATAGAAAAAATTTAAATTACAGTTAGAAGAGGTACAGGATAATCCACCAAATATAAGCATAAACGAAATAAATGACCAAAGTGATAACGACAAAGATCTAGGAGAAGACTATTCAGAAACAAGTGAGACGTACACAGAACTTATAGAAAAAACAGAAAAGATAAAAACAAATCCAGAAATAAATACAGGAGATATGACCGAGGATAAACCAAGCACATCAGGAGTAAAAAATCCAAGACAACTAAACCCAACCTTTTCTGGTCACTACCATATTTTTCTTGCTCTGATACCAATTTTGTAAGTAGTTTGTGGCAAGCGGAATTAACTTTGTAAGTTGATATTCTTCTATATTTTCTTTTAATAATTTAGACAATAAATTTATATTTTCTAAAGTTTGTAACCAGTGCTTGATATATTCGTAGTTGATCATTAATCTGAATATAAGTCTAGTTCATATAAATCTAAGATATTTATTTCTTCTGATAGAATTAGTTCTGTATATCCTTGTTCCATTATGTTAATTATTTCAAAAGAAATTAAAATATCGTAAATTTTTCTCCTAATGTCGTTATTAAGTTGGTTCAAGATATATAATATGAGTATTTTGTAATCATTATTATTATCTAGTAAATAAGTGTGGTTGCTCATAAGATTATTATTTTTCCTTATTCTTATCATGTGTTTACTAAACATATTCCCTCTAACCTCTTTGTTTATCATAGAGTTTATCATTTTTTAATAAGTTATATTGAACAATCTTTTCTGGTAACTACCATATTTTTCTTGCTTCAATCATTTACCCTAACAGCGCCTCAACTCTGTCTACTCCCCTAAACGACTTCCATGCCTATCGGTTTCGACCTTAGGATGGCATAGTCTGGGCTTAACTACTCTCAACATTATTAGACATGGCAAACTTTCTCAAGATATTCTTTATAACAGTACTATAACATGATAAACAGTTATGATATTCAAGAGATTATAAGGAATATAAAAGTTTAGTTAGACATGATTATGAATAAACTTACCTGATCTTGTAACTCGTTTGAATGTTCCATAGTTGTTAAAGAGACTTGTATATAACTCAGATATTTCTTATAAGAGAGAGAAGATAAGAGAGAAGGTGAGGGTGTGTCCTCTCTTCCTCTGATTTACAAACTATATATAGAAAACTTTGAACGACTCTTACTGTTTACAAACGACTCTTTACATACTTAAATGACTCTTACTATTCACAATCATCTTTTCATGAACGACCTTTATTGTTCATGAATATGACTCGTACTTATATGAATGACTCTTACTATTCACAAATGACTCTTCATGAACGACCTTTACTGTTCATGAATATGACTTGTACTATTTACTTTATGACTTTTTACATTGTCTGTTTGCAATAGTTGTCTTCTTTTATAGTCATGCTGCTGACTTGGCTGGCTTTTCTCTAGCTGTTGTAATCTTTTTCTCATACCATCCATCTGTAAAGATAGAGTAGTAAGGATTGCAAATAAATCTTTTATTTCTTGGCTTTCATCAGTTTGGGTACATTTGTCTTGATAGGTAGTCTGCAATAACATTTTTGTCAGTCCTTATTACTTCAATTGTAAATGTAAAATTTTGTATATTTAATACAAGCCTTCTTATTTCCTTCGTAGTTACTGAATCTTGTACTTTCTGTGTTATCCACCATTTTACTTGTGTATTATCTGTTCTTACAATAAACTTGTTATAAACGATATATGGCTCAAATGCTAACAAACATTAATATAATCCAAATAATTCTTTCCTATTTATCTCCCATTTTAATTGTGGTTCCGTGTATGATCCTGAATAATATCTACAATGGTGTTCAATTATCATATTTATATTTTAGAACTCCTCCATAGCTGTGGTCACTAGAATCAGTTTCTACTATGTATGTGAACTGTCTTTTTTCATCTGGAAAATATAGTTTTGGTAATTTTTTACACATATTTTTTATCTTCTTTATATGTAATTTATCTTTTTCGTCAAAATGGTATTCTACATCCTTTTTTAATTTTTTCTGTAGTGGTTTTAAGTTTTCTGCTAATTTAGGGATATATTCCCTTACTTGGTTAACTAATCCTAAAAATGATTGTAACTTCTTTTTCGTATCAAGTGTTTCGTTTAAGTTAATTATTTTTTGTACTATATGAGTTTGCATTTTTATTCCATTTTTATCTATTTGTATACCTAAGAATTCTATTTGATTTTTCATTACTTCTGCTTTCTTTTTACTTAAACTAATTCCTGATATTTCTATAATGTGTATGAATTTTTCTAGTAGTTTTATATGTTCGTTCTCTGTTCTAGAATATAACAGTATATCATCTATATATATTATACAATTTTCTAATTGGTTAAAGTAGTTATCCATAAAATGTTAGTATCTACCTGATGCATTTTTATATCCAAATGGTAATACGTTCCATTCGTAAAATCCTTGTGGTACTGTGAATGTTGTTAACTTTTTAGATTCGTCTTCTAGTTTTAAATGGTAAAATCCTGATTTACAGTCAAATTTACTAAAATAGTTATATCCTTGTATTTGTCTGATTTTTAGTATTTTATTTGGTATCAGATAATTATATGTTTTTGTTTTTGCATTTAAATTTCTATAATCTACAACCATACGACTTTTTCCTCATTTTTGTTCGCTATGCTTATTTACTATAAATGCTGGGCTAGTGTGTTTACTATTACTTTCTTGTATGTACTTATTGTCTAATAATTCCTGTATGTGTATTTCAAATTCTGTTAGATCATTAAAATTGTATTTCAAAGGTTTTTGTGTTATTATACTATTTTCATCTATTAGTTCAATTTTTATTTTTGTTTTATATTTTTCCCAACCTTGTAGTGGATTATCATTATATAGTAGTTCTAATTTATCTTGGAGTAGTTTTATCTTGTTTATTGAGAAAATAATTATTTCAATATTATGGTTGCTTTGTGTCATATTTTCTAATTTCTGGGTAATTTTTTCACTTCCTTTAATCCAGGGTGTTGTTTTTCTCAATTTATTATTTACTCTTTTTGCTCATAATCTTTGCTTACACGGAGTAGTAAACCACCAATGTGTTTTTGTTATAGTATGTGGGAATAACTTATCTAAAAATGGCATTCCTAATAATATATCTTTATTTGTGAATTCATAACTATATATTTCTTCTATGGTTAATATTTTATCACATATTTGTATTTTTAGATTCCTTGCTTTGTATGTTATCATACTTCCCTCATTGTTAAATCCTGTTACTACTATGGGGTTTTTTAGCTTTTCCCATTTATTTTCTGGTAGACAATTATGTTTACACATGTTAGCTTCTACTCCTGTATCCATCATAGGTGTATAATATCTATTATAATATCCTTCTACTATTATTTTGGCAAGTATATATATTTTTGGCATTATATTAAGGTTCTTTTGATTATTATCTTTTTATTTTCATAACTTATTGTTAATTGCCTATCTTCTAATTTATATGGTTTGACTTTTTCTAACCATTTTATTCCTAGTGTAATGTTTTTATCTCCTTGATATATTTTAAAATTTATTAATATTGGTATTCCTCCAATAATTAATTCCTTTTCAGTTGTTTCTTCATTTTTTCTTAATGCTTTTGGTAATTCTGAATTTTGTTGTTCTATTGTTACTATCTCTTGTTCTGGTATTAATTCTCTTATAACATAATTCTCTTCTTGTCCTGTATTTATTAATATTAAATATTTTCTTTAGTCCATTATTCATGTTATATAATAATGATGTGGGTTTATTTCTTCTATTTTTTGTTCTATTAATTTTTGTGGAGTTATGTAATCTATTCTTCTTGATGTACTTATTCTTGATGATGTCTCCGGTATCTCATTACTTGTTCGTTTTGACGTGCTCAACCTTTCTTTTACTATTTCTAAGTCCTCTTTTATATCCATTTCTTTATAACTATAATCATTGTTGTCTATAACTGATACTATTCTTTCGAACGGATTTTCTATTTTAATTTTATTTATTTTATTTTTAGTTGTTATCTTATGTTTTGTTGTTAAGACATATAGATTTTTACATCTTGCTGTGAATATCTTACTTCCTGGTGCTAGTTCTATTCCAGACATTTTCCAGTATAGCACTAATGATTTATCTATATTTTTATCATCTATTGCCGCTGAATAGTTGGCACTTATGATAAAAGCAATATTTATTCCCTTATAAACTTAGCCAAATAGAATCAATATTCTGTTAAAAAACTTAATTTAAAGTAACAATATAAAACAAGAAAAAACAAGAGACATAGAAAGGAAAGAGATTCTTATTTCTTTCTTGTATTCAAGTGTGTGCAATGTGATGTCTAAACCCTCTATTTATAGGATGACATTAAAGTAATACAAAGGGATGTCATAAACATGGTATTAACTATTGAGATCATGGGAAAAGATCACGGAAAAAGTTATGGAGTTGTGAGAGTTACAACTATAATGATGAAGAATAATGGGGAGGTTACTTACATAATCAAGAAGAGTAGTGAAAGTTATATTTGTGTAGTACACATCCATACAAATAATATATTTCATAATACTCCTCCTTGGATGTCCAAAGATAATGTGCCTCGTTAAAACCTTACTAAAAAAAGAACTGTGGATAATCAATCCCAGTGAACAAAAAAGAGTACAAATATCTTGTAATACGCATTACTTGCTGCCTCATTAAAAACCTTGCCAGAAAAATCCAGTGGGATAAAACCTTAGCTAAGGGAAAAAGAGTACACGTATATGCGCCTCCCTCCCCCCCCCCCCCGATGAAAACATCACTTTATTTCTCGGAGACGACGAATTCCAAGCTTGTATAACAACTTCTCTAATGTTGAGATCAGTAATACCATAGTGAATTATTTCGCCAAATTATCACGTGAACGAATTTCTTGAACATCTATTTCATCATTCTGTTGAAGATCCTCTCTGCAAAGAAACTTTGGCTAAATGTGCTTTATTCTATTTTCTTCAATATATATTTCTTTTAATTGAGTTATGCAAGCAGCATCGTCTTCAATATTATTGCAATTTTCTCTTAAATTACACATCTATTGTGTGTTGAGTCACTTGCTTTATCAGTTGCTAGTATATTGACATGACTTGAATAAGTATCAACAATTTACTGCCTTGTGAATAATAATAATATGGTAGTACCCCCACATACAAATAGATTATTTGAAAAACGAACTTCAAAAAATGCCTGCATTTGCATAACTAACAAAACGTTGACAATATTTGTTAGAATAAACAAATCTATATCAAGGATTTTTTTGTGATATAACACTAATAGTATTCCATTATCTTCATATAGGAATAAAACTACATCTCGCTAGTATATTGTTATACTCAGAGTTCTTGCAAGATTTATTAGTGCACCAATTGCACTAAACAAAAAAATATATCATGTATGGCATGATCACATTAATCCACATAAGGATTTGCTGAAATATTATTTAATAAATTTCTTGGGAACTTTAATATGCTTCAGAACAATTTAAATTCTTCAATAATTTTTATTATACGCATATCAAGTTTTTCATGTATTGCTAGATTAAAATCTGAAAGTAATTGTATCCACCACAAAAGAACATGTTTTCATATAATCAATGTCATGACATTTACGAAAAAAATTTGTGTCACCCCACTAGCTGTATGCTTTCATGTATTGGGACTATCAATCCAAAACTTTACATTTTTCAAGTAAAGTCAATCTTGATTGTGCATTTTCATTGACCAATCATTTATCTGTCCATATTCTTTGACATATTTGAGATCAAAATCCTTGTCAATATTAATAAAATTGAGAATGACATTATATCAACAATATCGTCGACGATCATCTTATATCGGTTCCATCATCACTCAATAATGTCATAACTTATTGAGATCTCATTATTTTCATGTACCTAAGCTTCTCTTATGAGGTCTTATAAAGTGTTATGTCATGGTGCTCTTATAGAGCACTTGCCTCCTTAGTATGACCATCTTTATCATTTGCTCCTCTCATTCTTCAAGGAGTTTTATCTTTGGAACCGATTCGTCTATTACACTTCATGTTTTTCCATAGACTGTGTCTATCATGAACTTTATTCTATTTGGAGCACTTAGCAGCTGAAATATAATATTTAGTGGGTTAGCAAATGCCCCTAGTAATATTTTACCTCGGAGGAGAGAAATCTCTTGTAAAAAAAAGGCAATTGTCTGGAAAGATCCGAATAAGTCAATCTTGATTCTATCTGAATGCTTAAAAGAAGAAGAGTCGATAGGGAATCCAATTTATGCGCTTGTCTTCCTTGCTGGATGTGGAACTGTAATTCATCCTCAACTAGATAGAAGAATTTCACCTTTCTTCTTCTTCCTATAATGAAATGAAGAGAAAGAAGGTGTTTGATCTAAAAGAGTCAAGAGATTTGTGACGACCCGACCCGTCGTCACGTGAGTTACCGCCCTGTTTCCCCCATTTTTATGCTTCTTCATGTTTCGTTATCGATATTCGGTGTGTTGGAGTTAAATCGGATTGGTTTTGATAAGAAATGAGACACTTAGTCTCTTTTAAGAAGGCTTAAGTTGGAAAAGTCAACCGGATGTTGACTTATCTGTTAGAGGGTTCGGATGTGAGTTTCGATGGTTCGGTTAGCTTCGGGAGGTGATTTGTGACTTAGGAGAGTGATCGGAAGTGATTTTGGAGGTACGGTGTAGAATTAGGCTTGAATTGGCGAAGTTAGTATTTTAGCGAATTCCGGTTGATAGGTGAGATTTTGATCCGAGGGTCGGAATGAAATTCCGAGAGTTTTTGTAGCTTCGTTATGTCATTTTGGACTTGTATGCAAAATTTGAGATCATTCGGACGTGGTTTGGTTGGGTTTTTTATAAAAAATGGAATTTGGAAGTTCTTGAGATTCATAGGCTTGAATTCGATGTGACTTGATGATTTTTGGTGTTAGTTGAGGTGTTTTGATGATTGGAACGAGGTTGAATAATGTTTAGGATGCATTGGTGCTTTTGGTTGAGGTCCCGGGGGCCTCGGGCGTGTTTCGGGTGAGTTTTGAGCGAGTACGGACACCCCGGAACTTAGAAAATGGAGGAGGCAGCAGTTGTGGCGCGGATCGCGCTCCTTTTCGCGTTGGGCGCGCTGTCATAGTGCTGACTGCGTCAAAGTGGCCGCGGCCACGGTCACTGAAGACTGCAGGTTACTGGTCCTACTTCGGAAGCTCATATCTTTTGATACACAAGGAAATTTGAGGTGATTCAAAAACTAAAGTTGTAGAAACTAATTTTTTCACTCATTTCTCCCTAATGGAACAAAAAAACAGTTTAACGTACAAAAGAATACCACTTTTGTCTGACGTCTGACGTTGAATAGCCATAGTGAACAGCACAACTTGGAAGAAGGGTGAATAGTAAATTCGTTACTATTCACCGGACCATAACTTCGGCGTCCAGCAAGGTAACAACACAAGATTGATCTCAAAAGAACCTCCTTCTCTTTGCGAACAATCCCCAGTCGGTTTCATCCTCAAATCAATAGACATCTGTAACAAATCTTGATTTTATAATCGCGCGTCACTGTGGCAACCAGATTTTCAGATTTTCTTCGATGCCTTTTCTGTTTTCTTGGACAGAAATGATGGGTTAGTTTCATTCATGGATGTGCAGGCCTCTCCCCAGCCCTAAGCTGTGGGAGAGCCAATTCAAATCAATAGAGAAACAGATCCAAATAACGCTAAAAACAGTCATATTTAGCGCAACTACAAGAAAAGCATTGTGCCGCAATTTTGACAAAGCTCGAGCTATGTCCAGTCACGTTTAAGAATGGTGAACCTACTGTGGAATTCACCATTGAAGAGGTAAATACATTCACCATCGAAGAAGGGTTACACCAAGCAGTCATCCTCAAGTTCTCGTATGGAAAACCTGATCTTCAGGAGTTGCGAAAATTAATACCTAAGCAATTTGATGTCAAAAGCTACTGTAATGTTGGACAATTGGAATATCGACATGTACTGGTAAGGTTTGATTTGTTTGAAGATTTTGTTCAAGTTTTGTCAAGATCCACAGGCTATGTTAAATTGAAGGGCGATGATTTCTTCTTTAGATCGTTCCCATGGACAATTGGTTTTAATCCGCGAGAAGAAACTCCAAATGCAGTTGTTTAGATTTCCTTACCTAATTTACCTGTAAATTTCTTTGCAAAGAAGTCTCTAATGTCCATAGCTTCAGCAGTTGGCAAACCTTTAGCAGTGGACAAAGCGACACAAGATCAAACTCGACCAAGCACGGCTAGGGTCAAGGTGCTACTTAATCTACTGGATAAACATCCTAAGCGAGTTAGGATAAATATCATGGATAAATATTCTGGGAAGTTAATTGAATATTATCAAGAGATTGTGTATGAAAATCTCCTAAAATATTGCACCTGTTGTAATCATCAAGGACATGACGTAAATTCATGTCGTTGGAGGATGGAGAAAACTAATGAAGAAGTTGCATCAATGGTTGAATTGGAAGGGCTAGGCAGTCTTGATAAATTAGAAGGAGATGCTAGGGAGTTTCTCAATGCAAAGAGGGCAGAACAATTGGTTGATAAAGCAACAAAAAAAAAATAGTCGAGTAGTAGGTGCTGCAAATTGACTTGGAAAAACAAGCTGGATCAATGGCTGTTAATGTTCAAGCTAATCAAATAGAAGCTGCAACAGGGGTTTTGCAAGATGATACTTTTCATGCAATGAAGATTGGCAATGAACAGGATGGTTTAGCAGAGGGAGATCGAGGAACAGCTGGTGTAGAGCAGATTTTAAATTCAAACTTAGAAGCTACTGCTCCATTGAATGTCACAAGTGATCGACTTGTCGCTGCGGTTTTAATTGATGCCACTGGGATAATCAATATGCATGATGGAGTAGGTGCACGATTTGGAGATTTTGAAACTTTGAATAGTGCATCTGTTACAGATTTTAGGGATGTGAATGATTGTAATGGAATGGTCCAGAATAATGCTAGAGTTTTGAATCCTACTGTTGCATTGAAATCTACTGTTGGGGAGTGGTTGCTAGTGATGATCGAGTGGATTTTGCTAACAAATCTGGGACAAAAACTTCAGTAAAGGATAAAAAGGATAGGGCACATGGTCAACATAATACAACATATGTTGATTCAGTTCTTAAATCAATTGGTCCTAAAGCTACAACTGGACAAGAACGTCAAGTTTTGGTTGATACTATATGTGGTAATCAAGTTACTGATGAAACAACAAAAATGATTGAAATAATGCAGCAATCCAGTAATGTAAATGCGAACAAAGAATTTGGCAAGCTGATTGAACAGTTAAAAGGAGATGCCAGAGATTTTTTGAAATCAAAAAGAGCTGGGAAAATTGTGGAGCAAGTACTAGTAGAGGATAATGAAGGTAAGAAGCAGCATTCTAAAGCTGCAAGTGCTGATCGAGCTATGGCTTCTGCAAAAATAGTACCTGGAAAACACTCAGCTATTGGGGTGACAAATTTGGCAGCTACTGTTCCATTGAGTGTTACTAGTGATCGAGCTATTGTTGTGGGTTCAACTGCTGCCTCTAGGAATGTTGGTGTGCAGGATGGTAATGCTCCAGTCACATCAGTGTTTGATGGAAAAGGGCAGCAAGATGTGAATTCACCTAGATGTGAACAGCTAGCTATTGTGGATCGAGCTGCAGCTACTGGAAACAACAATGAGGTTCTTAAAGCAAATGTGGGGAAGAAGGCTCTTAATGCTAATTCATGGGTAGAGCAACGCGAATACGATGACAAAGAAGACTGGGGGTAGATTTTGTGGATGACTATTCTGTTAATGAGGAGAGATGTAGTGGTGATGAGGAACTGGTATCAGTAGCGTCTCCAGCTTTTCCAAAAGCTGAGCAGAAGTCAAATGAGCAGCAGCATACTCCAGTTGTCCGTAAGGATAGACAGCAACATGTTGTTACTGGGCAACAACAGCTTTCAAAACAGCCTAGGCAGCAGCATACTCCGGTTGCTACTATAGGTGATGATCAACAGTTCACCACTTCAAATCCTGGACAGCAGCAGCAAATTGCAACAGTGCAAAAATTAGTTAATTCCCCATCTGTTGCAAGCCAAAAAATAGTAGCCGTAACTACTGTGCAGCAACAGAAACTTAATCCCAACATCTTAAAGAATAATCATACTGGATATCAAACATACACATCAACACCAAAATCTGGGCAGCTCCAATTTGTGACAACAAGTACTCCTGATGCAATCCAAAATGCAGTAGCAGGCCCTTCAGTTACAATTCCTACTGATGATCGAGGAGCAGCAGTAAAAAAAATATTTCGACAGCTGCAAATTGTGACATCCACCACAGCTATTTCAGTATCTGGGCAGCAGCAACAGGTGAACACTCCTATGTCGAGGCAATCACATGATGGAACAAATACAACTAATGCTAGCTTGATGGTAGTAGCAGCACAAAATAAAACTGGGCAACAACAACATGTGAACAAAAATGCTACCATTTCTGTGATCTCTGGACAGCAGCACTCAAATGCATCAACAGGTAAGAAGAAAAAGAAGGTGAAGCAGAAGCAGAATGCAGCAACAGAACCTAGATTTTCTGTTGTGCAGGAACATGATGTGCAAGTTAGTGAAACAGCTGCAACAAAAATTTTGGCAGATGCAAGTTTGTCAAATAAATTCAACTGCTCAAATTTGAAAAGGGAGCAGGAATATGGTCTTAAACTAAAGTTTCAATTTGCGAGCCATCGAGTGGAAAGAGTTATCAAGGATGAAATTCAAACGCTAAAAGTTGAAAGTATTATGACTGGCAAGTTAAAGGGCAAGTTGGATGCTCCAGATTTCATTCCAAGCAAGCCTTCCTGTGGCACATGCCTTCACCACCTAGATACCCCACCAAATACTGTGGAGAAACATATTGGAACAAGCAAAGCAGGCGCTATCTGGATGAAAATTGCAACAAGGTCCATCAAGAAAGCAATTGTTAGGAGACTTCCAATGAGAGTTGCCAAACAAAAGCAGGCTGCCCCAACTACAACAATGAGGTCAAACCGGTCAAAAAGGAAATCATGATTTTTGAATACTTTTTGAACAAAGTTGTTGAAAACGACAAAGAATTACAAAGTGAAGATTTTACAACTTTGGAAAAGAAGGGACAAGAATCAAATTGGTACTACATTTTTTTCTACCACTTTCTTAGTATTATCATCTGTAATATCATCACAGAGTATGTTATAAACTCTGTGATGATCATACAATACTTGGTCCTTTCAAGTTCATATTTTTTACATGTTTGTTAGTAGGCGAGGTTTGCAAGCCTCAATAGGATTAGTAAGGTAAGGTTAGCCCGATTTGTGTTATATGGGTAACAAGACCGGTGCTATTGTCCCCCTTATTTTTACTTTTTCTAATTGTTGTATTTATATTTTTTGTTATAAATAAAAATGAGCCCTAGTCGCTTGCCTAGCGGATTGTCAAAAAAAAAAAGTTGTAGCACTTTGTGTCTAGTTTCCAGAAAGGTAAAGATATCGCAATTTGGATATCTGTAGCGAAAGTTATGGCCAAAATACTAAAGCATGTCCCTGCAGAGCAAGGCCTGCGCGGCCGCAGACATTTCTGCGCGGACCCCGCTGATTTTGCACGGACCGCAGTCATTTTTGTCCGGTCAGCGGTGTCGGAATCCGAGGGGTACCCTATAAATACGAGGTTTTGGGTTTAATTTAATATTTTGACCTAGAGAGCTCGGATTTTGGCAATTTTTCGAAGGTTTTTCAAGAAATTGGTCGGGGTAAGTGATTCTAACTCAGATTTGGTTAGAGTACATGAATCTATCACTGAATTCATCATTTAATTCGTGATTTGAGATGGAATTTGGGAAGAAAATTGTGGAACCTTTAAAAAATGTAAAATGATAATTTGAAGGATCAAATGGTATCGGAATTGGATAATTTTGGTATGGTTAGACTCGTGAGGGTATGAGGATTCTGAAAATGTAAATTTTTCCCGATTTCGAGACGTGGGCCCGGGGCTCGGTTTTGCTAATTTCGAGATTTTTGATATTTTCGAATATTTTCGCTTGGGCTTTGTTCCCTTAGTATATTGTGACGTATTCGTTCTGATTTGGGATAGATTCGACGCGCGTGGAGGTCAATTCAAGGAGCAAAGGCGTCGTGAGCTAGAGAATTAGCCAGTTCGAGGAGAGTAATTGATGTCATGAGGGTTTGAAACACCGAAATTTCACATCGTAACTCTATATTGAGGTGACTTGCACGCCGGATAACGGGCGTGGGGTAGAACACCGTTGGGGATTGTGACTTGGTCCGTCCCGAGAGATATTTTACTACATTTTTGGTTGAGACATATACTTTATTATTGTGAATTGGGCTTGTTGCCATGCTTGGGGCCTTGTGCCGACCTGTAGAACCCTTAGGGGATTTTTGACTGGTTTTCCTCACTTATTTTGTTAAAGAATTTATATCCTCAGTCATGTTTTCAATTGTAGGCTTCTTGCCAATTATTTGAATCCTTCAGGGATTGATATCACTGCTTTCGCATATTTTGCATATCATTTGACCTCAGTCCAAGGTTATAAATACTGTTTTGCAAACTCAGCCATCTTTCGAAGATTTGAAAACATAAATGATATTTCTAAATGATATTTCGGGCTGATAACTACTGTTTTACAAATGCCCAAGGAGCTTATTATGATTTCTAGACTGAGCATGGATCGGGTTGCGCGCTGCAGCAGTGATTTGAAACAGTGGTAACAATGACACTGTATGATGTGACTTGAAACAGTGGTAACAATGGCACTGTGTGATATAAATTGGTCAGGTAACAATGACTGACCAGGACTTTATTGATGCCACGAGATGGCTTGTTATTACGATTGGGCTGTAGGAGCCCCTCCGGTGTCTGTACACACCCCCAGTGAGCGCCGTCGACGATAAATAAATATGGGTGGCTCGGGCTGCACGCCACAGTGGGTACTAGAGGGTACCGTCATATGCATTGCATTGCACTCATGCATTTATTCTTTATCTGCATTATCTGCCATAATAATTATGTGCTCTTATTTCATTGACTGGTTGCTTTGTACTGTTCTGAGTCTGAGGGGCTGATACTGTTCTGAGATACTGAGCCCGAGGGGCAGATTTCTAGTTATTATTTTGATATTGAGCCCGATGGGCAGATTTCTACTCGTCATTTTACTGCCAAATTACCTGTTTTACCGGTTTAAAAGAAATTTCACATGATGAGTTCACTGAATTGTTATTTTAAATGATTTCACTGCTTATGTATAGAATGTTGTGTGTCTTAACGTGTTTTCTTACCTTCAGTCATTATTTATATTTATTACTCACTAGGTCAGAGTACTCACATTACTCCATGCACCATGTGTGCAGGTACAGGTATTCCTGAAGCATAGAGCGAGTTTTCTGCTGTTCAGTTTTCATCGGAGTTATCGAGGTAGCTGCATGGCGTTCGCAGACCCGTTTTCTCCCTTATCTTCTGTATTTATGATATCTTCATACTTTGTTCCTAATTCCATACTTTGTAGAATTTTTAGTAAACTCTGTAGTAGCTCATGACTTGTGACACCCCGGTTAGGGCTGAGTTGGGTTAGATTTTCCGTATTTTATCTATACTTTCCGCTATTGGTAATTATTAAACCATATTTATACTATAATTGTGTTAATTAATTGTCTTAAAAGGATGAATTGGGTTGAATGGCTGGCCTTGTCTTTATGAGAGGCGCCATCACGACCAGGTTCAGGAATTGGGTCGTGACAAGTTGGTATCAGAGCCTAGGTTAATTGGTCTCGCGAGTCATGAGCCAATTGAGTAGAGTCTCGCGGATCGGTACAGAGACGTCTGTATTTATCCTCGGGAGGCTGCAGAACCTTTAGGAAAACTTCACATTCTTGAATTCTTATTGTGCGTCCTTGATTCATCTTGAAAAGAAACTTTTGAAAATCCTTCCACGCGTTTGTATGCGCGCATGAGCGCTTAGTATCATATGTGCCTCGATGGCTTGTGATTCCTCGATCGAGGGGCGAGGTGTTATCTTTGTGAGTTTATGGTGGGCCAGTCTGGAGGACTTGAGGTTGGATCTTTGCCTATGGCTGGAGTGCCGAGGTGCTAATTATGTGAACAAGTGTTTTTGAACTTATATGTTTGGTAGTGTCCCTGTTAGTGGAAATGATGGTTGTGGCTATGTGATGAGTATGTTAGTACTGCGAGGCGTATCTATATGATTTGGAAGCGACAAGGAGGGTCTGCTGAATGATGGAAGAACTAATAGATGCTTGAAGTCCATCGTGATTCAAGTTATAGCCCAAGTTATGGGCATGTGAAGAATCTTTTCATGTCTCCTAGTTGGGAGTGAAGTAAATTTCATGTTGCGGTATGAGTACAGACTCAGGAGGATCAAGTGACTACGTAATGCTTATGGCGGTGGAAGGTATGTAGAAATGTTAGTTGGGGGCAAAGCAGCTGGGTCATCTCCTGCGGGGTGTTCTAAAGTTGTGTTATCCTTATGCTATCTATTAGAAGACCTCAATTGCAAGTGAATAAAATGTGTTGAAATCTAAATTGGATCGCCTAGAGAGTGGGCTTAACTGTTGTGTGAGTGAATGCGAGATTTGAAGAAGAGTTAAAAATTCTAAATGATTTGTGTTTCCACAAGCTTATGAAGGATCGAGTTTAATCTCACTATGGTATTGAGGCAACAATGGAGTATATGCGTTATGAGTATAGTGTGTTGTGATCTATGGCTTCGAGCCAAGTTGGGGAGCTTGCTATCGGTTAGCGGATTGTGCGGTTATGTACTATGTTAGTTCCGATTTGATGCATGCTGGTGAATCAGTTCTGGTTGTGGAAATTGGGCCGAGAATGGCACGAGTGAAGGAAAAATTTTAACAAGATGCCATGAGCTCGGATGAGCAGGAGATAAATTTCGATGTTTACGGTAAGTTGGTATTGTCTTCAGCGTCACCTAAGATCGGTGTTTTGTAAAAAGGGTTTTGTGTCCTGGTTAATGATTCTTGATCGCTCTTCAGCGTTAGTGCGACCGGTGGTTCGGATGTACGATCCAGATATTGTTGTGGTAGGTTGTGGGAGTGTGTCCCACGGGAAGATTATATAAGTGTGGCATGTGATCACTTGATTGATTAAAGATGTAAACCAAGTATGAAGTTTGTGATGGTGTCGTTAAATTGAAGATTCATGCCTGGAGGGCACTTGGCTTATTGGGTTGTGAGCTGGGGAGGATTACTCCGATTGTGATGGTTGTTCTTGTGTGTTATGAGAAAAATGTGAGTTATTATGGACCTTTAAAAGGTTATCAGACTAGTCAGTGTGATCAGAATCAGCTTGCAGTCGGTGGATAGATTTAATGTGAACAATGGCTCTATATCAGGCCAGATGTGTGCATTTTAGCAATGCAGTCCTCATGGAAAGTAGTTAGGTTGATGTTTCGTTGTCAGATATTTCGTGTAGTAATGCATTGCGCCGTGTGAGTTGTGAGACAGCTTGAGAAATTGCTATATGTTGAGAATCCGCATAGGAATGATGTTATATGAGCATCTTGGCTCTTGAAATTCAGACTGAACATCGCACCTCAGTTGTGCTTGAGTTTTGTAGCTTATAACGCTATATGTCCCTCAGAGATATTATTATGCACTTAGCATGCTTACGACCGATACTCGGTATTTTGTTGTAATGAGCAAATTTGGCTCGATGTGCATCTCCTTATGTGAGATCTATGTGTGGATCGGGTGGCACGCCGCCATGGGTATGTTATCTGGATCGGGTTGCACGCCGCAACAGTGTGATGTTGAGTATAGTTTTCTATATGCTATTTTGTATGCCTTGTTTCCTGTTTTCTAAGGAAAGTCCGTATTAGTGCATGGGATGGGTAATTCCTTCCAGAGTTCGTTTTCTTTTTTTTGTATCGCGTTCGAATTGGTAGCCTATTGGCATATTAGGGCATCCTATGCGGCTTTTGATTATGTCTGGGGTGGCTTATTTCCTGAGCAGTTCGTAATGGGTGAGAGGAGATCATTGATTTCGAGATCAGTGCAATCTAAGTATATGAAGTAAATTAAGGGGCTAAGACCATTGTTTGGTTCATAATGAGGTGATAGTTCTTGCCAGAAGTATAGACCCAATGAATTGTTGATTCGGCGGTGTTATGAATTTATACAGATCTCATTCATCGTGTTAGTATTGTAAGAATTTGAACAAGACCTATGTATGTCATGCAGAGCATGGGATGTGTAATGATTTTTCTTCTAGATGGGATCAATGGGAGTTCTTGATTAGTCGAGTACGTAAATGTTCATGGTTCGGAAGGGAGGTGAAGTCCTCATGTTACCTTAGGATGATATGGTATATGCGATATGTTGTGAAGGATTGAGATTTGCGTGTGTAAGGTTATGGTTCAGTTCTGAAGGGAAATTCATAACATTCTTAGGCAGTACAGGCAGCTTTAGGTGATTAGAGGGATGAGCTTCGGATGATTAGGGTGAACAATCTTCAGATGATTAAGGAAATTGTATTTCTAATCATAGTTATTTGTAGAGGGTATATGTTTAAAAAAAAAGGCCAATGTGATTAAGTTAATGGCATTTCAATAGTATTGCGGCACTTTAAGGCTGGATCGACTGCTGATATTCGAGTTGCTTGTATGGCACATGGAAATTTTAGAGTATTTATCGTGGAATGATTGGGTATCAAAGGTGTGCATGTATTCGCACGGTGGAAACTGGAATCAGGTATGATGATTTGTGTGCCATATGGAGTTGGAGACTGGGAGTTCTCATGTACAGGCTAGGTTGTGGTGGTGGATCGTGTGTATTCGGCACCGTTTAGCGGCAATCGGGATTTGGAGGCTCGAGTGGATCTTTGTTTGCTGGTATGTCAAATTTTGGATGTGATGTCGAAATTCAGACTGGTTGTCTCAGTGTTGAGTGATTCTAAACTATTGCGCTACGGGCAATACCGAAAATGCCACGGGTTGAGTGATGAAGTGCATTGGATTATGTTCTAGCAGAGTGGTTTATATTTCAAAGGACCAGCGGACGGTTGGGAAGGATTGCTTTCTTGATTGGGCATTCGTGATGGATGTCAGTGCAAAGGTTGCTATCATTAATTCAGTTCCGGTGTTGGGGGACTTTCCAGATGAGTATCATATGGCTAGGCATGTCGCCGGGCGAGGTTTTTAATTTCGGTATTAATTTGGTGCCGGGCACCGGATCGTCTGGTTCCGATAGGAGTTGTAGTAGTGGAAGTCGAGCGGGATGAGTAATTGGGTGTTGCTCGGTGAATAACGTACCAGTTATGTTCTATCAGGTTTGCGTGGTGTGTGTTATTTGTTTCACCATAGGTGTAATGATTTGCTTTAGCTCCAGACATCAATTGAGCATGGTTGTCGATTTCAAGCATAGTGTCTTGAGGTGTTTCCTGTGGAGTAGTATTTGGATAGGAACGCGCGTTGTAGCAAAGCTGTGTGGAAATATGACATTGCGGGTCAAATTTGTGTGTCCTGTTTCTATGATGTGGGACAGGGTCTCAGTCTTGTGTTGTGGCAATACTGGTGAGTTTGAGGTATAGCTCTCTCAGTTGAGTCATTTTCATGAATTGAGTATGTTCGGACCGTTTCTTATCGGTGCACGTATTATGCAAGTTGTGGATTAGGCATGTATTGACGTGTCATGTCACCTGAATAGTGTGTTTGGTCATAAGAGATCGTTGAAATCATTAATGAATGCGAACAGATTCGATTTCAGTATGTGTGATGGGTAAATATTTAGGTTCGTTCAAAATTTGCTATGGTAATTACCAGGAGAGAAATGACTTTATGAATGGTTGACATAGGAAATGGTTATGATTTATTGCGTGTTTCATTTATCATTGGCAGTATGTGAAAGTGTTGGAATGAGGCTTTAGTTGTTAAGAGGTTTACTATCGATATTCGATTATTATGTGCAGCTACTGTGAATAGAAATTATCATTCCGAGTGTCTGAGTTATGTGGTATATCAGATAATTGCACCTGATGTTGCAGGTATGGGTTATTACAGCTGGTTCAGGCTTATTCTGAGTATGGATGTGAAGTTCTAATCTTGTGTATGATTTCGGAAGGTGCAGTGTGGTTATATGGTTTATGGACTAGATGGATTGTGAAATTTCAGCTATGTTATGTTATCGAACCAATGTGAGATAGGGTAGTGTGGGATTACCCACGGATTTATGCTCGATAAGGTCATTCAGCTTTCGGTTGGCTTCTAGGACAACTCTGGGTACGCTCGAGGACGAACGTTTGTTTAAGTTGGGGAGAATGTGACAACCCGACCCGTCGTCACGTGAGTTACCGCCCCGTTTCCCCCATTTTTATACTTCTTCATGTTTCGTTATCGATATTCGGTGTGTTGGAGTTAAATCGGATTGGTTTTGATAAAAAATGAGACACTTAGTCTCTTTTAAGAAGGCTTAAGTTGGAAAAGTCAACCGAATATTGACTTGAGCGAGTACGGACACCCCGGAACTTAGAAAATGGAGGAGGCAGCAGTTGTGGCGCGGACCGCGCTCCTTTTCGCGTTGGGCGCGCTGTCCTAGCGCTGACTGCGTCAAAGTGGCCGCGGCCGCGGTCACTGAAGACTGCAGGTTACAGGTCCTACTTCGGAAGCTCATATCTTTTTATCCACAAGTAATCTGGAGGTGATTCAAAAACTAAAGTTGTATCCCTTTGTGTCTCGTTTCCAGAAAGGTAAAGATATCGCAATTTGGACATATGTAGCGAAAGTTATGGCCAAAATACTAAAGCCTATCCCTGCAGAGCAAGGCCTGCGCGGCCGCGGACGTTTCTGCGCGGACCCCGCTGATTTTGCACGGACTGCGGTCATTTTTGTGCGGTCAGCGGTGTCGGAATCCGAGGGGTACCCTATAAATACGAGGTTTTGGGTTTTATTTGATATTTTGACCTAGAGAGCTCGGATTTTGGCGATTTTTCGAAGGTTTTTCAAGAAATTGGTCGGGGTAAGTGATTCTAACTCAGATTTGGTTAGAGTACATGAATCTATCACTGAATTCATCATTTAATTCGTGATTTGAGATGGAATTTGGGAAGAAAATTGTGGAACCTTTCAAAAATGTAAAATGATGATTTGAAGGACCAAATGGTATCGGAATTGGATAATTTTGGTATGGTTAGACTCGTGAGGGTATGAGGATTCTGAAAATATAAATTTTTCCCGATTTGAGATGTGGTCCCGGGGCTCGGGTTTTGCTAATTTCGAGATTTTTGATATTTTTCGAATGTTTTCGCTTGGGCTTTGTTCCCTTAGCATATTGTGATGTATTCGTTCTGATTTTGGATAGATTCGACGCGCGTGGAGGCCAATTCAAGGGGCAAAGGCGTCGCGATCTAGAGAATTAGCCAGTTCGAGGTGAGTAATTGATGTAAATGATGTCTTGAGGGTTTAAAACCCCAGAATTTCACATCGTAACGCTATATTGAGGTGACTTGCACGCCGGATAACGGGCGTGGGTAGAGCACCGTTGGGGATTGTGACTTGGTCCGTCCCGAGAGATATTTTACTACATTTTTGGTTGAGACATATACTTTATTATTGTGAATTGGGCTTGTTGCCATGCTTGGGGCCTTGTGCCGACCTGTAGAACCCTTAGGGGATTTTTGACTGGTTTTCCTCACTTATTTTGTTAAAGAATTTATATCCTCGGTCATGTTTTCAATTGTAGGCTTCTTGCCAATTATTTGAATCCTTCAGGGATTGATATCACTGCTTTCGCATATTTTGCATATCATTTGACCTCAGTCCAAGGTTTTAAATACTGTTTTGCAAACTCAGCCATCTTTCTAAGATTTGAAAACTTAAATGATATTTCTAAATGATATTTCGGGCTGAGAACTACTGTTTTACAAATGCCCAAGGGGCTTATGATTTCTGGACTGAGCATGGATCGGGTGCGCGCCGCAGTAGTGTTTTGAAACAGTGGTAACAATGACACTGTATGATGTGACTTGAAACAGTGGTAACAATGGCACTGTGTGATATAAATTGGTCAGGTAACAATGACTAACCAGGACTTGATTGATGCCACGAGATGGCTTGTTATTGCGCTTGGGTTGTAGGAGCCCCTCCGGAGTCTGTACACACTCCCAGTGAGTGCCGTCGACGATAAATAAATATGGATGGCTTGGGCTGCACGCCGCAATGGGTACCAGAGGGTACCGTCATATGCATTGCATTGCACTCATGCATTTATTCTTTATCTGCATTATCTGCCATAATAATTATGTGCTCTTATTTCATTGACTGGTTGCTTTGTACTGTTCTGAGCTTGAGGGGCGGATACTGTTCTGAGATACTGAGCCTGAGGGGCAGATTTCTAGTTATTATTTTGATATTAAGCCCGAGGGGCAGATTTCTACTCGTCATTTTATTGCCAAATTACCTGTTTTACCGGTTTAAAAGAAATTTCACATAATGTTTCACTGAATTGTTATTTTAAATGATTTCACTGCTTATGTATAGAATGTTGTGTGCCTTAACGTGTTTTCTTACCTTCAGTCATTATTTATATTTATTACTCACTGGGTCGGAGTACTCACATTACTCCCTGCACCATGTGTGCAGGTACAGGTATTCCTGAAGCATAGAGCGAGTTTTCTGTTGTTCAGTTTTCATCGGAGTTATCGAGGTAGCTGCATGGCGTTCGCAGACCCGTTTTCTCCCTTATCTTCTGTCATTTATGATATCTTCAAACTTTGTTCCTAATTCCATACTTTGTAGAATATTTAGTAAACTCTGTAGTAGCTCATGACTTGTAACACCCCGTTTAGGGCTGAGTTGGGTTGGATTTTCCGTATTTTATCTATACTTTTCGCTATTGGATATTATTAAACCATGTTTATACTATAATTGTGTTAATTAATTATCTTAAAAGGATGAATTGGGTTGAATGACTGGCCTTGTCTTCATGAGAGGCGCCATCACGACCAGGTTCGGGAATTGGGTCGTGACAAGATTCTTCTCCCTAAGTAGCATTCTTGGAAGTATAGAAGGAATTCTCATGTCTCTGAAAAGATAAAGTTAAAAGCAATCTCTGGTATAGATATTGAGATTGACCGGCCTCTACGGGAGATGAATTATCATTTGAATTTCAAGTTCACATTTTCTTGTACGAGGATCTAGATGTACTCATAATAATTCATTTCACATATCACCTTTTCAGCTGCCCATTTTATCCCTCTAATGTTGGGATTACCAACACATTTTCTAACCTTTTTTGGGAACCCATCTTTGCGCATTGGAGTGAGATAATTAAATCATATAGCACATTCATATTTCTAGATGGAAATTATTTGGTTTCTGGACTTGAACCAATTGTGACAGGGAGGATTTATCAAAACTTGTTGGCTAGATGCGTACAAGTGCTGATGTATATTAAATAATACACCTCTTACCAAATTTATTTTTGGAAGTTTTGTTCTCATAATCAATGGTTTAGCTATAATTGAAGGCATATAATTTTTGCTAAACCAACTTGAATTTAAAGTAGCATTATCAAGATAAATCATCATAATTTATATTTTGGAACTGTGCTCTAATAATTTGAGCAAGCAGCCTTGCAAAATCCAAACTGCAAGTTGATAACAAACGCACATGTGACCATACAATAGATGCATCTATTAAAATCATATAATATATATATATATATATATATATATATATAAAACCTTTTATTCGTTCCAGAAATCAAGGGATTCAATCTCAACCTTAACTGGTATATCATGAGAATATGCAGCACAAGAGAATTCTTGAAGAATATCTATCTCTTCAATATATGCCAATGTGAATCTTAATTAATTTTCGCATCATAATTGAACCGGGATGGCCAATTGGTCATGCCATCTGATACTTGTTTCAGTAAACCTATAGTTTACTTGTGGCATGTGATTCTATCATCATGCTTATATTTGTGTAGTACAAATAGGAAAAATGCCAGGTAACTTTTTATATTTACCCGGTATGATTATAGTAATATGAAGATATTCAATCTTCCTTTTATTTATAGTCTCAAATGCCAACCACTTTGGCTAATATATTTGAAACTCAAAAAATTCCTTTTCAGATTTGCTACAATATCAATGTCATGAATAATTTTATTCATCTAAGTAGTAATAAATTAGCTCTTCCGGAGCTCTTAATTAATTTTGTACTACAAGATATTTTGTCACATCATCCATATGGTAAATGTCTCTTTCACGAAGAAAATCATATCATAATAATTGTCATGGTCAAAATTATCGTAAGCAAAATCATTTCTTGCTTTAATTTTGCCTTTAATAACTTTTTGGAAGGCACGATAAAATATTTTTGGCGTACCACATATACGTGACCAATGACATATTCATGTAACCACACAATAATTTTCATTATCTTTCTTTCTTTCAAACCTCCCATAGAGGTGAGTTGTAGTATTTATCCAATCATGCATAAGCATATTGTTATGCATAATTTGTATCACATATATAATTTCACATTCACTTTCAGGAATAAGTCTGCATTTACAATGCTTATCACAAGGCACATTCTTTAAAAATGGACTATCACCATCTGAACATGCCTCATATTTACAGATCATATTGATACATATTTCCTTCACTTTTAAAGGATTATTTTGAGAATCATTATTGTTCTCCTTTTTACAATTACCATAATAATGAATATTATTATTTTGGCCTTTGGCACACCCATGTTCATTGGTCAACCACTTGTCTTTATTTAGATTAATTATGCATCGCTATCACATTCACTTCAAGAATGGAGCAAATCAAGTAGGACAAGCTTCATGTTTTTGCATGAAAAATATATTATTTTTCTTCAGTCATCATTATATTATTTGGACTCAAACTCAATATCTTACCCATATAAAGACATGTGTTGGGACTTGAACTCAACTCTTATCATGGTGCATCAAGACTCGAACCTGATGTCTTACCCGCATGGTACGGTGGGCTTGAACCCATCGTTTTACCTTCAACCAATTGCATCATCGCATTTAATCAACATATGACTTAAAAAATATTATCACTTTCAATGAATATAAGTGTAAACTCTGATAAATAAAACTTAAATATCTGCACCAATAAATGGGGGAACTCATCATAACTTTTAATATTGTAGAAACCAAAAGCATAAAAAGATTATGCATTATATCTATTAATATCAACTCTAAAGAAAAATATTATATGGCTAATGTAGATAATGACAACATGGTAAGTTGTCTTTGTCTTATTACCATAATGCACTTATATATTAAACTTGACACTTTGCAATTGAATTAGCCTACTAGTCTTAATAGATCATTACTTGAACTTGTTAAAATGGGCCAGTTGGACTTTGAACACCTATTCTAATATATTAAATCAGATATTCAAGAGTAATCTATAGCTTGTAAGTGTAAACCACCACACCGAATGTATGTAAGTTTTTTAGTATAATCATAAAACTAAAAATTCGTTGATTAGTAAACAAAAAATTCATAGAGACTCTTACCATTTTATATGAAAACAGATAAACAAATAGTTACATGATGGCCAAAAGGGTATGAGTAGGCCAAGACGTGAAAGTTAAGAAACACCTACCACAACTTGACAAAGAATGAGACATTCACGGTGATAACATGTTAAAGAAACTTAACTCAAAGTAACAATATAAAACAAGGAAAAACAAGAGATATGGAGAGAAAGAGAAAAGAGATTTTTATTTCTTCCATGTATTCAAGTGTGTACAATGTGATGCCCAAACCCTCTATTTATAGGATGACATTAAGGTAATATAAAAGGATATCATGAACATGGTATTAACTATTGAGATCATGGGGAAAGATCATGGAGGAGGTTTTTTTTTTTTTTTTTTTTTTTTTTTTTTTGCTTGAAGGAGTTACAACTATAATGATGAAGAATAGTGGGGAGGTTACTTACATAATAAGAAAGAGTAGTGGAAGTTATATTTGTGTAATGAACATCCATATAAATAATATATTTCATAACATATTCTATTATTTTAGAAATTTACACTATTTTCTTTAACTTTTATTTATAACTCAAGATACAGCTATTAATAGTAATATCTATGAAATTTTTAAATATTCTTACTCATTAATATTGAATGCACACGCAACGTGTGTACTATAGACTAACTAGTTATCAAGTCATTCGAGAACTTTCAACTCCTTTCATGCTTAGGAGTATTTTTTTGTTCGGTTATAACATTTTAGGCTACAAAGAGTAAGGCCACAAAACTATTCACTCTTTTTTCATATTGAAATTTAGCAACTCTATTACTATATAAAAAAAAGTTGTAAATTATTTATTTCAATTGCGATTGATAATATTTCCTGAATTATTTTATTAAATATTCTCTGGAGCTTAAGTGATACAAAGATATGTTATTTTTGTAAGACCCGTCTCTAGAGTTTAATGAGTGGGTGGATGTACATATTTACACTTGGGTAAATAAAAGTTTTCAGTTTAACCAAAAAAACAAAAAATTTCTTTGAAGCTTAATATTTGAAAATTTAAAAGCAATTCTGATGTAACCTTATATAAATTCTTTTCTTATTTGATCTTGAATATGCTTTAAAGAAAAACTAGAAAATTGTAGTTTTCACATATGGTATTATAGTTTTAGGAGTTCTTAGTTTGTATTATGGAATTATAACCGATTAGTATTCATAGTTGTTATTATTCATATTATTCATAAGTATTTTTGAATTCAATTGAATCAAGTCTCATATTTTACGTTCAACTCTTATTCCACGTGCTACAAACCCTGAGAAAATATTGTTTCCTTTTAGTAATTTGAAGTCAATTATGAACACGCCATTTTGAATTTTATGTATAGAACTTTTATCATTTAATTAAATAAAAATTGAATTATTTCCTTTTATTCTTTTTTTAAGAAATATATTTGTCATTAAATATTATCTCCGGACTTTAACTGCAAATACAATTCTACTAGGGTTGGAAAAATGCATATCTATATAAAGAATTTCAGCGATGGACGGAAAAAAGAAAAAGAACCCTAAGACCATGCTCAATAGTTTTTTTTTAGATTATGTTCTTTTTGAATTACACAATCTGTTATAATTTACATAGATTATGGTTACACGTAGTTTGTAACGACCCGATCGGTCATTTTGAGTTCTAGCGCGTCGTTCAGCAGTTTGAGGCTATAAGCAGCTTTACTTCAGGTATTATGACTTGTGCGCACGGTCAGAATTGAATTCCGGGAAGTTCGGAGTTGATTTGGAAAGAGAATTCTCATTTCGGAAGCTTTAAGTTGAAAGAATTGACTAAAGTTGGATTTTTGAGTAAACAACCTCGGAATCGAGATTCGAAGGTTCTAGCATGTTCGTATGATGATTTCGGACTTGGGCATATGTCCGAACTGGGTTTCGGAAGACCCGGGAACGTTTCAGCGCATATTGTGGAAGTTAGCATTTTTGGAAGAATCTCATAAGTTCGGATTGAAGTGCATTTCAGGGTTATCAATATCCGTTTGAGATTCTGAATCTGGAAATAACTCCGTATGGTGATTCTGGTATTGGGAGCGATCGGAAGTAAATTCGGAGGTCCGTAGGTCATTTGGGGTCATTTGGCTAAATATAGAAATTTGAAGGTTTTTGGGAAGTTTGACCGAGAGTTGACTTTTTGATATCGAGGTTGGATTCTAATTCCGAAAGTTGGAATAGGTCTGTAATGGCGAATATGACTTGTGTGCAAAATTTGAGGTCAATCGGACGTGATTATATAGGTTTAAACACCGAAAGTAGAAGTTTGAAAATTTAGAGTTCATTAAGCTTGAATTGGAGTGCGATTAGTGGTTTTAGTGTCGTTTGATATGATTTGAGGCCTCGAGTAAGTCCGTAATATGTTTTGGGACTGGTTGGCATGATTTTTGGGGTCCCGGGGGCCTCGGGTGGATTCCGGATCGTTAACGGATCAAATTTGGAGTTGGAAAGAATAGCTGAAGCAGCTTATATCTGGTATAACCGCACCTGCGAAGTTTTGGCCGCAGAAGGTCCAAGGGGGAGCAGATGCGGTGGTGAAGGGTGAAGGTTGGGACCACAGATGCGGTCAGGTCACCGCACAAGCGGGACCGCACCTGCAGAAGAAGGAGCGCAGAAGTGGAAATAGGCTGGGAGCCCCGGACTGCAGAAGCGGCAATTGGTCCGCACCTGCGGAACCGCAAAAGCGGAAATGGGCTAGGAGCCCCGGACCGCGGAAGCGGAAATTGGTCTGCACCTGCGGGACCGCAGGTGCGAAAGGACTGGAGGTAGTGAGCTCTCTTTAAAAATCGAGTTTTGGTTCATTTCCACTCATTTTCACTTCGGGTTGGACGATTTTGGAGCTTTTGGAAGAGAGATTTTCTTCATCTATGTCAAGGTAAGTTTTTTCCACTCATTAGACGTTAAATACATGGTTTTGTTACGGATTTGAGCATGAAAATTTGTAGAAACTTGGGGTTTGAGGAAAAACCTAGAAAATTGATATTCTTGGATTTTGACCACGATTTTGGGTATAAAATTAAGAGAAAATCATATAGTTGAGTTCGTGAGTTCATGGGTAAACTTTATCTTCGAAAAATTTAGGAATCCGGGCACGTGGGCCTGAGGGCAATTTTGTCAACTTTTCGATCGGGGTTAGGAATTGTTATAAATTGGATTGTAATGAGTAATTGAGCGTATATTAATGGATTTGCATAATTATTGGCTAGTTTTGGAGCATTATGCATCGATTCGAGTCTTCGGAAGGGCGTGGAATTCTGGTTATGGATTTTCGGAGTGAGGTAAGCCTCCTTTCTAACCTTGTAAAAGGGAATTGTCCCTATAGGTTAGTTAATTAGTTATGTGCTCCTATTTATGGGGGATACGTACGTACGAGGTGACGAGAGTCCGTGCGTAGCTACTATTATGCTATTGTACGGGTAGTCTAGGACCCAAAAGCATGTTGTACTTGGAAATATTTGTAATCCTATTGACGGTTTGAATTGCTTAAATCACATTGGATTAGTAAGTGAATTTCTAAAAGATTGAGCTTCATTTTCTTGAATTGTAAAAAGAGAATTGGATTTTACTTAGATAGTTGTTCCCTGATGACGTCTTGATTAACTATTTGAATATGTGATTCTATGTGTACTTGCGTTGCATGTATGATTCGTGAGCAGGGTGTTTGTTTATTTTATGTTGACCGCATTGCATGGATGATTCGCGAGCGGGATAATAGATGCATCTATGGTTCAGGCCGCTTGACCCTTAGCAGTGCACATTTTACATTTTCTGTTGGATCGGACCGTACGACCTCGGCAGGATTTGCGCATGCTGGTATTGCTTGCATTGAAGTTATTGATATTGATATTTGCCCTCCTAGCCTTGAGATAATTGGAAATTAATTGATTATGAATCCGGAGACTTTTAATATAAAAAGGAACTTTTACATGTTCGAGACTTATTTGAAATTTCTGTCGTTCTTAATAAATTCATGATTATTCGCATTAATAATATATTACCATTGGACCACTAGTAAATGTCGAAGTCGACCTCTCGTCTCTACTTTTTCGAGATTAGACGGGATACTCATTGGGTACACATTGTTTTCGTACTCATATTACACTTATTGTGCATTTTTGTTGCACAAGTTTATATATGGCTAGTGGCATAGTGGCATGGTTGATACGGAGACTCAGGGGAGTTGCATTTATCGAGACGACCGTAGCCAGCAGAGTCTCCTTCAGAGTATTGTACTGTACTTTCATTTTTGTCAACTTGTATTCCGGACAGTTACTGTATTTTATTTCATTCCTAGTAAATGCTCATGCACTTGGGACACCGGGTTCTAGGATGATTATGGGGTATCTTGTATTAACTTCTTAACATTTATATTTGATTTGAAACGATTACCTTTTACTGGTAAAATTGAAGGAAAATCATAGTTTTCAAAATTATTAAAACGAGAATTTAATTAAGTATCTTGGTTGGCTTGCCTGACAGCAGTGTCTGGCGCCATCACGACCCTTAGTGGATTTTGGGTCGTGACAACATGATATCAGAGCACTAGGTTCCCTTAGGTCTCACGAGTCATGAGCGAGTCTAATAGAGTCTTGCGGATCAGTACGAAGATGTTTGTACGTATCTTCGAGAGACTACAGTGCTGTTAGGAGCACTTCCCTTTCTTGATTCCTCATCGTGCGGTTTAATTCCTTGAGACTTATAGCTTTATTTCCTTCCTATTCAATCTTACGCGACGCGAACCGCTTGTTATAAATCGATAATTGAAGAATTATAATGGTACCACAGATGTGGTGCGGGATGTTTCTCCCGGTATAGTTGGTTGGGCTATTGTCGTCACCTTGTGGAAGGATTTTTCTATCATTTCGGCTCGATAATTGTGCTTCTAAGAGCTTGGAGACTATGTACAGATTGCTATGATGCTCACGATTGGTTATCGCACAGTATTGACTTGATAATACGATACTTGTCTATGTGTTGGGCGGTGAATGATTTGAAAGGAAGTCCACTCAGTGCATGATTCAGAGATCTGATATTTCATTTTCGGTGGAGGAAAAGCAATTGGCCTATGAATGTTCGAATTTGGGGTGATGGAGTAACGAAACTTGGTATTTTCGAGCGTGGTGGAATTTTCATATGCGCTGTAATGTCGTCGTCCTCGATTGTATGTGTTAAGTTCGCCGGTGTTATGTTCTTCTGCAATTCACCTTTGGGGTAAGATATTGTGAAATAATATTGGAGAAACGACTGTTAGATATCGCGGGGTACGGTGGTTCAGGATTGAATCGGTGTTTCTAATGTTGACGGCTCGAGAAAGATGATCTTCGGTAATGTTTAAAGTTAGTAGCGATTTATGGGGGATTCAAGCACTAAAAAGATAGATTTTATTTAAGGCAACAACTGAGCAGCCAAGGATGAGGAAGGGCATGTGGGGAGTGTCAGGCGATGGTTAAAATTTCTAGAAGGCCAGGTATAAGAGGCAAAGGTCGAGTAGTCGATTAAAGGGGTGAGTTCCGCCAAAGTGGGAGAGTGGCGGAGTTGTGTGTGGGCTTTGCGGTACGATGACTACGCACCTTAAGGAGAGTTTGGAATGATTTGGGAATTTTAGAGATTGGTTATTGAGGCCTACGGATTTAATTTAGAGCATGGGCTATTATGCGGCAGGAGATTTGATATAACGGAAGGGAGATGCTTGAAATGAAGAAAGATACAACATAACTTTGAATTGGAAGGATGTTGCCGCACATCTAATTGATATCCGCGAGGGGTGAATGGACTTGTGCAGCTAGAGAGTGAGCTCGGACTCAGGATGGGTTATTGATGTCATAGTGATTGTACCCCGTGCAGAAGCACTTGAAGATGTCGGAAAGTGATGTCCACATGTGGGTTATTCCCTGCAAGCAGGTTAGCGGTCGCGTGGTTGGCGAAGCTTCTGCGGAGGATTTTATTGGCCATTTCGGTAAGAGGTTGAATATGTGAATGTTGATGGAAATTCAGGGTGATCATGAAGTGATAATGGGAGGATTTCAAGGAATCTGGTGGTTTAATTGGAGCTGCTAAAGGACTATGATATCACTATTTTGTACCATTAGTGACCGATGTCTTGAGCAGGAAGGCGGTGAGTATGGGCAGTCTTGCATTTATTCCTGTTGGGGAGAGACCTTTTGCAGTTGATGTTCATGCCTTGGCCAATCGGTTCGTGAGGTTAGATATTTCGGAGCCCGGCCGGGTATTGGCTTGTGTGATTTCTCGGTCTTCCTTATTTGATCGCATTAGAGAGCGCTAGTATGATGATCCTTATTTGCTTGTCCTTAAGGACAGAGTTCAGTACAGCGATGCCAAAGATGTGACTATTGGTGATGATGGGGTGTTGAGGATGCAGGGCCGGATATGTGTGCCTAATGCGGATGGGCTTCGGGAGTTGATTCTAGAGGAGGCTTATAGCTCGCGTATTTCATTCATCCGGGTGCCGCGAAGATGCATCAAGATCTGAGATAATATTATTGGTGGAGGAGGATAAAGAAGGACATTGTGGGATATGTAGCTTGGTGTCTCAATTGCCAGCAGGTGAAATATGAGCATCAGAGACCGGGTGGCTTGCTTCAGCGGATGGATATTCCAGAGTGAAAGTGGGAGCGGATCACCATGAACTTCGTAGTCGGGCTCCCACGGACTTTGAAGAAGTTCGATGCTATTTGGGTGATCGTGGATCGGCTGACCAAGTCCACGCACTTCATTATTGTGTGTACTACCTATTCTTCAGAGCAGTTGGCAGAGATCTATATCCGAGAGATTGTTCGTTTGCATGGTGTCCCGGTTTCCATCATTTCAGATAGAGGTACTCAGTTTACTTTGTAGTTTTGGAGAGCCGTGCAGAGAGAGTTGGGTACTCAGGTTGAATTGAGCACAACTTTTCACCCTCAGATGGACGGGAAGTCCGAGCGCACTATTCAAATATTGAAGGACATGTTGCACGCTTGTGTCATTGATTTTGGAGGGTCATGGGATCAGTTTCTACCGCTCGCGGAGTTTGCTTATAACAATAGCTATCAGTTGAGGCTTTGTACGGGAGATGGTGTAGATCTCCGTTCGATTGGTTTAAGCTGGGTGAGGCTAGGCTTTTGGGTACAAACTTGGTGTAGGATGCTTTAGACAAGGTGAAGGTGATCCAGGAGCGGCTTCGTACAGCACAGCCGAGACAAAAGAGTTATGCTGACAGAAAGGTTTATGATGTGTCCTTAATGGTTGGTGAGAAGGTTCTATTGAAGGTTTCACCCATGAAGGGTGTTATGAGGTTTGGAAAGAAGGGTAAATTGAGTCCTTGGTTCGTTGGGCCTTTTGAGGGGCTTCGGAGGATTGGGGAGGTGGCTTATGAGCTTGCCTTGCCACCCAGCTTATCAAGTGTGCATCCGGTATTTTATGTTTCTATGATCTGGAAGTATATTGGTGATCCATCTCATGTTTTGAATTTCATCACGGTTCAGTTAGATGATGATTTGACTTATGATGTGGAGCCAGTGGCTATTTTGGAGCATCAGGTTCGAAAATTGAGATCAAAGAATATAACTTCAGTAAAAGTACAGTGGAGATATTGGCCCGTGGAGGAGGCTACCTGGGAGACCGAGCGGGAGATGCAGAGCAGATATCCTCACCTATTTGAGGCTTTAGGTATGTTTCTTGACTCGTTCGAGGACGAACGTTTATTTAAGAGGGGGATGATGTAATGACCCGATCGGTCATTTCATGATACCGCTCTGTTTCTCCCATTTTTGCTTCTTTATATGTTGTTCAGCTATATTTCATTGCGTTGTGTTGGTTAGTTTGGGTTCAAAATGGTTTTGTAGAGAAATAAGACACTTCGTCTCTTAAGTTGATCGTTTAGTTGGAAAAGTCAACATAAAGTTGACTTGTGAGTAAACGACCTCGGAATTTGGTTTTTATGATCCGGATAGCTTCGGGAGGTGATTTGGGACTTAGGAGCGTGATTGGAATGTGTTTTGGAGGTCCAGAGTAGATTTAGGGTTGAATTAGCAAAATTGGAATTTTGGTGTTTTCTGGTTGATAGGGGAGATATTGATATAAGGGTCAGAATGGAATTTCAAAAGTTGGAGTAGGTCCATTGTGTCATTTGTGATATGAGTGCAAAAATATAGGTCATTCGGACGAGGTTTGATAGACTTTTTGATCGAAATCGGAATTTGGAAGTTTTTGGAGTTCTTAGGCTTTAATCTGTGGTTGATTTGATGTTTTGATGTTGTTTTGAGTGTTCTGAAGGTTGAAACAAGTTTGAATGATGTTATGGGATGTGTTGGCATGTTTGGTTGAGGTCCCGAGGGCCTCGGGTGAGTTTTGGGTGGTTAAACGGATCAAATTCATGTTTGAAAAGTTGCAAATTTTCTTCAGTTCTGTTACAGGCATTTTGTTCTTCGTGATCGCGTAGAATGGACCGCGATCGCGTAGGCTTAGCCGAGTGGGGCTGAGATTTCGTTCTATGTGATCACATAGGTAAGGGCACGATCGCGTTAGGCTGTAAAGTTGTTGTTCGCGAACGCGGGGTGAGGGTCGCGTTCGCTTAGAAGGAAGGAGCTAGTGAGGAGTAGGTAGGTTGTTCTATTGCGTGAGTTTGTGAAGCCAGTGCTTCGCGATCACATGGATGTGTTCGCGATCGCATAGAGTTAAATAGGGCCAATCATCATTTGTGTTTTGCAATCGCATGGCTATTTACGCGATCGCGGTGAAGGAATTTAAATCGCTGGGCAGAATGTTTAAAAAGCCATTTTCGCGATTTTTGGCCATAGTTCACCATTTTTTAGTCGGTTTTGGAGCTTCTTGGGGGAGATTGAAGGGGGAATTCAAGGGAACTTCTTTGAGGTAAGATTATTGAACCTAAAACTCAATCCTATGTTGATTCTTACTTGTTTAAACATGAAATTTGTGGGATTTGAACTTTTGAAGCCTAAAATTAGGGAGTTAGGGCTTGAAATTTGAGACTTTGATTTGAGGATTTGAGTGGTCGTTTGTGGTCGGATATTGATGTATTTGGTATGTAAGAACTCGTGAGAGAGTAAAGATTCTAGTTTTGTGATTTTTATCGGAATCCGAAACGTGGGCCCGGGGGTCGAGTTTGGACAATTTCGGGATTCTTGATGTAAATTGATTATTTTCACATGGGCTTTATTCCCTTAGCATAGATTGATGTTGTAATTTTGATTTTGGATAGATTCGATGCGAGTTGAGGCCGAGTCGAGAGGCAAGGGCGTCGCGGAGTAGTATTTCATCCGGTTTGAGGTAAGTAACTATTGTAAATCTGGACCTGAGGGTATGAAACCCCGACATTTCGTATTTATTTTGATAAATGAGGTGACACACATGCTAGGTGACGAGCATGTGGGCATGCACCGGTAGGGATTATGACTTGATCCGTACCGTAGCGACTATTAAGCCGCGTATTTGATTTGAAATCTTATGATATCCCGTATTTTAGAGATTGATACTATATGTTGGGTTGTACGCCGTGTTTGGGGCCTTGTGCCGACCTGCTTAGACCCTTAGGGGTATTTTTACTACTTTCCTCACTCTGTTCGATTTGAAAGCATATCCTCAGTCATGTTTTACCTGTTATTTGCTTAAAACCGGTTTCATCACTCTATTTCTTAATATATATTTGGGCTAAGTTCCCTGATTTTTATATATGCCTGAGTGGCCGTGAGGTTAATGATTGAGAGAGGTTTAGGACGTAATGGTGGGGATTATATATCTATTATGGGTCGGGCTGCACGCCACAACGATATTATATATATGGATCGGGTTGCACGCCGCAGCGATATACATATGGATCGGGCTGTACGCCACAACGCTATATATTGGACCGGGTTGCGCGCCGCAGCGATATGACGTTTGGACTGTAGGAGCCCCTCCGGAGTCTGTACACCCCAGTGAGCGTAGTCAACTATAAACTATGGATCGGGCTGCACGCCACAATAGTTACTATGATTATTATTATGAGATATTAATGAGCCGGAGTGCTGAGTGTGAGTACTGCTTGATGAGAGCTGAGTCACGAGTGACTGAGAGGCTTGCCCGAGAGGCTAGATTTATGAGTGATACCTTGCCCGAGGGGCTTGTTTATGACTTTTGTTGCTTTCACTCTTCTTTTTTATACTGAGCCTCTGTTGAGAAATGTTGAATAAATGATTTCAAAGTATTTTAATTGAAACTCAAGTTTTATGAGATAACTGGCTATTGAAATGCTGATTTTGACTTGATATTTCTGTTGAAAACTCTTATATGATCTTTAATTGCTCGTCACTGCACTCACACCTTATTTACTTTAGTTACTTACTGAGTTGGCGTACTCACGTTACTCCCTGCACCTTGTGTGCATATCCAGGTGCTCGAGCATCAGAGCGAGAGCTTCCAGCACTATCAGAGCTTTACCGGATATCGCAAGGTAGCTGCACGGCGTTCACAACCCTGCTTTCCTCCCTCCTATCTTAGTATTGTGTCTTTCAGGCTTATTTTGTATTATTGAGACATCATTTTTGTTGTATTTAGAAGCCCATGATTAGTGACACCGGATTTGGGCTGTGTTAGTGAATTTCATACTATTTTTCGCATAATTTTGTTGGTTTATGTATTACTTATGAAAGCTTTGAGACTTAATTGATTTTAGAAAATGATTTTTATAAAAGAAATTTGGTGTGGTAAGTGTTGGATTGGCTTGCCTAATACTATGATAGGCGTTATCACGACCAGAGTATTTGGGGTCGTGACATTATACATCCATGTGTAATGCATAAAGCCAATTAGTGAAAGTTGATTGTCAAAAATTTCTTCAAAATATTTAGCACCTATTATTCCTCTATTAACAATAATCTTAACATAGCTTTATGTATAAATAGAGCTAGTACTACCAAGAATAATATTAATTTTATTATGTCCCTAATAGAGAAGATTAATTTTAATTTCCTTCACTCTCTTTTCTCTCATATTGTAGAGACGCGTGCCAGTAAGTTTGCTGATAAATATTATTTTTTCTAATCGTATAAGTGAAGGTATTACTATATATTATTTTTTTCAATCGTATAAGTGAAACTTGAAAGAATTGTCTTAGCCTTTTAATCAAACTAGTCTTAGAGTACGCGCTTTGCGCGTGTACCCTATATCAATGAGTATGTAATCTTAAAAAATTTCATCTATATAACTTCTCATATTTTGTTTCTTTCTTAATTATTTTGCTTTATTTTTTTATTACACTTAACTATATTATTATTCTAATTTTTTCACAAAATTATACCTCGTAAGTTTTGAAAGAATAAGTCATCCACAAACTTGACTTATAATGAGTGATGTCATTAAAGTTGAACTTTATTATTGGATCAGATTATATGCAAACTTAACTACGTTAAAATGATAGATTACTTTTTTAATATTTAAATAATATTCTCATTTTCCAACCTTTATTTTTGTGATTCCATGTAGTCGCTCATATTTTTTATTTTATTTTCTTCATTTGGCATAATTGTGCTATTATTCTAGTTTTGAAACTACTCCTCCTAATATTAAAAGTAATGAATCATTAATAAACTTAGCATATAATGAGTGATGTCATTAAAGTAGAATCATTGTTGAATGAGGTTATAGACTTATGTTTTCATTTTCTTTCGAATTATATTTACTTATATTATGTTGAAACTTATTTTATGTTATGTTTTAATTTTACATAAGAGTATTATGTTAATGTTTTTTTTGAGTTTGAATTTATGTTATATTTTGACTTACATTTTATTTGCTTTAGTATTTATTTATTAATTCAGATTGCATGCCATTCTTTTCAGTTAGAATTGATAAATTATTTTTTTTGTAAAATATTTGAGCAACGTTATGATATTATATTTATAAATATTAATTGTTTTATCAATCATGTAGTCCACGACGTTCTTACAAAATATGTACTTTTAAATTTTATAATTGATTAAAATAAAATATTATTAATTTAAATATATATATATATATATATATGAATTATTTTTAAAATATTAGTTATAAATATATGATTATCATTAATATATTTTCAAGAAATAATATTTATCTTAAATGTTAAATTTAATATTATTTATAAATGCATATATTTGTTAAATATAGCTTTCAATGTTTGATAATTAACTTTATATTTAAAATTTAATCTAACTATATAATTATGCTTGTGCAACCAAACAATATACTTGTAATTATACAGTAATTACACTATGACAAACAAACAGGTCTCGTAATTACAATATTGTATAATTACTACCCTAGTAATTACACCAATTTTAATTATACGGTGGCTTTCCAAACAGACCTTAAATATTTCCTAGTTGATCTTAATCCTAAAAGGTATAGTGTTGGACAAGTTATTCCACTCCTAACAAGATTAATAAGATGATTCTATTTTAATTCTACCTTATAGATTGACAAACTATAATTATTTTGTGCATTGTATATAACGAAATAATTTTTACAAACAAATTCTTACTCAGTTTTAAAATTTTAAATATTAGAAGTTCTTACATAGTTTAGATAAAAAGATTTATTAATAATTTTTTAAATTTTAAAGTCTTAACATTAAAAAATAATTAAATGACAAATATTTTATTAATTTCAAAGTTCTAAAGTTTCCTTGTTGAACTTTGCATGTAAATAATAACTGCGTACAATTATGAGAAATGCACGCGCAGATTGTTGCCCAAGTTAAGCCAAAAGATAGTGGACAATATTAGGAAAAGTCTTAGTTAACATTAAAAAAATAATTAAATGACAAATATTTTATTAATTTCAAAGTTCTAAAGTTTCCTTGTTGAACTTTGCATGTAAATAATAACTGCATACAAATTATGAGAAATGCACCTGCAGATTGTTGCCCAAGTTAAGCCAAAAGATAGCGGACAATATTAGGAAAAGTCTTAGTTGATGTTTTAAATATTAAGCCTTCCTACACGGTTTAATAAGAATTTTTTTTATTGTTATTATTTTGCTTTTACAAATATGTTATATGATATAATTTAAATAAGGAAGGATTCAATATATAAATTTAGTTGATTTTGAAATTTTAAATATTAGGAAAACAATTAAATGACTATTCCTAAGTTTAAGGAAAATAACTAAATGGCGATTTTGTCTAGTGTGAAAGCTATTTTTAAAAGGGTAAAAAAGACGAACGACATTTTGCTAAAGGCTTTCGTGCTTTTAATATAATATAGATTTATAATATTTTTCCTTTCATTTCAGTTGAATATTTTAGGTGCATAATATAATTTTTAAACTCATAAAAATTGGATTACACAATATCTAAAGTTAGCAAGTTGCTATATTCTTTATTAATATTTATAAATCATTATTTTTAACGAAAATAGGGTTACAACTTTCATCGTAGTGACAATCTCAAAGATAAACCTCTATAAATTTTCTTCGAGTTGATATTTGTCATAGCAAGTGAACTTATTTCTTTAATTGCTATTGAGATTCTAAAGTTTTGCATAATATGACATGAATTTATGCAATAATAATTTACTTTTGGATAATGCCAGTTATTATGAGAAATTTCTAGGCTAAAATTGTTAACGGTAAGAATCAAGCATATAATTTCATAGATGAGATTTTTATGTAATTACCATATTGCAATTATTGTATAACTAATTTAACTAAATAAGTCATTTTGAGGATATTGAATTCATTTACCGTGTCAATGTAATAATATTTATTTGCATTATTTAAACAAATATTACATTTATTTTAACGTTAATGTTTTATTTTAGAATATATATATATATATATATATATATATATATATTCTTTATTTATTAACTCGATAAATACGTGCAACGCATGTACACTAAAACTAATATTAACGAAAAAGAAAGGCTTTCTCTTCCCTTCCGGCCAGAAATCGGTCCTTATCTCGGCAAGACCAGATTTTTTACAATCATTTTATTCTCTATTCTCGATAAACAAAGGGGAGAACAGTTTACCTTCTAAAAAAACAAAGTGGAGCCATTAATACTCGAAAAACAGTCTTTTTTTTCCTCTTTTATAGAGATGATATTCATAATCATGTGGTGATTATAAATTACCTGTTCAGTAGTTCAACTGCACGTATCAATCGAGAGAGTTGAAAATTGAAATAACCCACCAATAGTAGTAAAGCCTCATAATCTTTTACAATGTCACTATCACTAAACAAGATAGAACAGGTGCTTTTAATAATATATACGCAGGCGGAGCTAGGATTTCAAGTTTATGAATTCAGGATTGTAATTGTTTTAAGCTACTGAGTCCTAAATTAATAATTTATATATATTTAATAAATTTTTAAGGTAAATATAGAGTTCGAACTAAAGCCGGGTTCAGCCGAACCCGCTCTCGAGACTCTGGCTCCACCCCTGAATATGGTGTCAAGCGTTTAATGTAGTTGTATAACGCAAAGTGATATTCAAATTAAACTGTCGGAGATCATACTGCCTACAGCACTCTTTTGTCATTTGAAAAAACATGGGTTAAAATTAACTTTAGCAAATATGGATGGCAATTTAGAGTGCAGAATTCATGAGGACATTTTACCTGTTTCATGAGTATATATAGAATATCCACTACAGAATTATTTCAAATAAGCTTGAGCTCAATTCTGATTCAAGTTAATGAAGCTAATTTGAGTGCAAATAGCTTGCTTGGACTTGTAGTTGTTCCTTCCGTCTCCCAATAAGTGGCGAAGTCAGGAAATTCAATAAGGGTGTTCAACATTTGTACACCCTTTGCCAGTGGGCTATGCAAGGGTGTTCGAAGTCTATTTTTAATCAATAACAAGTAATATTTTACCTTATACTTAGTATAATATTTTGGCGAAACCACCCTTAGGCCAACATAGCTTCACCCTGCTCCAATTATTGAATTATTGAAATAATACAAATATGTCACTCATTTCTGTATCTATTCAATTATAACTATCAATCCAATTGGCCATGATAGTGCTAGTCTTGTCAATAGGACAACAACATCAGAAAAGAAGATTTCAAGTCTCACGGTTTCTGCTTTGACGTCCATTTCACAACTTCTGTTATAACGAAAGATGATAAGTCTTGGCTGACCAATCCAACATGGCAAGATATATATCGTTCCCCAAATAAAAGTACTAGTTAAATCACCCTTTGCAACGTTGTGGCAGTGAGTAAGAATGGTGATCAGGGAACATATATCAACTGATGATGCAGAAAACAGTATAACAGAAGAAGAGAACATGGCAGTTTGGCTTCTTGGTATCAAAACACTTCGAATTCAACCATATAGTCTCCCACCTCTTGGTTGGTATTTCTGTTCTTGCTCTTAGATCTCTGTCTTACTGAAATTTATTAGTTTTGCTGATACAACACTTATTTGAATTAGGTCCTTATGATGTCAAGATTCAAATTAAAGCTGTGGGTATATGTGGAAGTGATATCCATCATTTCAAGGTAAGTTTAGTCTTATTTAATTGTCAAAAAAAGAGTACTTCAATTATTAATGCTTGATGATTCAAGCTAGATAGAAGACTGGTGATATAGAGAAATTGTTATAAGGTTACTTAGCTAAATTACTATGATTTGTATGATCCAGAATATGAGAGTAGCAAATTTCGTGGTTAAAAGGCCGATGGTACTTGGGCATGAATGTGCTGGAATTGTAGAGCAAGTTGGTAGCCAGGTGAAGTCCCTGATGATCGGCGATCGTGTAGCTTTGGAGCCTGGTATTAGTTGCAGGCAGTGTCACTTATGCAAAGACGGTCGCTACAATCTCTGCCGTCAAATGAAATTCTTTGGCTCTCCTCCAACTAATGGTGCTTTAGCCAATCAGGTAATGTATCTGCTTAATCTTTTAGAATAAAAGGATACTTGAGGCTGGGCTTCACTTCAGACTTTCTCAGACCTACCGAACTTACATAGATAAACAGCCTCTTTCTCCTCAAGAATAGTCTTAGGATGGCTGAGGTCTGAGAGTTGTCCAGAGACCCGTACTGATAAAGAATTTACTTCTCTTGAAATCCTTTACTAGGCTTCATAAGAAGTGTGGAATTTGTCTGCATCAGGTGGTACATCCTGCAGATCTGTGTTTTAAATTACCGGATAGTGTAAGCTTGGAGGAAGGGGCAATATGTGAACCTCTGAGTGTTGGTGTTCATGCTTGTCGTCGTGCCAAGGTAGGACCAGAAACCAAAATAATCATTATAGGTGCAGAACCTATCGGCCTTGTCACTATGCTGGCAGCTCGTGCTTTTGGATCACCGAAGATAGTCATTGTTGATATAGATGACCAGTGTTTATCTTTCGCTAAAGACCTTGGTGCTGATGAGATCATTAAAGTTTCTTCCAATGTACAGGTTCTCATCTTCTTGTTCCAATATATTGTGGTAGTCTTTCCCTTAATGGCCAAATATGGCTGTTTCATGCAATGTTCGAGGTGCAGGATGTGGAAGATGAAGTGGGACAAATATGCAATGCAATGGGAGGTCCTGTGGATATGAGCTTTGATTGTGTTGGTTTTAACAAGACTATGTTGATGGCTCTGCAAACCACCCATCCTGGTGGTAAGGTTTGCCTCGTTGGATTAGGCCAAAGCGAGATGACTCTCCCTCTTACTTCAGCTGCTGCAAGGTATTTGTGATTCTATGATTTCTAGATGCTCACTAAAATAACTCTTGAAATTTTCAATCAGTCATTTTTTTTTTCCTCGTCATAGGGAGGTGGATGTCATAGGCATTTTCAGATATAGAAATACACGGCCACTCTGCATTGAACTTCTCAGAACTGGTAAAATAGATGTGAAACCTCTCATAACCCACAGGTATAGGTTTACTCAAGATGAAGTGGAAGAAGCCTTTGAGACCAGTTCTCGCGGTGGAAATGCCATCAAGGTCATGTTCAGACTATAGCTGCGTGGAATAGAAATTACTGGTAGTGTAGCCTAAACTGAAAGTTGGTATCCATCTTGCCTCTTTCAGCTAGAAGTATGAATAAAAGAAAAGAAAAACTTGAAACTTGTAGAGAAGGATATTATGGGCATGAATAATGTAGAGCTACTGAGCATTCATCCATTCGTCCAAAAATTTCCATGAAATTTGGCTTGTCCACATCTAGAACTTTTACACAAGGTTTAATGTCAACCCATGATCACTAGGATAAATACCAGATATGAACATGATTTAGAAATATACAGTATGACTGAAAAAGTAAATAATCAACCAGTAAGACCTTTGCAGCAACATACCTTCCCATTATGCTGTTACAACTACATGCACAGCCCTATCTTCTAAGGAGAATGCTCCGACCATCACTCAAATTTTTCAGTGTTAGATGTGGCACAAAGGCAGTAGAGACTTGATTTCTAGAAATGCAAAGAGCAGAAGATTGGTAGCATACTCGCAATATGCACCTGATATACGATGTATAAGTTACAACAACCATCTATAACCTCCAGGGAGCAGAGATCATAAATACAATTCTCTACTCCAGAATCAAACTTAATATGTTCTTTTAGGTGTCAAACAACAACCTGTATCCATTTCGAGACCTTCATCTTTATAGTGCTGAAGAAAAGCAAACCGAACTCATGCATGAGTTGGCAACTCGTATTATGCTTTTTAATCCAAAAGGAAGCTAGAGAACAATAACTCTTGCTCACATGATGTGCACCTTGATTTCACGTGCCTTCAACTACTATTGCACCAGTGTACTCAATCTTGTGATAATATGTACAAATAGTACTATGCGACGGAAGCCTTTGTTTCAGATACTTTACATTTCAAAGACATGGTTCATTGAATGCTAGACGATCGCATTTACTTCAATTGAACTCCATCCTAACGGCCTTTGTACTGCACCATCATTCATCAATTGCCTTATTTTCATTGCATCATCCCACCTCTCTGCAGTCGCATAAGTGCTCGATGACAGAACATAATTACCACCATTATCAGGATCTAATTGAAGAAGTTTGTTGGCAGCAATTTCAGCAAGAACCACATTACCATGAAGTTTACAAGCACTAAGCAACATTCTCCACAAAACCACATCTGCAGCCATAGGCATAAGATTTATAAACTCAAATGCTCTATTTAAATTACCAGAGCGGCACAACAAATCAACAACACAACCATAATGCTTCATTTCTGGCATCAATCCATGATGTTTTTCCATACTATCGAAGTATTCCAAACCTTTATCCACCAAACCTGCATGAGCACAAGCAAGTAGTACACCGATAAAAGTACCATGAGTTGGCTTACAACGTTCTAACATCTGGGAGAACAGCTGAAGAGCATTGTCATGAAAACCATTCACTGCAAGGCCTGAGATTATCGAAGTCCAAGAAACAGTGTCTTTTCTGTTCATGCTAAAGAATACTTCCAAGGCTGTGTTAACAGATCCACATTTGCAGTACATATCCACCAAAGCATTCCCTACGTAAATATCCATTTTAATGTCATGCTGACGAACGTAATCATGCACTGCCTTACCCACATCAAGTGTACCTAAATGTGCACAAGCAGAGAGTACGCTAGCGACTGTAATTTCATCAGGCTTAACCTTAATTGCCATCATCTCTTGGAAAAGTGCAATACCTTCTGAAAAACGATTAGCTTGACAATATCCCGTGATCATAGAAGTCCAAGAAATCAGATCCCTGTTGTGCATCTTATCAAAAAGCTCCCTTGCAGCCATTAAATTCCCTGCTTTAGCATATGCCATGATCATGGCATTCCACGAAACAACATTTCTCTCCTCCATCTTAGCAAAAACTTCTTCAGCTAAGAAAACCAATCCACGTCTACCATACATATCAATCAATGTATTCCCCAAGTAGACATCAATTCTCACACAATTATCCTCAATATACTTTGCCACAAAATCCACAGTGTCAATATCCCCTATATGGCTACAAGCTAGTACTACTTTGACCAAAGTCACCGCATCTGCCTTTACATTTTCTGCCTGCATTGAACCAAAAAGACTCAATACTTCACGAAACCTATTACATTGACTGTATCCACAAATCAATGAGTTCCATGATACTAAGTCTCTATCAGACATTTCATCAAACACTATTCTAGCCCCAGCTAAATCACCACAAGAACCATACAGATAAATCAGAGTATTACACACATATAAGTAAGACTGGTACCCAAGCTTCAGAACGTTAACATGAACTGCCCGTCCAAGAACAATATCCGAAAGTTGTACACAAGCCTTGAAGATAAAAATAAAAGTGAGGTTATTGCCATGAAATCCTTGTTGACGCATTTTGTCAAACATGCGGAGTGCAGAAATGGGTTGATCACTCTTACACAACCCACGGATCATGTAATTCCAAATTGGCAATGTTGGTCGTTCAATTTGATTAAAAGAGAGAAGGGCTTTGTGTAGGGATGTTGGGAAGAGGGAGTAGAATCTGATAACGTCTGAAATAGCAAAAGGGTCGGTGTGTTTTTCAGTTCTGATGAGGTGACCATGAAGTTCTTTGGTGGATGAAATGGAATTTGAACTCTTCAAGAATGAGGTAGACGAAAATAGTCTTGAGAATTTCATGAAATTTTGAGACTTTGATTATAACTCCAATTCCTCGATAATATATCTCTCTCACACACACTACGGTATAGTTTGAAAAATGAAATGTTGGTTCAGCCCATTTCAAAAATAGGTGAAAAGAAAGTACTCCATACTTTAGTTCTGCTTATACATTATACTAAACATATATTTTGATATTATACTTGTTCATTTTAGCAAATCAAGAGAAAAATAACTTTTTTTTTAAATTTTATTCTTGTCATTAATTATTCATTTCCGAAATCATTTTTCAAGATATTTTAAAATATTATTATTATTATTACTATTACTACTACTGTTTTATTTATTATTTCTTAAGGGGAATGCAAAATTTATGTAGACAAGTAAAAGTGAACAGAAAGAGTACTAGTTAAGCACCATTTGAGAAAAATTTAAAATATGACATTCAATTTTAAATGGAATTTTGGTAGTGTATTTTCATTTATCCAGAATAGTATTTTACAAGATGTGTGCGAAGCGGGCGTCTACGGGCGAGCCGCAAGCCTTGAGGCACTGAACGTAATCCCCATAAATTTTTAATTATTAACATTTATAAATTAATACTAATTTCTATGTACGTGTGTCGCACATATATCTCTCGCTAATTATTAAAAGATAAAGTAACAAATATTTTCTTCCTCCGGCTTCATATTAAAGATCAACCTTTTTCTCTAACTTTAAATAATATACATTATTCACGTCACGTCTCAACATTGCGTTAATTAAGACGACTTTAGAAAGACAACATAATTGTCAATCAAGCGATGATTTTAGACTGACAACGTCATTTTGCTCTTCTTTATCAAGTCTTCTTCTATGTCAAATTTCTTTTTCATGATATTTTTATTTCTTTCTGAATAAAAGCAGAAATATCCAAGTTTATATTAAAAATCAACTTACTATCTAACTTTAAACTATATATAGACGTTTTTCATGGCATGTCTCAAAATATGCCAATTAAGCAATGATCTTAGAAAGATGGCCGTGTCACTTTACCTTTTTGATTATTAAGTTATTCTCTTATATGTCCGATGTATATAGCGAGCCAAAAGTTTGATTTCATACAGCTTATATTAGTGGCGAACATATACTATTTGACGGATTGCGAGAGAAAATATCCATAACCATAAACGGTAAAAAAAATTTGACCGTGCCACTTTGCATGATCCACCATGCTTTTGGCCTGCGCCTGGATGGTCGTGACGTCGACCTTGTATTGGGTCACCTTAGCTTGGGTCTTGGTGTTGGCCACGGTCACCTCAGATTTGGCCGCCTCAAGCTCATTGGCCAAGTTAGCTAACTAGGACTGAAGCTCCTCGATTTTTTTGGCTTGAACCGAGGTTCTCTCTCTTGAAATCCGGAGTTGGGACTCAGCCGACTCCAACTCTGCTTGGACGACCTCCTTTTTAGAGGCTAAGATATCAATATTCTTCTTGAACTCTTCAACCTCACCTCGTATTGCATCTATTTATTTCTGAAGATCCCCGATCTATTCGAGCCTCTGTCGAACCTGCAGAATCGGATCGTTAGTCATTATCTCCAATTCGTCTTCACTATCGTGAATCACTCGGAATACTTGCTCGGCCATCATAGCATGCTCATCCCGAGTCGTCGTTAAATCTGCCTGAAGTTTCTCATTGAGAAGCTTGTAGGTGTCAATTTTCTCAGTGAGGTCTCAAACCTCAGCCTCGCGCTCCTCCCGGATTCTAAGGAAAGCCTCGTGATGCAACACCGAAGCCTACAAGTAAGGAAGAAGATGTTAGAATTACCTACAATTCCAAGTTTAAAAGAGATAATGGAATGGCCTTTGAAGTTACCCGATTCAGAGCATGTTAGGCTTCGTTGAAAAGGCAAGCAACTCCCATCATATTCATCAAGGCTTGGTCTTCCTCGGTCACCAAGCATCTGAGGTAGCTAGCAATCCCCACGGGTGGAGAGAAGACTCGGGCATCCTCCGGGACAGAAAACACTATGTTACGCGTACGATCGGGGTTATCACTTGGGGCCGGGAATCGGTCCACCAATTTTGGGCTCGATGAAGACCCAATATTGCCCGATGACAGTGCTTTCTTTGGCATCGATAAATTTCCAAGCCCAGTGACATCTCCCAAAACGGCAAACTCTACCCCATCCAAGAAGCCGTAAATATCAACCACCACTGAGGACCCTCGCATGAGTGACCTTCCAATATATGGGCTTCACGAATTGTGGCATCCAAAAAATGAGGGGATTCAGAAATATCAATTATTCCGAGATCGTCCCTCGGGACATCTTCAACTACTCGGGAAGCCTCGCTCACGGTTTCTCCTTCGACCATCTCAGCTTGGGATGACGTGGACTCAACTCTTTCTGGTTCAGGAATTTCGGCCGAGGCTCCCTCATCAGCCTCCTCCAGTTTGGAGGACTTTTGTACGGTGACATCGGCCCGCACGCAGGTCACCAGTTTGGAACTATCATTTTCTTCTTCTTCTTCTTCAGACTCATCCCTTAATCGGTAGATCGAGTCTAAAAGCATAGCACTGGTGTCCACTTTAGGCTTGAGGGGCCTCCTCGCCAGTCTTTTCTTTTCTGAGTCCGGAGAACTCAAAGCTCCTTTTCTCTTTTTCTCTTTGTCCTACTTCGAAGTAGGAGGTTGGGAAAGGACTTCTTCTACGTCAGGGGGCTCATTCCCACATCCTTCCCGAGTCCTACAAAGGAAAAAAACGAGTAAGCTCGAGAAGTAGCCCGAATAAAAACCGTTCTATGAAAGAAGCTTACCATGATTGCGGGCCTCCCATCGACCCTTTGATAATTCTATCCAAGCACGCTCAGAGTATGGTATCTGCAACACTAGGCACTCGGCCCATTTCTTGAGATCGAGGATTACCTCCGGCGCCTGGACCACAAGCTGGAACACCAAAAAATATAGATAAGAAAAGAAGATAAGAGGTAAAACAGCAAAATTAAAAAGGCAAAGTACTACTCACGGTTCATGTTCCATTTCTCAGAAAACGGTATGTCTTCAGTAGAGATCAAGTCTGAAGTCTTTATTCAGACAAATCGGCCCATCCAACCTCGATCGCGAGCTTTGTCTATGCTCGAGAACATGACCTTGACAGCCCTGCGAGCAAGCTTGATCAACCCTCCTTGCTAAAGTCGGGGTCCGTAAAGGCACATAAGGTGATCATATCAAGGGTGAAAGGACATCCCTCGATTTGACTCACAAAGAATCAGAGGAGAATCACTATTCTCCAGAAGGAATGATGGATCTGGCCGAGGGTCACGTCATACCTCTTGCAGAAGGCGACAATGATAGGGTCTAAGGGACGCAACATGAAAGGGTAAGTGTAAACCCTTAGGAAACCCTCCACATGGGTAGTGATCGACTCCTCGAGCGAAGGTACCGCAACATGTTTATCGACCCAGTGGCACTCCTTTTTAACTTTGTCAAAGAGATCATTAGTTATCTAGCATATGTACCTCGAGACCAGTTCACATCGACCAGGTACTGAGGAGGTCTTTTTAATCCTAATATCGGAGACAGTAGGGCACGCTCCCGGAACGAAATCCTCAAGGGGATATTTCGGTGTAGCTCCGTCGCCCGTGGGCCGTGAAAAAGAGGCAGCCTCCTTTTGCGGTACGATTTTAGAAGTTTTTGCCATTGTAAAGTATACGAGAAGGGAATTGGGATGATATGCAGTTTGCTTAAGATTCAAGTGATTTGGGAGCAAGAGTTGCAACACAAAGAGATTTGAAGCAACAATGAGGGAAATTTTTAGCGTAAAGTTTGAGTGGAAGATGGTGGCGGTACTTATAGCTTCCTGGTGGCGGCTCAGAACCGGTGGTGACCGACCAGCAACTGACAGGCATTTAATGCCTCGGTAACCGAACTAACAGGACGTTTCAGTATCTACTTGTCGTTGTCGGGATCGTTGCTTATGTCATGGCACATCGAGACGGGATTGGAAAAGTTCATATCATTTCTCGTCATCTTCTTTTCGAGAAACGAGGGGACTATCTGTATACGGTCAAAATCGGGTTTGCCCTTTTGTATGACTAATCGAGACCAGAACATGATGGGCTACGATTCATGTGACATCCCGTACTTTAGTATTAGGATTAGTCGTAGTAAACCACGTGAGCTTGAAGGGACTAAGACCATTCATGAGATTATAAAGAATTTGTGACTATGTTATTATAAGACCCCATAAGTTTTTGTAGAAATTTATTTATGTTAATGTTGGTTAGAATAATGTCCACTTTCATTTCCATCATCTCTCTTAAAATGTTTGTTACCACTTCTTGATCGACTAGATTACTTTGGTAATCTTGTATTTTGTTTATCATTTTTGATCATTGAATAGTACTTCGTGCTAGTAGTATTAGGGGCTACTTGGTAGCATAATCCAATTAACTGAAGTGCACTTACAATCGAATCTGAAAATGGGCAACCGTTTATGTAAAGTAACTATGTCTTAAGTAAGTTACGAACTCATGTTGGAAAGTCAATACTTATAAGAAAACCTCATGTTTGATAGCCAACACGTATTACTAATACTAGTTTCTGGACATGTGAGTTGCACGTAAGTCCCATACAAGTAAAACAAATAATTTTTTCCTATCTATTTTTGCAATTTAAATTGTACAAACACATTATTAATTATTGTGGTTTGATTTGAAAAGTGGGTAATTTCAACTAATACATGTATGACTATCGTAATTTTAATTTTTTAAAAAGTAATTATTGGATGTATAATTATCGTTTTTGTGATGCAGCAAGCGAAGTAACATGTTAAGACGATTGTAACACAAAATTAAGCCTTAATAGAATATAAAAAATTTGACACCCATACAAAATAATAAAACATAACAGTTAGAAAAAACTCATTTGACATGCTTCCTATTCACCAAAAAAAGGACTTGATATAAATAAATGAATTATGTTAAAGATTTCGTTAAAATATTGAGTCTATATATGATTAAAAATAACTATTTTCAATTAGTACAATTATTAGCAAGTCTCCTAAATTAAAATTCTTGCATTGTCTTATTAGAACATAGCTCTAAAATCTTTTAAACAAAAGGAAATATGCTATGTGGTATAGGTGTGTGTGTATATATATATAAAATCGTATTAAAGGTTATATAAGCGTCCTACTAAGATGTCCTTTAAATCTAATTATCCTACGCTTTTTTTCTAATTCCCTACTCAAAAATACGCAAATGAATGTGCTTCTTAAAGTCCTAATGAAACGGTGAGAGCTTTTGATTTTGAAGAAAGCATCTCTTGACAACATCCGATTGATAATCATGAATATGACCAACATTTCCTAAATCAGGAGATGAATCAACCGTTTCTTTGACAAAAAATAGAAAATTACCCACAAACACAAATGGAGGGCTAAGGCCTTTTGTCATTATATTGCCTTGTGATTAGTAAAAGAGAATTGAACTAATAGTAATAGCAAAAACCAAGCAGCAAACATGTCTCACATAATCAAATTTAAAAGAACCCAATAAATAAAAACTCCAAAAAATGAACTTTAAGCATGATATGTTACGCAAATAAACTTAATTAAAGCATGGAATTTATTGGATTAAAACCTAATTCTGTGCAGCCGATCATAGAAAGAAAACATTAAGGCAAACTCAAGCACATTTTAACATATAAGTAGTGAACAAGATGCTAAACATGGAATTTATTAAACAATGGTCTATAGGCGCATAACAGCTTTGTAAATAAAGCTTCAAGTGTGGAGTCAAATAGAAAATTACTTAATTTTCTATTCATCATAGCAACAAAAATGTTTAATAACAATGGAGAGTATTGCTTAATAAAAATTAGAAAAAATAGAGTAACAATTTCATATAACAGAGGAGAAAAAAATTTAATTTACCTGGAAATCTGCAGATTTCCTCTACTGTTTCTTCTAGTGGTGATGATTATGCATATTACTGATTTATAATTCATTTATAAGCTCATCAACAATCAATCGGCGATTCATTATATGGATCTTCTATATCCATTTTCCTCTACGGATCCACTTCATAGGCACACACATTGCACGTATATCCATAATGAGTAAAAAGTTTTACAAATCAATATAAATAATTAAAAAAATGTGTTCGAACTATATATAAAAAAATTATAAGGAGAAATATAATTTTTTAATAATGATGAATCTTGATCGTATTTAGCTATAGATAATGAATGTGTTTATGAAATCCTTTCGTAGGTATAAATTAGCATGATTTCATGTTAAGTTTTATTTAGTGCATAATTTACAATGTAGAATCTTTGAATGGTCAACTTTCAAAGAATTTTTTAAGAAATCAATAATTAATCCAAGTTCATCAAATTAGCTTTAAAGTAGAAGTAATTTTTGTGCATATTTTACGGTATGCTAATGAAATGTACTAAGATTATAAAATTAAAGTGTGAAATAAAATCCGCGATTCTAATTTAAGAGCTAATCCACGGTAAACATTCATATTTTAAAAAATGTTATAAGAAATAAAATAAAACTAAACAATATTATCATATGCATGTACTTAATCCATTAACCAAAAAAAAAAACGAGGAAAAAATAGTCTGACTATGCTTTGAGAGTCCAGTTACCTTGAACATCGCGTATTCAACCTCCAAACAAGATCATATATATTGATTAGAAGACTTCCGGTTCTAATAAAGCGCAATCACTCAATTTCTTCTAAACATATGTAAGTAATATCACTAATTAATTTGGAATCGAATTATCTATAAAATCAAGAAAATAAATCTGAAATGATAAAGAAAATGGATTATCCTCATCCTGATGTGAACAAAAGATCAAAAAACAGACCAGTAAAACTAAAGAGGGGAAATGAGCTGGTTTTCTCTCTTGGAGGCAGTAATATTCCTAGTTGAAATATATTCTCAATTGAAACATTTCATGAATTTAGATGAGAATAAAATAAAAGCAGGATTGATGGTTAGGTGGAACACTTAAAGTATCAGCAGTTCCATAGATTACCAGATACATTCTCCCAAAGTGGCTTTGGCGTGATGCCTTAGAATTCTGAAAAATAAACGTATAGTCATTATGGAAGTGATTAAGTGAAAGTAGCTCGAATTATGTCTACTTATTTATCCACCCATTTATTGTGGTACAAATTAATTTTTTGTTGGAAGGTACATTTACCTTTTAGTACAAGGACATTGTAGGGGTAAAACTCAAAGGAAGGGCAACATGGCTGTTCAATTTTTTATGGGTATTTAGGTAATTCAACTTTTAGCTATAAAGGCTTCCTACTTTTAGTATAATATGATTAATAAGTGACAAAAGGAAGAGTTTTGTCGTCCTCACAATAGCACATCTTAATTTGTTAAAGTTCTACATTTATCCTTACAATTTTCAGTTAATTCTTTTTATGGCCCGTAAATCTTACTCCCTCCGTTTCAATTTATGTGAACCCATTTGACAAGGCATGAAGTTTAAAAAAAGAGAGAAGATTTTTAAACTTGTGATGTAAAATGAGACACATATATTTTATGTGGCTATAAATCATTGCATAAAAGTAAATTGTTTCTAAATAAGGAAAGAGAACATTCTTTTTGACACAGACCAAAAAGAAAATAGATCACATAAATTGAAACTGAGGCAATATCTTTTAAAGTCTTGTCCTTGACTCAAAAAAAAAGATAAGTATTTAAGAAACAAAAAAAAAAAAAAAAGAAGATGGAAAGTCTGAAAGCTAATTGTGATTGACAGGGCAAAAAAGCTACTACAACGTAACTTGCCCACATACAAAGACCAAAAGGCTCAAAGTTTCAAGTCAACAAAAATAGGAGATAAAAAGATCTCAACATATGCAGAGGCTGACAAGTTTAATTTTGTGTCTCGTATAATTTACACTAGTTATATAAAGCGTTTTTTTGTTTTACAAATATATGGACCCCAATCTTATACTTCTAGGTTCACAGAAATTTGAGTTCACAAAACTGTGAGACAAAAAAATTGCCTCATATAATTAGTGTAGTTATATGAGACAACACCCCACACTTAAACCATTGCTCGTCCTCGAGCAATCAAACTACACTTTTTTTTATAGACACGACCTTTTTAAACAATTCTCATAACTCATCACACCAAGAGTATTTAAAATTGACTAAACACAAAAGTGTAACATCTTCACCTCAAGATTTGACTCACAAGTACCACGCATTATTCACAACTCACCTACTTAATCTAACATAGAGGTCACTGACATTACCTTTCCTTCATGAATCAAGTGCCCTCACACAAAAAAAGAGAGTAGTTCCACACAATAAAATTTAAGAACAGTTAGGAACTTAAGCACTCTCAGAAATAACATTCATATGCCACAAAAAATGCACCATAAGCTTGCCCGTAGTGTACTACTCCACTAATCGAACTCATTCAATCTTGGATCAATTAAGACTTTATTTGGTTGTAATGTAGGCTACGGGACGGGTAGAATACATTTAGATATAAGAGTGGCTACACCTCCCTAAGCACTTTAATACATATACTTTAACATTCAAACCTCATACTTATGTCAAGCCAAACTCTACCTTCACATCAATATATATCAACTCCCAAATTATTTAAGCACAATTATATCAAGAGTCACCACTATCAAAGAATATATTTTTTTTCACAGCAATGCAACTATTTTTTTTCTTCTTTTCTTTGTCAATTCAAGTGGCTCTTGCTCTTTCAAATCGGTGCACTTTTCTCCTTATTTCATTGGTTCCACTCAAAAGCCAAATCAACCAACCCACACTTTAACTTTTACAAAGTTCATAACAATTCAAGTGCTCATGAGAGGTTACAATGGTTCAAATAGATGGTTAATTCAAACAAATGGGTAAGGCTTGTAATGTGGTTGCCAAAAAAACAGGATTACAGGCTCAAAGGGGTTAACTACGATACATAACAATTAGGTGGGTAAAATATACATATCTGGCTCAACAAAGAAATGCCTATATCACTTCCTAGACTGAATAAAACTACTATTTCGCTTTGCAAACACACGGGGCAAGTTCTAGGCATCAAATGCAATGCACAGAATACAACAAATTCTTACACATACGACATATAACTCACTCAGGATTGGATTCACGGATACTCTAGTCAAAGCAGTTAAGCAATTTTAAGAACATACAATTTAAAGTACTTATACAATAGTCAAAAACTGAGCTTAAGCGTCACAACCAAAGTACTCACTATTCTCAAGGCATAACAAAGTCAAGAGATATTGCTTCACTTCAAAACACAACACAATGGCTCCTACTCCCAAAAAAAAACTAACTACACCCGGTTCAAATAAAACCTTTGGAAAAGAACCGTGGTTTAAAGAAAAACCAAGGGGTAATTATTACACTACCTAACAAAAGAAAATCTTTTTGTACTTTTTCTTTAGACTTAAATCCCTCAAGAAAATTGTCTAATAGATCCATCGTCGAGAAAAGTCCATTCTTTTCTATTTAAAAAAAATAATTACTCAATTACTAACACAACTAAAATAGCATAGAAAGTCACTCAGACAATCTCCTCACCCCACACTTAAAATTATGCATTGTCCCCAATGCACACCATAACTAATAAAAGGGTAAAAGAGACTCCCTGATAGGCCAAAGGTCGAAGCATTAGCAGCTCATGGGTAACTCAGACTTCTCCCAAGCTTGGTCCTTCGTACGGGTACCTCACACTTAGTTCCAACCATTTGGTTTGCTGTTGCATTCTTCCAATAGCTTTGCTTTCCATACTCCTAGAAAATTAAAAATCGACACTACAAACATAATACAATTAAAAATAAAAAAATAAAAAAAATAAAGCAGTAAAGTTGGGTTGCCTCCCAACAAGCGCTTGATTTAACGTCGCGGCACGACACGAATCACTTTTTGCCTCCACTTTGAACATATGAATTGGACCCCTAGTTTTGATTCAAGCTTATGATCATGATCATGGGGCGGTGGAATGAATCTAACTGGCCCAAGGAAATAATGTAGTATTCTGCACTCCTTGTCCTTTGTATGAGGTATGTAATCCCGACTTTCAGGCAAGAAGAATTCCAGAATGTAAGCACTTTGTTCCTCATTCCTTGACTCCTCAAATGGCTCAGACGACTCTATTTCCATATCATCATCTAAACACAATGTGTAAAAATGCTTGGAGTGAGGACCAATGCGCTCAACTACATGAACATTGGGACTGTCTACATTCTCAACACTAATGACAATAGAGTCAACTAAATATGTATCCTCAATATCCTTGGTTGACTCTAGTATCTCTTCTATAACATCGACATCTTCAAAATATAATGCGATTGATTGTTGGTGTTCTACTCTAGCCTCTTCCTCTAGCTCATCCTTGTATTTTTTTAAATCCTCCAGTAATATGACAATTTCTACAGCCCTTTCTTGCTCATATTGGCTACTATCCACAATGTCAACTTGTTGCGCTTTACCAGGTTCAATTAATTTATTCGCTTGAGCCTCCAAGTTGTGAATAATTGCCCCTTGCCTTTGTACCCGCAGTTGTATCTCATTATATTGTTTCGTAAGGAACTTTAGCATATCCTCGATCTCTTTCAGGTCCTCATACCTGGGTTCTTTGTTCCTATTAACTTCACCAAAAAAAGAAGAACCATCAAAGTAAGGGGTTGGGGGAAGGTAAGCAAGGGGTTGAGGGAAGGTAAGAAATATAAGCACAACCGTGAAAGTGACCATCTTGACCACCACACATATCACACACATTCCACACATAAGATTGAGTTGGTGCACAAAACTCGCTCTCGGAAATATTTTGATAATTTTGTCAAGGGTGGTTTTCATCACAATATGCATAAGGAGGATTAAAAGTAGAATTACCAACATCAAAACTTTCATAATTCCATGATGCCATGTTTTTTTAAATCAACAAGTAAAACAAAAAATAAAAGAAAAAAAAATCAAATACAAAAAAAATAAAAATAAAAGTTCAAACTTGAAACCTAGCAATATGTACACCCACAACTACACTGTTAGTTCCCCGGCAACGGCGCCAAAATTTGATCACGCCCAACTATGCCTTATAAAAAGGACAATACGGTCGTTGCAAATATAATCCGGTTCACAAGTCCAAAGTCGAATCCCACAGATAACTAAGGTTTAGCTACAACTGTTCACTATCACCAAGAAGACAAGCTTGAACAATTCCTAACTTATAGATATTTAGATTCTTGTGTTTAACTAATTAACTAACAAATTAAAATACTAAATTAACAACTAAATATACTAAGGGTTAGAGACAAGATTAAGGAGGTCTAGAGTTATGATTTCTCCAATTGTCGGAATCGTTCCCGCTATGTCTTCTATAATTTCGCCTAAGTATTCTCTACCGATCATGAACACTCTTACTACTGTAAATATCTCCCGAGTAATTACGACAATTTACTAGACACACTCTCCTGAGCTACGCTAGCTGGCTTTTAATACAACTCACTTCAGATCGCACCCAAGGCTTTGTTATTCCTAATCCCGCCTTTAAACCCGCAGTTATAGATCCCTCTTATACTTTGGGAGTGATGTTGTTCAACACTTACCTAAATATGCACTCTCTCCCGAGTTATGCATATTAAATAGGCACAGCTAATTGGGAGCTCTTCAATCAACCAGAATATAAACGTAGTTGAACAAAAGAGAAAAGCTATGGCTCAATTATATAAAAACATAACAAGAATTTATCCTACAAAAGGTTCTATCAAAACTCTAGATAACAATTTAGCTATTCATAATAGTATGTAAAACTACAATACTAAAAGTCATAACCAACAATGAAAAATAGGAAGAAGAAGGAAAAACTCGTGGAAGAATTCTCCGCCTTGCTCCCAATGCGTTCTTGTCTCCTTAGGTCGAATCTGTGTCTCAAATCTATCCTCTTCTCTTTCTTGGCCGGCTTCCTTGGTTTAATATAGGTTTAGGGCTTAAAATCCCGTGTTTTGCACTTTGGTCCCTAAAATTTACGCATCATGCTGCGGTCCCACCGCGGTTACGCCGGGACCTCGGCCAAATAGGCCCTCTGAATCTGTAGCTCTGCTCTGCCGCGGTCCTACCGTAACCGCGGTTTTTCACCCTGTTCTGTTTGGAATTTAGAAAAATGTAAAACATGAAAGTTGTAGCCCTTTGAGTTATATTTCTAATCATATATTATGGATCCCAAATAGAGTTCTGCGCAAAACGTTATGTCTATTTTACTAGACAGTGCGCAATATACCTCTTCGAGTCTTCGTTCGTACTTAATTATCAAATTTGACCCCCGAACGCGATCCCGGCTTAATTCCTTGATCTCTTACTCAGACTTCAAAGCTCAAAATTACTTAATTTCATTCTATAATATCTATATAGCTCGGAATCACTCCTACAAGGCATAAAACACACCGTTAGTGCAAAACACTAGCGATTAAAGTGCAAACTCAACTAAAGTGCAGTAAATTAGAGTATAATAGTCGACTAAAATACGTAATTATAGCCTATCATCAAGACATAAAATAAAATTTTACCCCAGACGCTCATGTTGTACAAAAGTACAATAATTTTCTACAGTGGTTAAAAAAAGTAGATCGCTACCCAACTCTTGATTAAGTGACAAATGTCTCTGTGCATCACTACGGAGATTGATTTTACGCACAGTTAAGGACAAATCTTGAAAATAAGATTAATATGGAAGCTAAAAGGTTGGTGGTATACTCTTCAAAAACCCCCAGAACATCCTCTGTTTCTCATTGTCTGTTTTTCTCTGCTTTGAGGCTTCCAGATTGTTGCGGAATATCGTGGGTTAACTAGCACACAATCACACATAAAGCAAATAGAGAAGAAAAATCAACACAAGGATTTAACGAGGTTCGGCCAAGACTAATCCTCGGGGCAAAAATAGAGAGAGTTTTCCACTATCAATGAGAAAAGAAGCACAATACAATCTATAGAATCCCCAACTACAACCCCTATATATAGATCCCAAAAGGTCCCAAACATATATGAGAAATGTTTCCCAATTTGACAAGGACTATAAGTTTTCCTTTTCCAAATCTATTAGGACAATGGGTTTTCCTAAACCTATAGGGACTATAGGTTTCCTAAAAATACAAGGAAATAATTCAAGCCACAAATAACAAATCTTCCCCTTGGCTTGAATTCTCTTCATCAACAGGAACAACGTCTCTCTACCTTGACCTCAGCCCTTGCAAGGGCTCTATCCATTTTCGCACGCATCAACCAAGTCTAGGAAACACCTAAACTTGTTAAGAGACTCAATCTCTTTACTCATAGCACTAATCCGTCGATTTGGTTCTATACTCGGAATAGCTTCTAGATAGCTATAACACTCAAACGCATCAACGGTCTCTGCAACTGCCAAAGCAAATCCCACTGGATTCGTATATCCAAGAAGATTCCCATCAACTACGTTTGCAACCTTTGCGGTCGGTTGATCACTCTCTTCTCCCTGCCTGTTGCAATGCTATATGGTTGTTGTTGCGCAGGTGCATCAACATTATCATCTTGATCAATATTTTGCACCTCCTCCACTTCCTCTACTTTAGAACTACTAAGCTGAGCTAGTGGAGATTCAATTTCTAGCTCTATGCGGTCACTGCCACCATGATCTGTTTCTGCTATTGCCTTCTCCCTCTGACAGTCCAGTGAGGCAGATTCATTGAATGTTACATCCCTACTGATAATTAGCCCTGGAGTCTTTTGATCTGTGCACCACAACTTATAACCTTTCACTCCAGTTGCATACCCTAGAAATATGCACTTCTTTGCCCTCGGCTCAAGTTTTCCATCCCTCACATGAGCATAAGCAGGACAACCAAATATCTTTAAATTTGAATAATCAGCAGGCGAACCGGACCATACCTCAAAAGGAGTTTTGAACTCAATAGCTGTGGATAGATATCTATTGACCAAATAACAAGCTGTATTGATTGCTTCAACCCAAAAATCTTTGCTAACACATGAGTGTGAAAGCATGTTTCGTGCCCTATCACAAAGCGTTCTATTCATACGTTCTGCAACACCATTTTGTTGTGGTGTTCCGACACAAGTGTGGTGTCTCACTATGCCCTCCCTGCTGCGGAAATTGTCGAACTCAGAATTGCAAAATTCCAACCCATTGTCAGTTCGAAGACGCTTAACTTTTCTTTCCGTCTGCCTTTCAACCATCGTCTTCCATTTAACAAATGTCGAAAATGCCTCATCTTTTGTTTTCAGAAAATACACCCACACCATCCTTGAGTAATCATCAATCAAAGTCATAAAATACCTGGCACCACTCTTGGAGGGAACTCTGTTTGGACCCCACAAGTCAGAGTGTATATAATCTAACTTGTCTCTAGTCTTGTGCTCGGCCTTCTTGATGAACTTTATCCTTGTCTGTTTACCAAACACACAATGCTCACAAAAATTCAAAGTTTGATTTTTGTACCCATTCAGCAAATTCTGCTTACTCAACAAAGACAATCCATTATCACTCATATGGACAAGTCGCAAGTGCCACAACTGAGACTGATTCAGATCACTTTTCCCCGAAGCTACAACAGCTTCCCCTTCAACTACACTAGCCTGAAGATGATACAATTTAGAATGTAGTTTACCCTTCATGAGTACCATGGAGCCTTTACACACTTTAAGTATTCCATTCTCGGGGTGAAATTTATACTCTTGATCATCCAAAGTCGAAAGAGAAATCAAATTTCTCTTTATCCGAGAAACATGCCAACACTCAATGTTTCTGATGATTCCGTCGAACATTCTCAATTTGATATTACCAACCCCCTCTACTGGTAATGGATTATCATCTCCCATATAGACAGTCCCACTCATTTGTTTGTAAGTTGCAAACCAATTCTTGTGTGGACTCATGTGGAAAGTAGCACCAGAATCACGAACCCAAGAATTTTGCCCATGACTAGAACTCACAGCACAAACTTCCCCTACATAATCACTATCATCAGAATTATTACCAGTGTCAACAATATTTGCCGAATTATCTATTTTCTGCTTCCCTCTTTTCTCCTTCAGCTTAGGACAATCTCTCTTGTAGTGACCTTGCTCCCCGCACTCATAACAGTTTTGCTTCTTTGCTCTAGACTTTGATCTTGCAGTTGACTTTTTCCTGTTAAAGTCCTTTTGTTGTGTTCTTCCTCTAATCACAAGACCCTCGCCCTCAATTCTGTTGTCTAGAAAGCTCTTTTTCAACTCTTTAGATTTTAGTGCATTACTAACATCTTCTAGTGAAATGCTATCTTTCCCATATAGCAGTGTATCACCAAAAGTATCATAAGATTGTGGTAAAGAACATAACACAATCAAGGCCCGATCCTCACTCTCAATTTTGATATCCACATTCTTCAGGTCCATTATAATTGAATTAAACTCATCAAGGTGAGTTTTAACAGGTGTATCTTCATTCATACGGAGATTGTATAACCTCTTTTTCAGGTAGAGGCGGTTTGTCAGCGATTTCTTAGAATACAAATCTTCCAGCTTCTTCCATGCCGTTGCTGCAGAAGTTTCTTCAGCAATTTCCGGAAGAATGATATCTGTAACTGATAGCATCCTAGGAAGCTCAACTCTATTCAAGGACATGGATGAAGCTTTTGAATCTCAAAGATGGCCTTTAATAAGATGTCAAACTAAAGAATTACAAAACAAGATCATTAGACTTCAAGTGCAAATAAAGAAGTTATTAATTGGGAGGAAGAGCTCAAGGATAAAGGATATGAATTGGCTAGGTGATAGCATCAAGGACAAGGATAGAGTTTTGGAAGCTCCAAGGCCATATACAAGATCTCAAGCTAAAGAGTTGCAAACTAAGGTTGCTAGACTTCAATGGCAAATAAAGAAGCTTTTAATTGTAGAGGAAGAACTCAAGCCCAAAGGAGATGAATTGTCCAAGTTTTACAATTATTTGGTAGTCCAAATTGAAGTCCAAGAGGAGGAAGATTGGGTTACCAAATCAGCCCTTGAAGTCCACCAATAGGGCTCAAAATGACCTTAAAAGAGGTCCAAAAGGGGGTATTTCAAAAGAAGCCCAATTGGAGTCCAAACCAATGGCCCAAACTAATAGTTTTAAGGCCCAAATCTGCCCCAAAAGGATTTGGCCGCCCCCACTTAATTTTGATGGCTTTTGTTACCCCTTAGGAGCCACCTACCTAAGTTTGATAGCTATTGTGACCCCTAACAGCCCCCTACCTAATTTAAATGACTTTTTAACAACCCCTTACATTATTTTAAGTGCTTTTAACTCCTATAAATAAGGAGTTCTTCTCATTCATAAGACAACATTTATTGATTAAGTATATCATACTTTGAGAGTTCTTTTGAACCTTTGTTACTTGTGCTTTGAGATTTATCTTTCAACCTTTACTAGTTCTTAGTTCAAGGTAGTAAGAATACTTCTCTTTTATGATATTCTTTGATTCCTTTGTGGTATTCTTAGAAGGCGATTAATACTAGTTATTAATTGTTGTCTCAAGTTACTCGTAAAGTGGTCAAAATCCGAATCTATTGTTTTGATTTGCTTTTTAAGTAAAGGCGTTTGATTTCTTCCATAAATCAAGACGTTGTTACTTTGATCTTGTCAAGGCTATAGAACTTGCGTTCTTGGAAGTTCTTGGAATTCTTTCCTTGAATTCTTCCCATATACTTTATTTTCATCTCTTTAATTCTAGTTGTTCAATTCCTTGTTGTTATTGCTTCCGCATTTACTCCTCAAATTCTTACTCTAGTTTGGATTTCCGACCTAGTTGTTATCAGTAACATCTCTTTAATTCTAGTTGTTCAATTCCTTGTTGTTATTGCTTCCGCATTTACTCCTCAAATTCTTACTCTAGTTTGGATTTCCGACCTAGTTGTTATCAGTAACGCTCATGAAGATCGCACTCAAAGCCCTCTCCTTCCGGTCTTCCTTCTTTGTCTCTTTCATATCTTCAGGAAAATCCTCATCAATTGCTTTCCATAATCCTTGTAACGCCAGAGACGATTTCATCCTAATCTTCCATAGACTGAAACTAGAACCTCCGTCAAATTTCTCTACTTCGTACTTTGTTGAAGATGATGAAGACATCTTAACCCTAATTATGTGTAGAAATCCGAACCTTGCTCTGATACCAATTGTTGCGGAATATCGTGGGTTAACTAGCACACAATCACACACAAAGCAAATAGAGAAGAAAAATCAACACAAGGATTTAACGAGGTTCGGCCAAGCCTAATCCTCGGGGCAAAAACAGAGAGAGTTTTCCACTATGAATGAGAAAAGAAGCACAATACAATCTATAGAATCCCCAACTACAACCCCTATATATAGATCCCAAAAGGTCCCAAACATATATGAGAAAGGTTTCCCAATTTAACAAGGACTATAAGTTTTCCTTTTCCAAATCTATTAGGACAATGAGTTTTCCTAAACCTATAGGGACTATGAGTTTCCTAAAAATACAAGGAAATAATTCAAGCCACAAATAACACAGATTTTCTCATCTCAACCTGGTAAGTTTGTCTTCCCTATTACGTTTCTCTGTCGTCGTGAATTTTTTGTGTTACGTAAACCCGCCAAAAGCATTAATATGGAGGAACAAGATAAGAAAATTTTCAAATCTTGTTGCACATTTCTCTCCGTGTGTGTTTTTTGGAAGTGAAGAAAATAACATGAAACACATCAGCAGTAATATTAACAATCCATTTTGCTTCTCTCTGTCAATAAGTTTATTTTGATTTCATCTGATGGTCAATAATACTGAAGAAAATTACAATGTTTTTGGAAGTATTTAACTTTTAGAGAACTATTCTTTTGGAGGATATTTGAAACTTTAACTGTTTATCTTAACCAAATAATTCGCACATATGATCAAATTACACTTACTCAATTGTGAAGCTCATAATGACATGTATAGTTATTCATTCTACTTTCCTTGGTTCCTTTACCTTTTCTTTGTGTGTTCTGATTCTTGCATTTCTAAATTTTTTTAGTATTAGTTCACGGTTAATTAAAACATAAGGAACCTCAAGTGACTAAGAATGTGTATTCCAATGGTTATACTACATATATAGTATACTAAATTATTTTATTCATTACTGTGCTTATGTGTTATTTTGGAGCTCAGTATCTACTTTCTTCTTAATTTTCCTACTAAATGGGGTCCATTGTGCCCGGTGGCGGAGCCACATGCATTCAAGGGGTGTCAGCCGACACCCCTTTGTCGGAAAATTAAACTGTGTAGTTAGGTATTTAAAAAAAAATATGTATATATACTATGTATTGACACCCCTTAATTTTTTGGTGAGTTTATTTTTTTATATTTTGACCCCCTTAATGAAAATCTTGGCTCCGCCACTGATTGTGCCACTGAAGGTTTGATTACAGTTTGAACGACATCTATCAAAGCGATACATTTTTACTGAGATGGATCGTGCAAAACAAAATAAAAAGTTTCTTTCCCAAACAAATAGGAATATCAAATGGCGTGAAAAATACAAAAACATGACAGCAGATGAAAAGCAAGCTTTGTCATCACAACGTAAATTCAAATATCAGGAATCAAAAAGACGTAGACTTCTTGAAAATGCAACTCCTCATAACCCAACTAGAATGGTACCCATTTCTGTATGTCCTATAAACTCTATAGAGCATCCATTTTGCACCTACGAAAAAGGTGAGTGTGTACAGTCCCGCATTACTCGGCACAATGTCGGCTAATATTTGGGCATGTTAAACAACTATCTTCTTGGCTTTAGGTTCAACATCAACGGCATCTGATAGACAACAAAATATAATATCCGAGCTAGCTATGTCGGGGGGTTTGTGTTGGTTCTCTGACCCAATCAAGACATCCTTCGCGGTTTGGTTTACTTTGTGTCTGATGTTATTTCAAATATACAGGCTGTAGGAGAACTATAGCGTTCCCTCCGAACATCTGTCGTCGACGATCAACTTATGTTCCACTTAAAAAAGTTCTTAATTGTAAATTTTTGTCGTGCAAAAAGATTTGAATATGAACCTCCTGGATTTTGTTGTGACAATGACACAGTCAAATTAACTTCTCATAAGATGCAAGTAAAATTACTGTATTGGAAAAAAACTGAATTTACATTGTAGGTGACGTGACATGACACGTGGACTGGTCAAACGGTCAAAACACAATAGATAGCCAAGAGGCACGGGCGACAACAGAAAAGGGAAAAAGAAAGCAACATAGGCGTGGACCGTTACTAAAATAGGTACGAGTCTCGTACCTATCCAAGTCATTTAAAGACTGAAGATCGGAAGAAGTTGAAGATACAAATCTGATGACGTAAAAGGGTCTAAATACAACATTAAATATCAAATACGTTAGAATATTTGAATTAAAAAGAAATGATTGTGTAACGTTTCTTTTAATGTCATTTATTGCTCATAATTGCCTCATTAAGACAAAGGCATTACATCTTCTCCTAGAATTAACTATAAAAGGAGAAGAACTCACCATCTGTAAGGATACGAAATACTATTGAGATCTTACTGAAATACAAAATTATTTACTGCTTTACCATCATTCTCAAAAACATTTTATTTTCGTCTCCTGATTATCAGTAACCCGAATTTCTTTTTGGCTTTGACCAAAGACTCAGATTTTTGGTTAAACAAATTGGTTCCGTTACCGGGAATCTGATAATCTTTTCTTTTGCGCTATATCTTGTCCATTGTTATCACCATGTCAAACAAAACCGACAATAACAGTAATAACCCATTGGGAAACCATGAAAATCAAATCCATCAAAATCAAGGTGACGTGGTCCCCTCCCCTCCAAATTCCCCACGTCAATCTCGTGAAGGCACTCATGTTACTGAATCCCGTGCCGATCAACAAGAACAATCTGAACACTTTGAAGGAGGCACAAATGATGCACATGTCGGCAAAGTTCTTCAGGCTCTAGTTAGTCGATTGCCTGCTGCACCACCCATACCAACTCCTAATAATAATACATTGGAGAATCCTCGTTCTGGTCTTGTTAATTCTGGAAATGGAGGAACCACCAGCGAACCACAGGAAGGGGGACCAGGTAATTTAAATAATTTCTATTTGCAAAATTTAGTACTAACCTTGCAGAAACAGATTAAGGAACAAAATGAGCGTATTGAGCAAATCCCTGGAGTTCCGCCTGTAATAAAAGGAGTAGACATAGACAAATACTCACAACAACCTTGGAAGCCAAGTGCTGCTCCCCTTCCAATTCCGAAAAAGTTCAAAATGCCTGACATCCCGAAATATGATGGTACTATAGACCCACGTGACCACGTGACTGCATTTATAACAGGCGTGAAAGGCAACGACTTGACCAAACAAGAAATAGAATCAGTACTGGTCAAGAAATTTGGAGAAACAATCACCAAGGGTGCATTAACCTGGTATTCTCTTTTATCTGAAAATTCTATAAATTCTTTTGCTGAGCTTGCAGATTCATTTATTAAAGCACATTCGGGAGCACAAAAGGTTGAGAAAAGAATGGAAGATATTTTTAAAATCAAACATGGGGATTCGGAGTTGCTTAGAGATTTTGTTGATAGATTCCAGCGTGAAAGAATGACTTTACCCCGTGTGCCTGACAACTGGGCTACAATAGCCTTTGTGAGTAATTTGAATGACAAAAGTTCTGAAGCCACGAGACGACTCAAAGAAAGCCTTCGAGAATTTCCTGAACCACGTGGAATGATGTTTACAACCGGTATAGTACGAAGCTGCGAATTGAAGAAGATACCGTACCTAAGTTTCATCATGAAGAAAGGGGTGGTTCCAGAAGATCAGAAACTGAAAAAGATCGGGTAAAAACAGGTACGATCCATATATGGGACCCGCAGGAAAAGACCCACGGTCAAAACAAGATAGCCAGCAATATGATCAAAAATCGAGGAACAGGGACTCCGGTTCTTCTTCGAAATTCAGGAATGATCGGAACAGACAAGAGTCACGAGATGATGACAGAAGTTTAAAGGCACGATTCAGCGGATATAATTTTAATGTTTCTACCTCCGAGCTCGTGGCTGTTTTGAGAAGCATGGGAGATAAGGTACGATGGCCAAAATAGATGCGGTCAAATCCAAATAGCAATCCAGATCATTGGTGCGAATTCCACAATGATCACGGGCACAAAACTTCAGAATGTAGATTCTTGCAGAGTGAAGTAGATCATCTATTGAAGCAAGGGTACCTCACTGAGTTATTTAGTGAAAAAGGAAAACAAGCCTATACGAAAAATAGGCAAGAGCCACCAAAGCCTCCTTCACCCAAGAGAACGGTGAATGTAATAAGTGGGGGAGAAGATATTCACGACATAACCTACACAGCCTCCAACAAGGTTTCTAAAGTAACAATTACACACGGGAAACGGGTGCGGCAGGTTTTAGAAAATGAAAGTATTTCGTTCGATGATGCAGATACCGAAGGAGCGATAACTCCACATAATGACGCTCTAGTAATATCTTTACTTGTACATGATACTAATGTAAGACGAGTTTTGATTGATCCAGAGAGTTATGTAAATATTATACTACTAAGGGTATTACGTGAAATGCAAGCTGAAGACAAAGTGATACCCAAGGCGCACACCTTGTCAGGCTTCGACAATTCAAGTGTGATAACAAAAGGAGAGGTAATTCTAACAACTTTTGCTACAGGTGTTGTTAAAGAAACTAAATTTCAGGTAGTTGATATGGAAATGGCCTACAATATGATCATGTGGAGACCATGGATACATGATATGGATGTTGTCCCATCAACTCTACATCAAGTTATTAAATTCCCATCACCATGGGGAATTTGCCAAATTCGCGGGGATCAGCAAACAGCTAGAAGTATCAACACTGTAACAGGAATGAGCACCATAAATAAAGAAAAATAGCAATTACAGGAAGCAGTTGAGGTTGTAAAAGATCAAACTTCAGCTGAACAAGAAAAGATAGATTTGGACTCGAGGCCTGATACGATTCAAGAACCTGAAGAAAATGAAAGCATCAAAACAACAATTGAAGAGCTTGAGGCAGTGATATTATTTGAGCAATGTCCTGAACGGAAGGTTTATGTCGGAGCCAATTTAAGCTCAGACATGTGAGGTATGATAATTGAATTTTTAAAAGCTAACGTAGACTGCTTTGCTTGGTCCCACGCTGACATGACAGGGATACTACCAGATGTGATGACTCACAAGCTCAATGAGGACCCCTCTTTCACACCAATAAAACAAAAGAAAAGAAAGCAAGGTGCTTTCAAGAACCAGGTGATTCAGGATGAGGTCCAAAAATTATTAAAAATCGGGTCGATCCGCGAGATAAAATATCCTAATTGGTTAGCTAACACGGTGGCCGTACCCAAGAAAAATGGTAAGTGGCGCGTTTGTGTGGATTATACCGATCTAAACAAAGCCTGTCCAAAAGATTCTTTTCCTTTACCGCATATAGACCAACTAATTGATGCAACCGCAGGTCATGAACTTTTAAGCTTTTTATATGTATATTCAGGATATTATCAAATTAAAATGGATCCTAGTGATGAATAAAAAACTTCTTTCATCACAGACAGGGGGACTTACTGTTATAAAGTAATGCCCTTTGGTCTCAAAAATGCTGGGGCAACCTATCAAAGGTTGGTCACCAAAATGTTCCAAGAACATTTAGGGAAGACAATGGAAGTATATATAGACGATATGCTCGTCAAAACCCAGCAGTCTCACGATCACATTTCTCATCTATCTGTTACATTTGATATTTTGCGAAAATTTAATATGAAACTCAACCCAGAAAAATGTGCATTTGGAGTTGCATCAGGTAAGTTTTTGTGTTTTCTTGTTTCTAACTGTGGTATTGAGGTAAATCCTTCTCAGATCAAAGCAATAGAAGAAATCCCTGATATCCTTACTAATAAGAAGGAAGTCCAAAGATTAACGGGAAGAATTGCAGCTTTGGGGAGATTTATTTCCAAATCCTCAGAAAAGTGTTTCAAGTTTTTCTCTGCACTCAAAAAGCAAGATCATTTCAAATGGAATGAAGATTGTCAACAAGCCCTTAGAAATTTGAAAGCTTATTTGTCAAAACCACTGTTATTGGCAAAACCAAAGGTGGGGGAAAAGCTTCTCATCTACCTGGCTGTATCTGAAGTTGCGGTCAGTGCTGTTTTAGTCCGAGAGGACCAAGGTAAACAATCTCCTATTTATTATGTAAGTAAGTCCTTATTAGATGCTGAGACACGATACCCACAGCTAGAAAAGTTAGCATTAGCTTTGATCATGACATCTAGAAAATTAAGACCTTATTTTCAATGTCATCCTATTATTGTAGTTACTGCTTTTCCGCTTCGAAATATTTTGCATAAACACGAACTTTCAGGAAGATTAGCAAAATGGGCTATAGAACTAAGTGAATACGAAATCATTTATCAACCCAGGACCGCTATAAAATCTCAAGTACTAGCTGATTTCGTGGCTGATTTTAGTCAGGGGATGCATTTAGAAGCAGAAAAAGAATTACAAGTTTTTAATGGTGCAAACCCGGGGACTTGGGTTTTATTCACTGATGGTTCATCTAATGTAAAAGGGGCAGGCCTAGGGATAGTCCTCGTACCACCTACGGGTGAGACTATTAGACAGGCTATAAAATGTCATTCTATAACTAACAATGAAGCAGAGTATGAGGCTGTACTTGCAGGTCTAGAATTGGCACGAGAACTCGGCATAACGCAGATTATAATCAAGAGTGATTCTCAACTCGTAGTCAATCAAATGCTGGGGACTTATACAGCCAGGGAGACGCAAATGCAAGAATACCTCACGAAAGTACGGGAGTTAATAAAGCAATTCCAAACTTGGAAAGTAGTGCAGATCCCAAGAGATGAGAATGTAGAGGCAGATGCTTTAGCTAATCTCGCATCTGCAGCAGATATAGCAAACGATACAAATGCTTCAGTCATACATTTATTTCATTCCGTTCTCGAACCTGATAAAAATGAGGTAAATTTTAATCATTTAACATGGGATTGGAGAAACAAAATTGTTGTCTTTTTGCAGCACGGTACCGTGCCTAATAACAAAGGAAAGGCTCACGCGCTTCGCAAAAAAGCTGCTCGATATTGTTTATATCAAGGAAATCTTTATCGAAAGATGTTCGGTGGACCACTAGCAAGGTGTCTCGGACCCTCTCAAACAGAATATGTGATGAGAGAAGTGCACGAAGGACATTATGGAAATCATGCAGGGGGGAGGTCACTGGTAAGAACATTAATTTGCGCAGGATATTATTGGCCTAAGATGGAAGAAGAGGAAAACAGTTTCATGTCCAAATGTGATAAATGTCAAAGATACGGCAATAATATGCATAGACCAGCTGAGTTACTACACCCTGTTATAGCCCCGTGGCCCTTTATGAAATGGGGAATGGATATCGTAGGTCCACTTCCACAAGCAAAAGGTCAGGTAAAGTTTCTATTTGTACTTACAGATTATTTCACTAAATGGGTAGAAGCAGGAGCATTTAAACAGGTACGAGAGAAGGAAGTTAAAGACTTCATATGGCGAAATATAATATGCCGCTTTGGAGCACCAAAGGAGATCGTGTGTGACAATGGACCACAATTCATAGGAGCTCAAATCACAGAATTTCTTCGAAGTTGGCAGATTAAAAGGATAGCGTCTACGCCATACCATCCAGTGGGTAATGGACAAGCGGAATCCACTAACAAAGTCATTATCAACAACTTGAAGAAGAGGTTACAAGATTCAAAAGGTAATTGGCCTGAGGTGTTACCTGGAGTATTATGGTCTTATCGTACAACGACAAAAGCAAGCACTGGAGAAACACCATTTTCAATGGTTTATGGTGCGGAAGCCTTAATTCCAGTTGAAATAGGTGAGCCAAGCACACGGTACGATTGAGCAACGGAGGAATCTAATGATGAAGATATGCGGGTCAACCTTGATTTGCTTGAAGGAAGAAGAGAAGCTGCATTTGATAAGAATGGCAGCACAAAAGTAAGTAATTGAACGATATTACAATAGGAAAGCACGCCTCAAATTTTTCAAAATTGGGGACTTCGTGCTTAAAAAGGTGCTCCAATCTGCAAAGGCTGCTAATTCAGGAAAGCTAAGTCCAACGTGGGAAGGACCGTACAAAGTTTGTGACATTGCGGGAAAAGGAGCATACGAGTTGGAGACAATGGACGGCAAAGTTTTACCCTCACATTGGAATGCCGTCCATTTAAAAAGATATTACTTCTGAGAAAGTACCCACGGTCAGGTATCACCATGTTAAAATTTCTCTCTTGAATTATTAATGTTTTACTAACGATTTTAGATGCTAGGCAAAAACCCTAACTCGTGCCAAATGATGAGTCACAACCTGCAAGGCAAAATGGAGTATTCTTAATTTCCTAGCCCAGGGTTACAATTAATATGATGGAAAAACACACGAGTTAGGCAGTCTTCATCTATAATCGCACCTCCGAGTCCCGTATATTTTTCTGTTTCAGGAAAAGGGCCAAAGTAAAATAAATAAACAAGTGCTCGAGGCTTCATACTTCACCGCTCAAACACTTGGGAGACTACATATTATACACAGATATATGTAGAAAAATAGATACGAATATCGAACAAAAGTTGGCCACAAAGAGACAAGTGTTGAGAAAAAGTTACGAAGTCTTCAGCATTCATGAGAACAACAGAGTCATCTCTCAAACTCATAAACAAATTCACCTCTCAAACCCTTCTTAATATGTAAAGATAGGGTCATGACTATATACTGAAACAGGTTATGAAGAAAAACCTTGTTTATTTTATGTTATGTACAAATCTGTTACAAGAAAAACAGTTACGAGAAAGTTATAGATGTATTGTAATACATGTAATGGTCAAACACTTGTTAAAGTTCATGAATAAAAACTTGCCAAAGTTGTTTCATACAAAAACATGTGTATTCCTATTTCTTTCATCGTATTATAACACCATTATGAAGTTGAGACGTCTTCTTCATTTAGTGTCGATAAGATAAAAGGGTCCTCTTTTATAAAGCCTCATGTTGATAATCCATGAGAAGAATCATAAAGCATTTTAAAAGGATAAAAATGCTAAGCTATTCTATAAGTCCTAGATAAATAGGCAAGAATAAAATATACAGAAGTACCGATAAAACCTCTTAATATAAAAGACTAAGTACGAACTTAGTCAGCAAAATATTTCTTTTTTACAAATGCCCCATTATGGTAACTGGGGACTTCGTCAAAAGATCCCTTAAAGTTGCCAAGGGATAACACCACCAATTTAAAAAAAACAGTAAAGTTTAAAATACATTCAACTAGTCACTGAAGGGGTTGGAACATCAGAAGTTGCAATCTCATTTTCAGGGGCAGTCACAGGCACGGTAACAACTTCTGAGGGAGCAGCAATAGGAGCGGTTTCAACTGGTCCTGGAGTGTGAAAATCACCGAGGGAAGCAAGAGTCACGGGAGCTTCAGCTTCCATGGACTGTGTCATAGAAGTTTCACCCTCGGGAGCCGGAATTGCAACTCCAATCGCCGTAGTATCCACTTCTTCATTTAAAAGCTCTTTTGTTACAGGAGCATCAAGTGTAGGAGAAGGAGTATCAACAGGTTGTTGACTTTTCTCGATAGTGTCTAAGACTTTGGCTAATTCAGATTGCAAATCAAAGCTTTCCTGAGCAGCTTCCATCAAAGTATCACGGCGAGATTTCAGGAAAGGCCAACTTACCTCTATGTTGAAGTTCTCCTCCAGAAGTCCATATTCCCTTTCCCACATAGCAAGATCGTTCTTCAATATTTGGTGTTCAGCTAAATGGGAATCAAGGGAAGCTTCAAGGGAGGCATGATAACTCTTCAAAGCTCGAATCTCGTCAGAGGAGGTCTGTAAGTCAACTTGAGCTTGAGTCAAGCTTTGCACTAATTCTCCTGCATACTCTTCTTTCTTGGCTAAAAGTGTCTTAAGCTCCCTGACTTCTTCACTAGCCTTTGATAGTTGTTCTGACAATGAGCACTCCAAAAGCTCTTTATCTCTTTTAAATTGGCTTGAAGAAGCCTTGGTAGTTGCAAGTTCAGAAGTCAAACCACGCTTTTGCTGCTCCAAGAGATTTCTACTTTCTTGCAACTCCTCTATGGTCCCCTGAGCATTCTCAAAGTGTTCTTTCCAATTAGCTGCTTCAAGCTGGGCTCCCCTGGCTATTTCCTCGGCTTCATGGATAGATTTTTCAGACTCACGGGTTTTTCTTTCCAGAAGGGAAATTCTTCCCATCAATTCTGTACTAATGAGGTTAGCCTACAAATACAACTCATAGAAATGAGGATTTGTAGATTAGAAACAAAAAACTTGTTGGTAAGGGAAAAATACCTTCAAAGTAGAATGAACTATGTCATTCATCAGAGTCAGGCAGCTGTGGCTCTCCATCTTCTTCTTCTCAATATCACCGATTAGAGGCTCGAGCCAAACATCAGCTCTACCAGTCTTTCTCAAAAGGCTATGGTTGGCAGGAACTTCAAGAGTAACACTTCTCATAGCCATGGTTCTACTGCTAGAACCCGCCTCTGTATGCTGAACGAAGGGAGGAGGAGCCATGGAAGGAGGAGTAGTAGAAAAGGAAAACACAGCAGCAGGAGCCATAGGAGTCAAAGAAGGGATGGAAGGAGAAGATGAAGAAACCAACACAGGAATGGAAGCAGGTGCAGTTGAAACTGGCAAAGGAATGGAGGAAATAGGAACGAATGAGGAGAGAGGAGCTTCATCAAAAACAGGGCCGAGCTCGCCACTCTCAAAACCACTATAAAAAAGACGTAGAATTGATTCATTAGTATCTCTTGGCACGGTATCCTCGTCAGAATGAATCAAAACAGGCTCGACGGATGAGATTTGAGCAGGGGTATCTTCAATTTCATCATTATTAATGACTCGTCTCCTAACTCTTGGCTTGGCAATTAAAGAGGTATCTTCCTCTTCCTCATTCTCAGAACTTTCTCCTATAGCTTTCCTTTTGGGAAGCGAAGCTCGAGCCTTATTCAAATCAAGAGCAGCATTAGCAGACATGCGAATGGCCATAGCTACATCAGCTGCCATTCCTCTAACACCAAATCCTGATTAAAAGAAGGATACATAATCAACATTGAGAAAAAGGTGCTTAACATGTAAAAAGACAAAAAGGAACATACCATGTGTTTTCACCTTTCAGCCATGTAAAGAAGAAATTGATTTCCAAGTTCTTTGATCCTTAGGAGCAATCTTCAAAATTGAATCTACCCAACCACGGAAGTCATGAATAAGTTCCACATCTCCCATGGTTGCTACAAAAAACCAAAAAGAGGCAAAGTTAGAAAAAGAATAAGAATTCTCAAAAATAGGTGCGGTAAATAAAAGGAAACTTACGTGCAAAATTCCACTTCTCAGGGAAGAGAATATTTGTTTCACCAAGTAAGTCCACCGTACGTACAACAACGTACCGGGTATATCATCCACGATCTCTGTCATCTTCAGGGTTTACCAAAACCTTTTTGCTTCTTGCAGTTAAGGTAAAAACCCCATGGCGCATTAAGTTGGGATGGTATAAATGAATAAGGTGAGAAAAGGTAAAGTTGACATTGGCTTTGGCAGATAAGTATCTCAGACAAGCCACTGCTCTCCACACTAGGGGACCGACTTGGGCCAAACAGATTTTAAAGAAACGGCAAAAGTCAATAATGACTGGGTCAACCTGAGGATTAAAACCCAAAGTAAAGGGGTAAGTATAAACAAAAGAGTAACCACTTTTAAAGGAAGAAATTCTTTGATTTGGGGAAGGAATTGACATTCGAAGACTATTGGTCCAGTTACAATCCCTTCTGATTGTAGGAATTGTAAGCTCGGTTACTAATGAAGGATAAGTGTCAGCTTTTTCTAAATTTACAATTTGCTTTTGAAGAGACGTTCTATCACTCCCAAAAGACAAATCACTAGGAACAATTTCATCGACTAAAGGTTCTTGAGAAGAATCAAGGATTTCTTTACCTTTAGAAGAAGGGGTCTTCGGAATAGAACTCCCGATACTAGGAGAAAAAGAAGCAGGACCAGATAAACCATCACGAGCGGACCCTAGGCCCAAGCTCCGAAGCCTACCTCGTCTGCCTCTCCTATGTCTTGTGGGGCCATTGGGGAAGTGATCGAGAATTGAAACTTTTCTAGGGTTAGGGTTTGGAGATAACATTGTTAAAGAAGGATGTACTAAAGGGGAGAGAAAATACAAGTAAGTAAGAAATTGCTTGTTGAAGATCTATGAAGAAGAAGGTAAACGAAAGAGGATTAAAAATGCTTATAATGACAACCGTCAAACTTAGAAGTGCAATGATGAAAAGCCTATTATAAAGGCAACTATCATTTTGTGAATAGTGTGAATGAAGAAGTCTCAAAAAAGGGTGTAGAATTGCAGAACCAATCAGAAGATGACACGTATGTAAAACATTAAATGGAAGGGACAATTGAAGCGTCCGTATTTGTCATAATATTAATTACGGCAAAAATTCCCTTTTTATAAAGATCCACTTCCCAATTATTTACTTGATAAATAAATGGAAAGTGGGGGGACTATCTGTATTGGAAAAAAAACTGAATTTACATTGTAGGTGACGTGGCATGACACGTGGACTGGTCAAATGGTCAAAAAACAATAAATAGCCAAGAGGCACGGGCGACAACAGATAAGGGAAAAAGAAATCAACATAGGTGTGGACCGTTACTAAAATAGGTACGAGTCTCGTACCTATCCAAGTCATTTAAAGACCAAAGATCGGAAGAAGTTGAAGATACGAATCAGATGACGTAAAAGAGTCTAAATACAGCATTAAATATCAAATACGTTAGAATATTTGAATTAAAAAGAAATGATTGTGTAACGTTTCTCTTAATGTCATTTATTGCTCATAATTGCCTCATTAAGACAAAGACATTATATTTTCTCCTAGAATTAACTATAAAAGGAGAAGAACTCACCATCTGTAAGGATACGAAATACTATTAAGATCTTACTAAAATACAAAATTATTTACTGCTTTACCATCATTCTCAAAAACATTTTATTTTCGTCTCCTGATTATCAGTAACCCGAATTTCTTTTTAGCTTTGACCAAAGACTCAGATTTTTGGTTAAACAATTACGGAATCTGTATTTTGGAAATAGTAAAGAGTGTAAACACTTCTGAACGTATATAATGTCATGGGCTGCTTTCCAGACACGCACCATGACCCCTTGGCCGCGCCCCATGGCGGGCTAGCAAGCCTCACAATGCCTAGCGCCATGGTTGGCCCCGTGGTCTTGGCTGCGCCAAGTGACAAGCGCGCATGCGCCTCTGTCGCCCCACCGATGCCTCTCGCCAGCGCCCAAGGGCTGGCCATTAAAAACAGTGTCGCGCGCCCTGACAATGTCGCGCGCGCAGATCCTGATGCCTCGCCAGCGCCCAGCTGCAGGCCCATTCCAGCAGCGCCTCGCGCACAGACCCTGATGCCAAGCACCAGTGCCCAGCCTCAGGCCAGCACATCAAGTGTCGCGCGCGCCCACAGCAACGCGCGCGCATACCCTGACCCGCAAGACAAAGATGCTGCCATCGGACTTAGTTTTACCTTGTAATAATCTAAGTCCTTTTCATTGTAATCATAGGCTAGTTTACATCATTTTCATTTCAGTGTGCTTCTACAGCTTTATTAGGACTAGTCTTGTAATGTTGGTTTATTTTTTTTAAGCATTATTAAGGGGGACCAAACAATCAAACATTTCAAGCAAGCATTTTCTGGTGTCTCTCCCCCTCGACACCACATCTTTGTAATCAGCATTTTCATTCATCAATAAAATCATCATCATCATTCAAAACCCAATTCTCTCTCAGCTTCCGCAATTGCTCATGACATTGGTTTTCCCGCACGACACTGACAATCTAGTCTAGCGTGCGGAGGGGACCTCATTGGCGGACAACAACCGCACTGACATCGGTTGCTTAGCCTTACGTTGCCCTTCCAAAGAACATCAGGAAGGCGTTGCGTAACAATAAGCACGTATATAATAACCTCTTTGCATTTACATCGCTCGGTGCAAAATATGATAAAGATCTAGCTAAAAGAAACCGTGGTGTATATATTTTCAAAGTTCAAGGACAAATGTATCATTTGATGGATAATTTGTATTCACGAGATGGAAAACCAAAAAACCTACTACTGTACTTCTACGATAATAGTAATGAATTAACATACAGAATGGCTTGTTCTAGTAAAGTCCATGAAACAATAGTGAAGGAACTGATGGACATTTTATCAATCAATCCATATTCTATCTTTCTACGATCTCTGGTAAATATTTCTAACCTTGAGGACTTGTATATTGCTCTTAAAAGTGACTCAGGTTTAGACCAACGAGTATATAATCTGCCTACCTCAACTGAGATTGCAGCAATATGGGTTGAAGGAAATGATGGTAGTGCTATTCGTGCACCGCACATTCAAATCTATACTCACATCAAATATATACAAAGAGTAAATTATTACTATGGATGCTATGATGCTTTACAATACTTGTTGTTATTTCCGTATGGTCAAAGTGGGTGGCATTGTGGTATTAAGAAGATTTATATGACAGAAAGCATTTCTAGATATCCTAGAAATTTTGAAAATGAAGAGATACCAAATATAAGAAATGTTTGCTCTCTTGACGAATATCTTGAAATAGAGGCTGAAATTCTACAAAAAGGAAAGCGAAAAAAGGAAAACAGTGTCTGTCCATGAATATTATTGTTACAAACTACAAATGAGAGATGATGAAATCTTAACTGGAAGAATATTTCAACAATATACGGTCGACGAATATATAAAACTTGAAACACAAAGGTTGGATTTTATTTGGTTTAATCAGGATTTATTCAGAACAAATGTACTACAGAGACTCATTGATATTTTGAGATTTGGTAAAAGAGATGCTTCAAATATCGGGAAAAAGAAATTTCTTTCAAATTCTTTTATTGGTGGGCTTAGAGATATGCATCAACGGTATATGGATGCTATCGCGTTAGTTCAGCACTTTGGTAAACCTGATTTATTTATAACCATGACATGTAATCCATCTTGGCCAGAGATAAAGGAACATTTAGCATTAGTGGATGAAGCACAAAATAGACCTGATCTCATTAGCCAGGTGTTTAGAGTAAAAATAGAAGAATTAAAAACGGATATCCTAAAGTGAAATGAAAGGTTGCAGCTTTTATCTATGCAGTAGAATTTCAAAAACGTGATTTACCTCATGCTCATTTCCTTCTAATACTAGCTAATGAATACAAGTTGCTAACGCCAGAAGATTACGACAATATTATTATCGCAGAAATACCTGATGAAGATGTAGAACCAGATTTATACTCATTCGTTATTTGACACATGATGCATAGTCCTTGTGGTAATCTTAACCCTACAAATTCTTGTATGAAAACAGACGGTAGTTGTAAGTTTAAATACCCAAAAAGCTTTGCTAATCACACTTCAAAAGGAGTCAATTCTTATCCAGTTTACAAAAGGCGAAATACAGGAGTAAGTTTTAATAAGAGAACAATTTTTGGACAACTCTTGGGTTGTTCCATACAACCCTTTTTTGCTTGGTAAATTTGATTTTCATATTAATGTTGAAGTATGCTCTGACATTAAGGTCGTTAAGTACCTTTACAAGTACATTTGTAAAGGACATGACAAGATTGCATTTTATATGCATACCAACGAGACAAATGTAGAAATAGATGAAATAAAGGAATATCTATCATCTAGATGGGTGTCGCCACCGGAAGCTACATGGCGCTTGTTTGGTTTTTCTATTAGTGAAATGTCTCCGAGTGTATGTTCTCTTCAGGTTCATCTTGAAGGACAACAATTTATTTCATTTAAAAGCAGTGCCGATATACGTACTATTGTAATAACCCAATGAATAAACAAACTATGCTAACAGAATTCTTTTACATGAGTAGAACAGACAAGGATGCTAAAGAACTAAAGTTGTTGTATCAGGAATTTCCTGAATATTTTGTATGGTCGTCTAAAGATCGAACTTGGACACGTTGACAAAAAGGATGTACTATTGGTCGTGTTGTGACATGTCATCCGACAGAAGGCGAGCGATACTATCTCAGGTTGTTATTAATGAATGTTAGAGGCCCAAAATCTTACGAAGATTTACGATATGTCAATGGAGAACCATGTAATACCTTTAGAGAATCTGTTGAAAAACGAGGAATGTTACAATGTGATAACAGTTTGATTGAATGCATGTTAGAAGCAACAAGTTACCAAATGCCACACAGCTTAAGAGGTTTGTTCGCTACGTTATTAGTATATTGTAATCCTGTGAACCCAAGAGAATTGTGGGAACAATTTGAGGAACCAATGTCTGAAGATCATAAGCTACTAGCCAACATTGGAAGAAATGAGATCCGGCTTCAAGTTTTAAACCATATTAATGACATATTGCATTCTATGGATGCTGACATAAATGACTACAAAATTGTTCAAGAAACAATCAGGCCTTCGACCACTGCGAAGGAAGCAAAGGAAGTTCATTTTGAGAGGACGATTATTGTCAATGAACAAGACATATTATTTTGCAAGAAGTTAAATAGAGACCAAATTAAAGCATACAATACAATTATTGAAAGAATATTCTCATGTAGAGCAGGAGCATTTTTCATTGATGGTCCAGGAGGAACATGAAAAACATTCTTATATCGTGCTTTACTTGCAACTATACGGTCTAAAGGATATATAACATTGACAACAACTACTTCTGGTGTAGCTGCTTTCATTCTTCCTGGTGGACGAACTGCACATTCACGGTTCAAAATCCCAATAAATATTAATAATAATTTCAGTTGCAACAGTAGCAAACAAAGCGCACTTGCCTGCTTAATTCGAGAAGCAAAATTGATTGGATGGGATGAAGTGTCTATGGCAAATAAAAGAACGATTCAGGCTTTTGATTTGCTCTTGAAAGACCTCATGGATACAAATACAATTTTTGGTGGAAAAGTAGTGGTTTTTGGAGGTGACTTCAGGCTTTTGATTTGCTCTTGAAAGACCTCATGGATACAAATACAATTTTTGGTGGAAAAGTAGTGGTTTTTGGAGGTGACTTCAGACAAACGCTTCCTGTTGTTCGTAATGGGAAGAAAGAAAATTTTATTAATGAAAATTTATTATACTCTGATATTTGGGAAGAACTTGAAAGATTGAAATTATCTGAAAATATGAGAGCAAAGACCAGATCCTCTATTTTGTGATTATTTAATGAGAATTGGAAATGGACAAGAAAAACCAAACTCTACAAATATAATTGAGATACCAGATACTTTAACTATTCCATTTACTACTGAAAGAGAATCATTAGAAAAATTATTCACAGTAACGTATCCAAATATGCACACATTCTTTTCAGCATCATCTTACCCAAGTTCTCGTGTTATTCTCACAACGAAGAATGATTTCGTCAATGAAATGAATGATATGCTTATAGATCGATTTCAAGGGACACTAAAAACTTTTGTTGGTATTGATGAAACCAATGAACCTAATGATCAGGCACAATTTGAGGACCTACTGCATACTTTTAATCCCGCTGGTTTGCCACCGCATAAATTATCTTTGAAGGAGAATTGTCCGATTATATTATTAAGAAATCTAAATTCATGTGAGGGCTTCTGTAATCAGAGGCGGATCTAGGATTTGAAGGTGGCAGGTGCCACCATAATTTTTTTAATGTACACTCTGTAATAATTAATATAGAGTTTGTTCGGTTCATTTTTTTGGTTTATTCGGGTAATTTAATAGGCATTTTTTTATTTGAAAATATGAAAATTACATCTCTATCTCCTACCCTACTTGTGAGATTTCACTAGCTATTTTGTTGTTATATGAAATTACATCTCAAACGTCAAGAAGCAAATGTAGTTAGCATTTTAAAAAAAGAATCACACCTTTACTATTAACAATTCAAGTACAATTAATATTTTCACTTGGGAACTACATCTTTTTGTGTGCTAAAAATAAATTTGCACAAGTAAAATAACATCTTCAAAAGGGAATTTCACCAATCAAAATTAGAAAAATATAAAAAATATATATCTCCAATAGATGCAGAATTAGATAAACTACAAGATCCGAAAAATTAAAATGATAAATCTCATATTTTTCTAGGCAATCCTTGCAACATAGTCATCATAATTTAATAGTAAAGAGATTTAAGTTGTATTTAATAATTATAGAATCACATGATTTTTTATGTTATAATTAAAAATATAAAAATTAAATTTGATCTCAATCCAAAATTCCTATCAAGACCCAAGTTTTTGATTTTGAAAGGAAAAACTTAAATGATTTGAAATTAAGAGAGATGCTTATTTTATGAAATTTTAATTTTTGGAGGCTCTTTTTTGAGTGTTCTTGTTAAAGATTACAGATAAAATAATAGAATACAGGGAAAAACTATAAAAAATAATGAACGAAAAATAGGAAATTAGGAGGTAGCCAAAAAGAAAAATAATTGGGACAAAGGAAATAAAAAGCACAACGAAAAGGGAAAGTGAGATAAGGTTCAAGATAAATTCGAACTTGAATTTTGCACACGAGAAATTAAAGCTTTCAAAAAGGTGTACTAGCCATGACACCTTTGTTTAGTCTGCAATTAAGGGTGACAGGATCAAATATTTAACCTAATTTAAAAAAATTTCTACATAAATATATAATAATTTTACCAACATAGCGGGTGCCATACCACCCCCACCTTAAAGGATGGATCCGCCACTGTATGTAATGGTACACGGTTGACTTGCTGTGACTTTAAAATACATGTTATAAGTGCTAAAATTTCATCAGGTGATTTTAAAGATACACATGTATTTATACCAAGAATTCCATTATTATCATCTTAAGATGAAAAATTTCCTATTCCATTTAAGAGGACCCAATTTCCTATACGATTATGTTTTGCTATGACTATAAATAAAGCACAAGGTCAAACATTAGACTTTGTTGGAATTTATTTGCTAGAACCTATTTTTTCGCATGGTCAATTTTATGTTGCTTTATCAAGAGCAAAGAGCTCAAACTGTGTGAAAATGCTAATCTGACCACCAATAGCTTCTAACCATGATGACCACTCTACATATAATGTAGTTTACGATGAAACCATTCAAAAAGCTGTTTTGCAAAGTTGATATAGCGTGACCAAGTATTGCTTTGTTCTTTTCCTGTTTTATAATTCTTTACATGTTTACTATTCAACATACTAATCATAGCTTCTTTTACTCTTTTCCTTCCTGGCAGTGACTGCTACAAAGTATGGAGTATAGACTTAATATAAGTGACATAACTCCACAAACTAGCGAGTGGACCTGTAAGGTCCAGGTTATTGAGAAAGCTAGAGCAAGGCAGAGTAAGGATGGGCGAACAAGATTTCAAATTGCGATTGTGCAATATCAGATGGTAATCTAGCCGCTATAATGTGTAGTTGCAATTCCAATATTATATAAATACTCTCATTTTTTCCACAGTAAATATTACATAAAATATAAAAGAAGACAAAATTTGTCCTTTTAGATGAAATGAAGAAAATAAAGTTATCTTGATATTGGAAAAAATATTCTGATTTGGCACTTTATTTTGAGTTGTGCAATTGGATTTATACATACTAGAAAAATAAAATATATTCAGTTAAATGTTGTAGAATATTTAACTAATTACAATAACAACTGTAGGAAGAACAAGTTGCTGTTGCTTTGTATGGGGATGACATAGAAAAATATCAAAACAAGTTCACTCCCTTTTGCACATATCTGATATCAACTGCAAAAGTTAGAACCCCTTTGCCGTATGGAATTCCTGTCAATAGATTTGAATGAGTTCTGGACAGATTCACAGTTGTTGAAAGAATAAAAGAAGACAACATGGACGATCCGCCATTGCCAGCTCCAACGAGATTAAACATAGTATCTTTGGCGAATCTGGACCAACAACCACGGAATGCTGAATTTGGTAAGTAATATTTTGTGTAAACTGTAACAAGTAATACAACAATATCATTATATCATATTATTTTAGGTCTTATATATGTTGTATTGCAAAATAATATTTACAAGCCCCTATAAACAGACATCCTTGCTATTGTTGTAAGTTGCGGTGCCATAAAGATCGCTGGCGTCCACGGCAATAAATGTCGACAAATCATTGTTATGGATACAGAGTAAGTTTAAAACATTCAACTTATTTAAAAAATTTCAGTGGCTTTAGGCAATGCTAAAGCAATTTAGCCAATCATATTGAATTTACTATTATACTTGATTCAATATATTCATGTGTTGAGCTTGTGATTTGAGTGGATTATTTGTGGATCTCAGAACTAAATTTCAAATGCGACTCAGTTACTTTTTACAAGATTTAAAATGATTTGAGATCAATTTTCTGCAAGTTTTTGCTTATTGGATTGCAGATTTCCCGATAGATGATATTGTGTGTTGCTACTTCTTTTTTCTGCCTTTTCTGAGCGTCAAAAAATAACATGAGGACATGTTTGTGATCCTCCTTTAGTTAGTCATTTTATGGACTATAAATTCACTAAAAAAGGAGAAGCATCTTAACTGATTTAATTATGGTTCAAATAACATGGACATTTCTTTGATACAGAAAGAGAACCCAAAATGTATCTTAGATTTAGAACATGTACTAATTTAGGCTGCGAAGTTTCTGATAGAACTCGACAAAGGCATTTTTCAACTTTTCTTCAACCACGTTTAGTTCCTCTTGACTAAAGCTACACTCTTTCTCTGTGGTACCAAGTAATAGTTTTTCTATCGATGATTTCGGACCATCATATGTATTTTGAATTTGGACACATTCAAGAACATCCTAGGGAGTTCGTCCACGTTCTTTTAATGAAGGATCTTCATTATTGCTCGAAGAAGCTAGTATTATGTTGTTCTCACAAGACATGTCCGCTTCTTTTGTGAAGTCCAGTTAATCTTTCTCTGCATTTAAACATCTAATTAGTGCAAATTTAATCATATGAAATAGAAGCTTATAATTAGAATGTCAACAAGCCACTACAAGAAGGAAGGCTTTTGTCAACAATATTTTGTTGAAGTTTGGCAAATTCTTTGTCCCACATCGGTGGGCTCTTGAGTTTGGGGGGGATTTTCCCCCTATAAAAGAAGACCTAATGTTTAGGATTTAAACACACCTCTCATTTGCCTTCTCATCTGTTTAAGGCATTTGTATCTTCTCTCTTTAATATTATTTCACTTGTATTTTTGGAGTGGAATAAAATATTGGTTGTGTCCGAGGAGTAGACAAAATTAGCCGAACCTCGTAAATTCTGGTGTTCCCTTTATTGTTACTTTATTGTCTTATTTATTATTTGGTGGCTGTCATAATTTTTGGTATAATAGTTGTGACTTATTCACACTATATTCATTTGGCTTCCGCAACAATTGGTATCAGAGCCAAGATACTGTCTAAGTATTCTCTATGGTTGCAGCATAGTCTGATCTTCCACATCAGAAAAGATTTATCTTGGTAACTGAGTCAAAGTTCTGTCTGAGTATGCTCTGTGGTTGCAGCTTAGTCTGATCTTCTACATAAGAAAGGAAATAATCTTGATTTGTGTCGTCAGCTATTAAATAATATTTATGTCAAATATGGGAGACAATAAACAAGAAGAATCTACATCAAGTGTCAACAATACGTCATCATTGACATCTTCGCTTATGACAAGAATTGTGTCAAATGCGAAATTTGCGGTAGAAATTTTTGACGGGTCTGGGCATTTTGGGATGTGGCAAGGTGAGGTTCTAGATGTCCTTTTTCAACAAGGGCTATATCTTGCCATTGAAGAAAAAAAACCAGATGTTATTGGAGAAGAAGATTGAAAAATTATCAATCGTGTTGCTTGCGATACCATTCGATCCTTCCGTGCTAGAGAGCAGAAATATCCATACACAAAGGAAATTTCTGCAAGTAAATTATGGAAAGCACTGGAAGATAAATTTTTGAAGAAAAATAGTCAAAATAAATTGTACATGAAGAAGAGACTGTTTCACTTCACCTATGTTCCTGGTACCACGATGAATGAACATATCACCAGTTTCAATAAGTTGGTCACAGATTTGCAAAATATGGATACAACTTATGATGATGGTGACTTGACCTTGATGTTGTTGGCGTCACTTCCTGATGAGTACGAGCACCTTGAAACTACTCTACTCCATGGAAATGACGAAGTTTCTCTCAGAGAAGTTTGTTCGGCTTTGTACAACTATGAACAAAGAAAGCGAGAAAAACAGAAGGGCGGAGAAGGAGAAGCACTATTTATGAGGGGTCATCCTCAAAATCAAACGAGGACAAAGAAGGGAAGATCCAAGTCAAGATCCAGACCCAGCAAAGATGAATGTGCCTTTTGTCGAGAAAAAGGGCACTGGAAGAAAGACTGTTCGAAGTTGAAGAATAAGGCCAAACATAACAATGGAAAGGCCATTATGGATTCAAATGTAGCTGATTGTGATGATTCAGACTTCTCATTAGTTACAACAGAGTCATCAACATCATCAAACATATGGTTGATGGACTCGGCTTGTAGCTATCATATGTGTCCCAACAGGGACTGGTTTGTGGAATTTCAAGAATGAGAATATGGAGTCATCCACACAGCGGATAACAACTTTCTTACCTCATATGGCATTGGTTCAATACGATTAAGGAACCATGATGGAATGATCAGAACATTAACAGATGTTCGATTTGTACCGAATTTGAAGAAGAATCTCATCTCTGTAGGAGCCCTAGAATCAAAAGGGTTCAAAATCATTGCAGAAAATGGAGTGATGAGAGTATGCTCCGGTGAACTAGTGGTAATGAAGGCTAATCGGAAGAATAATAATATGTACCGCTATCGTGGCAGTACAGTTATTGGGACAACGACAGTGACATCCAGTGACGACATAGAGGCAGAAGCAACCAAGCTATGGCACATGCGCTTGGGACATGCTGGAGGAAAATCCTTGAAAACTCTATCAGATCAAGGATTGTTAAAAGAAGTAAAGACTTGCAACTTGGAGTTTTGTGAGCATTATGTCAAAGGGAAATAGACAAGGGTTAAATTTGGTACAGCGATCCATAATACTAAAGGCATTTTGGATTATGTACACTCTGATGTTTGGGGTCCTTCCAAAACACCTTCATTGGGTGAGAAACACTATTTTGTAACCTTTGTTGATGATTTTTTCCGAAGAGTGTGGATGTATACAATGAAAAGCAAAGATGGAGTGCTGGGAATTTTTCTCAAATGGAAGACGATGGTGGAGAATTAAACAGGCAGGAGGATCAAGTGTATTCGCACAGACAATGGAGGTGAATACAAAAATGATCATTTCAATAAGGTCTGTGAAAATGATGGCATCGTCCGACACTTCACTGTTAGACATACACCACAATAGAATGGAGTGGCAGAACGTATGAACCGGACCTTGCTGGAGAAAGTACGGTGTATGTTGTCCAATGCTGGCTTGGGCAAAGAATTTTGGGCTGAGGCAATTACATATGCATGCCACCTCATTAATCGTCTACCATCTGCTGCTATTGATGGCAAGACACCATTTGAAAAATGGTATGGAAAGACTGCTGTAGATTATGACTCTTTGCACGTGTTTGGCTCAACTGCATATTATCATGTGATAGAGTCAAAATTGGATCGAAGGGCAAAGAAGGCTATTTTTATGGGAATTACTTCTGGAGTCAAAGGATATCACTTATGGTGTCCTATGACAAAGAAAGTAATATTCAGCAGGGATGTTACCTTTGATGAATCTGCTATGGTAAATAAGGTAACAGAAGATACCAAACAAAATGAAGGTGCTTCTAAGCAGGTGGAGTTTGAGGGAAAATTTATTTTTCCTACACAAGAAGCAGAGGAGGAAACAAATGAAGATTACCCTCTGGAAGGAGAGCCAGTAGAGGAGATTCCAACTCAGGAACCTCAACAACAACTTGAATCAATAGCAACCAACAGGCCAAAAGAACAATAACGAAACCTGTTCGTCTCATAGCGACGGTTGCTTGTGCAACCTCAATTGTAGCTGATGATGTTCCTACCACTTATAAAGACGCTGTCCAAAGTTCAGAAGAAAATAAGTGGAGGATTGCCATGAATGATGAAATACAGTCCCTTCATCAGAATCACACATGGAGATTGGCCAATCTCCCGAAGGGAAAGGAAGCAATTGGGTGCAAATGGGTATTTGCAAAGAAAGAAGGATTTCCTAACCAAGTAGATGTTCGCTACAAAGCAAGATTGGTGGCCAAAAGATATGCTCAAAAGGAGGGAATTGATTACAATGAAGTATTTTCTCCAGTTGTAAAACATTCCTCCATTAGAATTATGTTGGCTTTGGTAGCACAATTGGATTTGGAACTAGTTCAGATGGATGTAAAAACTGCGTTTTTACATGGAAACTTGGAGGAGGAAATCTACATGACTCAGCCAGAAGGATTCAAAGTTGCTGGAAAAGAAAATATGGTGTGCAAACTTGAAAAATCGTTGTACGGATTGAAACAATCTTCTAGACAATGGTACAAGCGATTTGACGAGTTTATGTTACGGCAAGGGTACAAGAGAAGCAAATACGATCATTGTGTGTATTTGCACAAGCTTAAAGATGGTTCCTTTGTATATCTTCTCCTATATGTTGATGATATGTTGATAGCTTCCAAGAATTCGGAAGAAATTGATAAGTTGAAGATTCAACTGAAGAAGGAGTTCGAGATGAAGGATTTGGGTGAGGCAAAGAAAATTCTTGGCATGGAGATAATTAGAGATAGACGTTCGAAGAAACTCTGTTTATCTCAAAAGGAATATTTGAAGAGATTACTTCAACGTTTTGGCATAGATGACAAGACTAAGCCAGTTAGTACTCCACTTGCTTCCCATTTTAAGCTAAGTACTACTATGTCGCCAATGGATGAAGCTGAACGAGAGTATATGTCAAAGGTACTATACACAAATGTTGTTGGTAGCTTGATGTATGCAATGGTTTGCACAAGGCCTGACATTTCACAAGTTGTTGGAGTTATTAGCAGATATATGCACAATCCAGGGAAGGAGCATTGGCAAGCTGTGAAGTGGATTCTACGGTATATTCATAATACTGTAGATGTCGGGTTAGTTTTTGAGCAGGAAGACAATCAGTCTGTAGTAGGATATTGTGACTCAGATTTTGTGGGTGATCTGGACAAACGAAGATCAACTACTGGTTATGTGTTTACTTTTGCAAAGGCACCAGTTAGTTGGAAGTCTACTTTGCAGTCAACAGTTTCTTTGTCTACAACAGAGGCAGAGTACATGGCTATTACAGAGGCTGTGAAGGAGGCAATTTGGCTTCAAGGATTGCTTAAGGAGCTTGGTGTTGAACAAAAAGGTATCACAATTTTTTGTGATAGTCAAAGTGCTATTCAATTAGCGAAGAACCAAGTTTATCATGCAAGGACGAAGCATATTGATGTTCGGTATCATTTCGTACGAGAAATCATAGAAGAAGGAGGAGTCACGGTGAAGAAAATTTCATACTACGGAGAATCCTGCTGATATGCTGACAAAGGTGGTGACTGCGATCAAGTTTCAACATTGTTTGAATTTGATCAACATTGTTGAACACTGAAGATTGAAGATTTAGACACAATCAAAAATTTGAAATTTGTTATTGAGAGAAAATTGAAGATGTGGAATTTTGCCAAGGTGGAGATTTGTTGAAGTTTAGCAAATTCTTTGTCCCACATCGGTGGGCTCTTGAGTTTGGGTGGGATTTTCCCCCTATAAAAGAAGGCCTAATATTTAAGATTTAAACGCACCTCTCATTTGCCTTCTCATCTGTTTAAGACATTTGTATCTTCTCTCTTTAATATTATTTCACTTGTATTTTTGGAGTGGAATAAAATATTGGTTGTGTCCGAGGAGTAGACAAAATTAGCCGAACCTCGTAAATTCTGGTGTTCCCTTTATTGTTGCTTTATTGTCTTATTTATTATTTGTGGCTGTCATAATTTTTGGTATAGTAGTTATGACTTATTCACACTATATACATTTGACTTCCGCAACATATTTTATATTGCCTTATGCTAAATAAATTTCTGTATAAATTTCAAAATCTCTCCCTAGCTTCTAAATATTTTTCTTCTCCCTTCTAAAGTCAGGATTAGGATTTTATATATTCAGTCCACTCTTATTCAATTTACTAAACTTCTCATTCTTTCTTCAAACTCATACAGTTTAGCGCATCTTCTTCTATTCCGTTAATTTCAAAGGATTCATTGGTACTCAAAGATCAATATAACTAATGTTGATTCCGCTTGTAAAGTGTATTTATGCAGATCTGTAGCTCTATGCAATAAATTGCTTTTCTTTGTTTCCTGTAGCATCTTTCAATAGTTCACTTAGGCATTTGATATGATGGCACAGATGGAAATCGAAGACTCTTAAGTAGTTTTCTAAGTTCTTGGTTTGACAATGTAGTCACATATAAGATGTTATGGATACTTTGTCAAAACCAATAAAACTTGTTTGTCAGTCAAACAAATCGGTAATAGGTATATTAAAAAAAAATGTAGGTGTAGAGTACAACTAAATACCAATATAGCTTATCCAACATAAAGAAAACATTTAGTTCTCAATAACACTACAACTCTCTATGTGATTAAGTTTAAAACAAGCTATGGAAGTTGATAAAATTGGATGCATTGCAGTGTAAAGGATATTTCAGTGCAACTAAATAGTAGGTACAGGCGGTGGAAAAATTGTTAATTTCTTTTTTTGAGTTTGTTGTGATGGCAAAGATTAAAACTTCAGTATTGTTAGCTTCTACAGTAAAATGGCTACTTTGTTTCTTATTTTCCATTCCCATTAGTTGTTAGCAGGGAATTTATTGAACATTTGGAGACAATTATCAGTATTGTTGACAATAGATTTTGGTGATTATATGTTTGTCATTTTAATGTGAAGATGCCAGTTGAGCACCTTTTTAGTTTGTTTATCATATAAAAGATAAGGGAAAGGTCTAGCTCATTGATACTTATTTCTTTTCTCTCTATAGTCCGCACCATTGTATTTTTACTTTGTGGGAAGACTTTGCTGAAACTGATGGAAATGAGCTAGCTACACAAGTTGACAAACATCTAATAATCCTAGCAAAGCGAATTGCACGGTCTTCTTATGCTGGTATGGACTAGATTTCAACTTTCTTTTATACATTAATGAATTCAGATTTTTTCATACTTATAGATGACAACACAGGAACATCGTTGACAACAAGATATAATTCTGCAATATTGGTAAACCCATTCTATCCGCAGGCTGCGGAACTGATGAACTGGTATGAGATAAATACACGAATGTACTACATCAATATAGTCATGGACAAAAAGATAATTATGTAAATCACCAAAAATGATATATATCTGTGTTTATTTATAGGGTGAAAGATAATGAAGAAACGTTGAGAACATATGCGCAGAGTAGTTCCTCAGAGGCAACTTCATCGCCTCTTCTAATGTCGCTACATGATGAGGCTGTACCTATTGCAAATATTCAGTCACAACCAGCGGTATGCGTGTAACATATACCATTATATATTGTGGTTCAACATTATAACAGTAGCTCAACTAATCATCAGCTCTCCTTTATGTTGAACAGATGCAATCTTTTCATGTAGAAGCTAAAATGTTGCTGCTGGATGATGAGCAGCGGTTTTACGAGTTAATGTGTTCAAAATGCAAGCAATTTGTTAGAACTTCCATAATAAAAGCTGTCGACTGTGTGAATTGCGATCAACATGCGATGTTACCACCCAGGTACAATAATTTTGTTTGCTTTTCAAATTGAAATTACTCTCATAGATTTTGTGAATGTATAATAACGTGCAATGACATTGTATAACAGGTGTCGATTTCAAGTTGAAATTGCAGATAGAAGTGGATCGGCAATTGCAACAATATTTGGTGAATCTGGAGAAAATCTTCTTTCAATGAAAGCTGAACAGATCTATGAAATAACTAAGATAAAGGTACAAACGATAATTAAAATTTGGTTAAATTCGTTACTTCAACTGACATGTTAGAGCTTGAGAGCTCATTTTTGAATACAGAATGAAGTGATGCCCCTCCAGCAACGTCTTGCTAACAAAGTGTTCAAAGTACAACTGAAGAAATTACTTTCCAGGGCGTCAGATGAAACACCAGCAAAGCTGTTCATTCTGTCGTATGTTGAAAAGCAAGATGCTCCCCAATTGCCAGCACCATCAACTTTTACAACTGCTGGAGAAAGCAGCAAAAGAGAGCTTGGCAATCTGTCCTCCCCACAGGAACAAAAGGAGCTGATCACAGAACCTACATCATCTAGCAAAAGACAACAGATTGAGCGGACAACTCCAACTAGAAAAAATGCTTCTTCTAGCAGAAAACAAAATATTGAGCCTGTCACTGCTGCAAAGAAAAAGTGAAGGTTAGTAAACCATCTTGAATAAACCTTGTATTGAAAAGTAGGTTGAGTGTAGACAATAAAAGCTAAAACCGATGAACTATTAAAATTCCTCCCTTTAGAATTAAGTGGATTATTCCTCATTTAAATACCAAAATTTAGAAGACTCTCCAACAATTCTTTGTTTCACTAGAAAATAGAACTACAATCTATACAGGTACTGTGTTGGAAGTTATCGAGTCATTTGATTTATCTTTGTCACTAGGAACTCTAAGCTGAGAAACCAAAATTAGAATTTGCCAATAATTATGTCACCAAAATCACAGTTTTCTCTTTTATTTATTAATAGATTGTTTGTATGTGTCTGTTGAAAGCTTTAGGAAATTGGAATGAAGAGCAGAAAGTTATTAAGGCAAAAACTTACTTATGATAATTTTCTAGAACCACTTGGATGCCAATATTTTGCTGAAAATATACGTCGTTAAAGCAGAATTTCAGACACCCTTATTTTGTAGTTGACCCAAACTTAAGAAGCGCATTCAGCTTTTTTCTCCCGCAATTGATGTTTTGTATATTTGAATCATGTCATCAAAATTTAGCAGGCAAGTTTCATTGTCAACCTGTTGCGGAAGCCAAATGTATATAGTGTGAATAAGTCACAATTATTATACCAAAAATTATGACAGCCACCAAATAATAAATAAAACAATAAAGCAACAATAAAAGGAACACCAGAATTTACGAGGTTCGGCTAATTTTGCCTACTCCTCGGACACAACCAATATTTTATTCCACTCCAAAATACAAGTGAAATAATACTAAAGAGAGAAGATACAAATGCCTTAAGAAGATAAGAAGGCAAATGAGAGGTGTGTTTAAATCCTAAACATTAGGCCTCCGTTTATAGGGAAAAAATCCCAACCAATTTGGTCTTCCACCGATGTGGGAGTTTTGGCATTCAACAAATCTCCACCTTGGCAAAATTCCACATCTTCAATTTTCTCTCAATAACAAATTTTGGTTATGTCTTCATCTTCAATCTTCAGTGTTCAACAATGTTGATCAAATCCAAACAATGTTGAAACTTGATCGCAGTCACCACCTTTATCAGCATATCAGCAGGATTCTCTGTAGTATGAATTTTCTTCACCGTGACTCCACCTTCTTCTATGATTTCTCGTACGAAATGATACCGAACATCAATGTGCTTCGTCCTTGCATGATAAACTTGGTTCTTCGCTAATTGAATAGCACTTTGACTATCACAAAAAATTGTGATACTTTTTTGTTCAACACCAAGCTCTTTTAGCAACCCCTGAAGCCAAATTGCCTCTTTCACAGCCTCTGTAATAGCCATGTACTCTGCCTCTGTTGTAGACAAAGCAACTGTTGACTGCAAAGTAGACTTCCAACTAACTGGTGCTTTTGCAAAAGTAAACACATAACCAGTAGTTGATCTTCGTTTGTCCAGATCACCGGCAAAATCTGAGTCACTATATCCAACTACAGACTGATTGCATTCCTACTCAAAAACTAACCCAACATCTACATTATTATGAATATACCGTAGAAACCACTTCACAGCTTGCCAATGCTCCTTTCCTGGATTATGCATATATCTGCTAATAACTCCAACAACTTGTAAAATGTCAGGTCTCGTACAGACCATTGCATACATCAAGCTACCAACAACATTTGAGTATGGTACATTTGACATATACTCTCGTTCAGCTTCATCCTTTGGCGACATAGTAGTACTTAGCCTAAAATGGGGAGCAAGTGGAGTACTAACTGGCTTAGTCTTTTCATCTATGCCAAAACGTTGTAGTACTCTTTTCAAATATTCTTTCTGAGATAAACATAGTTTCTTTGAACGTCTATCTCTTATTATCTCCATGCCAAGAATTTTCTTTGCCTCACCCAAATCCTTCATCTCGAACTCCTTCTTCAGTTGAATCTTCAACTTATCAATTTCTTCCGAATTCTTGAAAGCTATCAACATATCATCAACATATAGGAGAAAATATACAAAGGAACCATCTTTAAAATTGTGCAAATACACACAATGATCGTATTTGCTTCTCTTGTACCCTTGCCGCAACATAAACTCGTCAAATCGCTTGTACCATTGTCTAGAAGATTGTTTCAATCCGTACAACGATTTTTCAAGTTTGCACACCATATTTTCTTTTCCAGCAACTTTGAATCCTTCTGACTGAGTCATGTAGATTTCCTCCTCCAAGTTTCCATGTAAAAACGCAGTTTTTACATCCATCTGAACTAGTTCCAAATCCAATTGTGCTACCAAAGCCAACATAATTCTAATGGAGGAATGTTTTACAACTGGAGAAAACACTTCATTGTAATCAATTCCCTCCTTTTGAGCATATCCTTTTGCCACCAATCTTGCTTTGTAGCGAATATCTACTTGGTTAAGAAATCCTTCCTTCTTTGCAAATACCCATTTGCAGTCAATTGCTTTCTTTCCCTTCGGGAGATTGGCCAATCTCCATGTATGATTCTGATGAAGGGACTATATTTCATCATTCATGGAAATCTTCCACTTATCTTCCACTTTGGACTGCATCTTTATAAGTGGTAGGAACATCATCAGCTACAATTGAGGTTGCATAAGCAACCGTCTCTATGAGACGAACAGGTTTCGTTATTGTTCTTTTTGGCCTGTTGGTTGCTATTGATTCAAGTTGTTGTTGAGGTTCCTGAGTTGGAATCTCCTCTACTGTCTCTCCTTCCAGAGGGTAATCTTCATTTGTTTCCTCCTCTGCTTCTTGTGTAGGAAAAATAAATTTTCCCTCAAACTCCACCTGCTTAGAAGCACCTTCATTTTGTTTGGTATCTTCTGTTACCTTATTTACCATAGCAGATTCATCAAAGGTAACATCCCTGCTGAATATTACTTTCTTTGTCATAGGACACCATAAGCGATATCCTTTGACTCCAGAAGTAATTCCCATAAAAATAGCCTTATTTGCCCTTGGATCCAATTTTGACTCTGTCACATGATAATATGCAGTTGAGCCAAATATGTGCAAAGAGTCATAATCTACAACAGGCTTTCCATACCATTTTTCAAATGGTGTCTTGCCATCAATAGCAGCAGATGGTAGACGATTAATGAGGTGGCATGCATATGTAATTGCCTCAGCCCAAAATTCTTTGCCCAAGCCAGCATTGGACAACATACACCGTACCTTCTCCAGCAAGGTCCAATTCATACGTTCTGCCACTCCATTCTGTTGTGGTGTATGTCTAACAGTGAAGTGTCAGACGATGCCATCATTTTCACAGATCTTATTGAAATGATTATTTTTGTATTCACCTCCATTGTCTGTGCGAATACACTTGATCCTCCTGCCTGTTTGATTCTCCACCATCGTCTTCCATTTGAGAAAAATTCCCAGCACTTCATCTTTGCTTTTCATTGTATACACCCACACTCTTCGGGAAAAATCATCAACAAAGGTTACAAAATAGTGCTTCCCACCCAATGAAGGTGTTTTGGAAGGACCCCAAACATCAGAGTGTAAATAATCCAAAATGCCTTTAGTACTATGGATCGCTGTACAAAATTTAACCCTTGTCTGTTTCCCTTTGACACAATGCTCACAAAACTCCAAGTTGTAAGCCTTTACTCCTTTTAACAATCCTTGATCTGATAGAGTTTTCAAGGATTTTCCTCCAGCATGTCCCAAACGCATGTGCCATAGCTTGGTTGCTTTTGCCTCTTTGTCGTCACTGGATGTCACTGTCGCTGTCCCAATAACTGTACTGCCACGATAGCGGTACATATTATTGTTCTTCCGATTAGCCTTCATTACCACTAGTGCACCGGAGCATACTCTCATCACTCCATTTTCTGCAATGATTTTAAACCCTTTTGATTCTAGGGCTCCCACAGAGATGAGATTCTTCTTCAAATCCGGTACATATCGAACATCTGTTAATGTTCTGATCATTCCATCATGGTTCCTTAATCGTATTGAACCAATTCCATATGAGGTAAGAGGGCTGTTGTCCGCTGTGTGGATGACTCCATATTTTCCTTCTTGAAAATCCACGAATCAATCCCTGTTGGGACACATATGATAGCTACAAGCCGAGTCCATCAACCATATGTCTGATGATGTTGATGACTCTGTTGTAACTAATGAGAAGTCTGAATCATCACAATCAGCTACATTTGAATCCATAATGGCCTTTCCATTGTTATGTTTGGCCTTATTCTTCAACTTCAGACAATCTTTCTTCCAATGCCCCTTTTCTCGACAAAAGACACATTCATCTTTGCTGGGTCTGGATCTTGACTTGGACCTTCCCTTCTTTGTCCTCGTTTGATTTTGAGGACGACTCCTCACAACCAGTGCTTCTCCTTCCCCGCCTTTTTGTTTTTCTCCCTTTCTTGTTCATAGCTGTACAAAGCCGAACAAACTTCTCTGAGAGAAACTTCGTCATTTCCATGGAGTAGAGTAGTTTCAAGGTGCTCGTACTCATCAGGAAGTGACAGCCAACAACATTAAGGCCAAGTCACCATCATCATAAGTTGTATCCATATTTTGCAAATCTGTGACCAACTTATTGAAACTAGTGATATGTTCATTCATCGTGGTACCAGGAACATAGGTGAAGTGAAACAGTCTCTTCTTCATGTACAATTTATTTTGACTGTTTTTCTTCAAATATTTATCCTCCAGTGCTTTCCATAATCTACTTGCAGAAGTTTCCTTCGTGTATGGATATTTCTGCTCTCTAGCAAGGTAGGATCGAATGGTACCGCAAGCAACACGATTGATAATTCTCCAATCTTCTTCTCCAATAGCATCTGGTCTCTTTTCTTCAATAGCAAGATCTAGCCCTTGTTGAAAAAGGACATCTAGAACCTCGCCTTGCCACATCCCAAAATGTCCGGACCCGTCAAATAATTTCTACCGCAAATTTCACATTTGACACAATTCTTGTCATAAACGAAGATGCCAACGATGACGTATTATTGACACTTGATGTAGATTCTTCTTGTTTATTGTCTCACATTTTGACACGAATATTATTTAATAGTTGACGACACAAATCAAGATTATTTCCTTTCTGGTGTGGAAGATCAGACTAAGCTGCAACCACAGAGCATACTAAGACAGAACCTTGACACAGTTACCAAGATAAATCTTTTCTGATGTGGAAGATCAGACTATGCTGCAACCACAGAGCATACTTAGACAGTACCTTGGCTTTGATACCAATTGTTGCGGAAGCCAAATGTATATAGTGTGAATAAGTCACAACTACTATACCAAAAATTATGACAACCACCAAATAATAAATAAGACAATAAAGCAACAATAAAAGGAACACCAGAATTTACGAGGTTCGATTAATTTTGCCTACTCCTCGGACACAACCAATATTTTATTCCACTCCAAAATACAAGTGAAATAATACTAAAGAGAGAAGATACAAATGCCTTAAGAAGATAAGAAGGCAAATGAGAGGTGTATTTAAATCCTAAACATTAGGCCTCCTTTTATAGGGAAAAAATCCCAACCAATTTGGTCTTCCACCGATGTGGGAGTTTTGACATTCAACACAACCAACCTCAAACTTCATACTTCTCCTTCTCAGAAGAATAACACAACTACTTTTTGAGAATTTAATTTTTTTCTTAAAGTATTACGTACACTTTTTTTGCAATCAATTTAGAAACAGTTTTTCCTATAAAAGGTTGTGATCGGTAATCTATTTTTTCACAAATTTAACCCAAATATTTGAACTTACATATAGAGGTAGAGATATTCACCAAAGGGAATGTTCAAAGATTAAGACTTTTCTGGAGCATGAAGTCGTTGATTTCCAAATAAACATACTGTTAAAAGTTGTGCATTCCTTGGCCCATTTAAGTGCTTCTGCTTCCCATGTTTCCTGTATATCTCCTTAGAAGAAGATAGTGTTCACCATACTATGCACTAGATTAGACAAGAGTGTTGCACTTGGCAGTTCTGTCCTCACAACTGTAGTGTCCTCATTCTCTAACACATATTTGAACCTTTGATGATTAAAAAATAAAATTCACGATGTTTTCTTTGCTTCATCAAATTCACTTTACATTTTGACTGTTCATTGTACTTACTATGTCCATGACCATCTTCTTCAGTCCCCACTGAACTTTCCTTTAATTCCCACTTTCTCCAAACTTTGTTCCCTTGTTTTCTCTAACTTTTAAGATGTTGTTTCTTTACTGCAGGTGGAGACTTAAACCTTTTGATCACTGTACATATTAACTCTTCAGGTGAGGACTGTAATAAATGAAACTTTGAAGTTCGTCACACTTTGCACAATAAGATTCAGAGGAATTAAATTGTGTCATGTAAAAAGTAAATTATCCAAAGCTCCAAACACTGAATTGCTTCGTCAGTGTTGCTTACATCCATCTACCATAACAATCCAAAGGATACAATGTTACTCAACAACTTCTTCGACCATCTCCATTGCTCTGTGGTTTCCTGGAAATTTTGTATTACTTTCCTTTTCCTGAATTCTGTTTTCCTTCATAATTCCTTTTAATGCCTCTAAGTTGAGTATTTTTGGACTACTACACTTTTGCAAATATGTTCAAGGTGATAAACAAACTTACTATAGGATAAAAGTGGCTCTAAAAGCTCTCTATAGTCATAATAAGAAGCTAAAAAAGAAAATTATATTTTATTCTTTCACATTCGATAATGACTACATGTCTGTTTTTAATATTTACAGTTTACTGACTATGTGGCCTGCCGGTACATATGTTTTTTTATGACTTGTATCAGTGGCTAAGCTAGGAATTTTCTAAAGGGTGTTCAAACTTGAAATAAAAAAAAATTCCAACAAAGGGTGTTCAATATGTGTTACGTACCTCTAAAACCGAATATTTTATTTATATACGTAATGTAATTTTCCGACAAAGGGTGGTCAATTGGCCACCCTAACTTAAAGTGTGGCTTCGCCTCTGGCTTGTACATACACTACTTTTGATGGCGGTGCAGATGGTTATGGATCAACGGTACAACTCGGACAATATACATGACTACACGTGCTTTGTTTTGAACTTTAGTTTTGTCCCTTGTGTACACGTGTTTTAGACAAACATTACAACTTGAGAGTCCTGTAAGTCTATAACTAAAGATCAAACTTCTTGCTGGAAAAAATGCAATAGTAGATCTAAACTACCTTTTTGGTTTGAATTTACTTGTGCTCTCTGGTTTGCTCTATTTTTTCAGTGGTTACAACAGAAAAAGCAATACCTGGTATTTCTTAAGGAGTAGACAAATAGTATCATCGGACTTGCAGTGGCACTTCAATATATGCATTAGAATTTATCGCTTTATGTGATTTCTCTTATTCAGATTCTGTCAGTGGAAGTAGTTGTGCAAAGTATAGTACCTGCATAGAATTATAGAAAGTTACTTACCTATGCATGTTATTTGTTTGAGCAACATTCAAACACTCTTCATAGTCAATCATTATGTTTGAATAACAGATTGGGCTTAGTTTAGTGGACGACCAGATTACAAGAATAGGCAAACCCCATGCCCACACAACCTTAGGATGAATCCACAAAAGGGTCCTTAAAAACATAGAGAATCAGAGAGAACATGTATTGGTGATAAAGTCCAATAAGGTTTTCACCTGAGAACTTGCTCAACCAGCTCGTACTGTGGGTAACAACTAATTACTAATTAGTAATGTATTAGCTGAACATCGAGAGAATGTTGTTGGATGAAAAAAAAAGTAGAGAATGTAGTTAACCAATTTGTAACTGCAAAGGTGAACTAGCAGAGCATTAAATCAGAACATGCCTACTAAAGTCTAGAAATATGTTTGGAAATGCGATTATATAAATATGCATAAATATGACCATTTTGCACAGTGATAGACATGAGCAAATTAATCCAATAACCTTCAATTCAATTTACTTAACTTTTTAAGACTTCCTTACCGCTTTCATAAGATATAGACAGATGTTAGTCTACAATCAAGCCTGCCTCTCCTACTAAATAGAATCCCATAAAAAAAAATTCTCTTAGAATTATTCAGTTTGCCTACATAATTTTAACAACCTAAGATTACTTAGTTTTATACTTGTTCCCTCATTCAGAAAAAGTGTCAAAAGTTAATGCTTATACCCTATTCAAGAGAATTTTTTTTAAAACAGAAAAGAAAAGGTTGATTCAAGTTCAAGTTGGCTATAGGATTATAACTTCTGAGATTATCCTTGATTGTCTGCATCATTTGTTGTCTCTGTTGTACCATATCTTCTCTTATGCCATATTTTGTTCTGCTGGTAAAAGGGAAGGAGGCTGTTCTTGTCCAATGGACAGCCATATCCAGCAAAGTGTGATGGTCATTCTGCCAATAAATCCACTTACACTATTGCTTTGTCTTTTTTTTTTTTTTTTTTTTTTTTTTTTAAATTTTATGAGTTACACCATTATTTTGACCTTTGAGATTTCATTGCCATGTGGTAGCCTTTTAAACACCTATTAATCCTTTCATTCATTTGTTTACATACACTGCATACTTTCCAGTCCTCTGTTTGTGGCCTAAAGGGAAATTGAGACCTGGCTCTTTCAACCATAATTTTATTCTTACCTTTACCTCCTATTACACGACAATTAAGAGTAATTGACCCACTGCCTTTTGTCTCTTTGATTTCTCGTCTTTCATTTTGTATGTTCTTCTTTCATAGTTACTCCTCATGTGCTGATAAATTGTAGTGAACGTGAAGTCCATACCTACTTACTTATTTTAGGTATACAACATATTCGTCTCCTCATCCTAAGTAACCATTTTCGTTTTCTCCTCCTCAAACTCACCTAAAAGCGAGCCTCAAGCCAGTAACCATATTTTTAGTATCACACCAAGCATATACTGATGGCTCAACTTCTACAATATTACAACCCCCGGTGAAACTACATAACATACATTTATAATATTCGGACTTTCGAAAAATATCGCCGGGTGCGTGTCGGATTCTCCAAAAACAGTGTATTTTAGGAGAATTCGACATGGGTGCAGCAATATTTTGGTGAGTCCGCGCAACATAGCTTAATGCTATAATAATTTTATCTCAGCCCGGGCCATCTTTAACTAATTTTATATAGTTATTAATATTACTACATTCGAATATGCTTTAAATTATACACATAATATGAGAAAGATTATGAGATTTTCTTTATGGTAAAGATAGAAATTATTTTCTCACAATAAAATAAGGTTGTCTTTTTACCATTTTAAGAATTACGCGTACGAAAATTTGTACTCTTTATAAGAGATTTGGAAAATTAGAAGTTGAGAAAATATATGTATTTTTATATGGATGTTTTAAATAATAGTGTATGTATTTATTTTATATGGTACCATATGGCCGTAATAGTAAAGTTATATAAAGCGTGTTAAAAGTGAGTAGTATTTTAAGTAAGTTGAGATAATTCTTAATTATGTGAATATTTGATTAATTATGAATTTTTGGTGAAACATTAACCATGTAATTAAGGAAATTGGTGGATAAAATTTGGATAGTTTTAAGTGTAAAAACGTGGCAGCATAGAAAATACTTGCGTGTCTTTGCTAGTATGTATATTTATCTTGTCAGGCAAATAAAGTTAAAAATAAAATAATGATAATTGTGGGAGATCACCCCAAAAAAGTATATCTTCTTCATGCTATGTTGGTGAAAATGCCCCAGTATTCTTGTTTATAAATGTATTAATATATTTTCTTTGTGCCTTCCATGATCTTTATTTTGATCTATCATGTGCACTTTCTCCTTCTAAAAGGAACCTACATATGGTGAATAATATGAAGGTAGGAGAGATAGAAAGAGTATACAAATTAGTTTCTGCACCTTTTACAGTACATATATATGGCTTCTTCAAAGTGTTAGGGGCTTATGATCTTGGACACTTTTTGAGCCTTCCCTTTCTGCTTACACAATAGGCTTTTATGCTAAATTAAGCTTGGGTAAGCTTGTTTAGAGAGAGCAGCCTAAGGTTTTCCTGGTTAATGCTTATGGCTGAACCTAGAACATTGCTTCTCAAACCAAAGTTGAATCTGCTGTTGGATGAAATGAACGAATAAAGTACAAAAGTTGGAAATCAACAAGAAAGCTTGATATGGTATTTTTCAATAGGGTGAAACTTTAAAGAATGACTAAGGTAGGTTAAGGCTAAACCTTTCCTTCATTTTAGCATGATCTCATAATTTCACAAGTTTTATAACGAGTTATAAAGAGAAATTCATATTCCTGAATTTATGTATATTTTTCTACTCTCATAAGTTACAGTATTCTCCCTTATCATATTCAATTGAGTATTGTCTTCTTTCAGTCAAGAGAGCAGAGAGTTTATATATATACGGTATTAAAAGTATTTTCATTCCCATCGAGCTATAATCGATGGGCAGACCCCTATTGGGTAACCTCTGATCAGATGGTAAGTTATATACCGAGCCTACTGTGGTCGAGCGCTTATGAGCGAGCCCAGTTGGTCGAGATACAGAGCCTAGTATGGCCGAGCGCCTATGAGCGAGCCTATTACAACAGAGCAGTTATATATATATATATATATATATATATATATATATATATATATATATATATATATATATATATATATATATATATATATATATATACCGAGCCTTATAGGGCCGGACAACTATTTTACTTACTATACTGAGAGAGTTGAGTCAGTATCAGCAGGTAAGCATATCTTCAGATTATCTTTGACTTCTAGTTATTATATTATAAGTTTAGTTTCAGCTTTCAGTATATTGCCTTGCATACTCGGTATATTATTTGGTACTGACGTTCTTTTGTTGGGGACGCTGCGTTTCATGACCGCAAGTATAGACAATCAGTTTGACGATCCCTCATAGTAAACGAGATTGACATTCAACAAAGGATCGGTAAGACTCCACGTCATTCAGAGTGCATCCGAGTCTATGAGTCATCATGTCAGAGTTTTACCACATACTTATGGGTTAGCCGGTACCCTGTCCCATTTGATGTCAAATACTTTTAGAGGCTTTGTAGACACGCATAGGTTCAGTTCGTATAGTATGTCAGAGGCCTTGACGACCCATATGTATTGATGTCTTAAGAACGATAACTTATTGATACAGTGTTGCCCACTTACAGTTATGCACTACGAGTGGTTGCCATGTTGGCCCACGATGGTCACAGAAAGAATGAGTTACAGAATGGTTCGCTCGGGCCAGTACGACACCGGATTCCAGCCACGCCTCCCTAGGTTCGGGGTGTGACAATTCAGCCTCGAGTTATATCGAACCATGATGCAAAGTTAGGTTGTCGAGCTCGTGGCGCTGAGACCGATCAAGATCGAAATCGACCAAGATCGAAACCAAACAAGATAGAGATTGAAGGAAGCTTACCGAGCCAAATAACGGAAAGTCGAAATATCTGCAATCGAGCGAGGATCATGGGGCGAATCTCGGCACGTATCAAGAAGAGACCGATTAATTAGCCAATCATGAGATTTCTTACCTCATATAGAATTGTATCTAAAGTAGGACTCCCCTACTATATAAAGGGGGGTGTGATCATTTGTAAATCACCATCATATTCACGCAATACTAAGCAATATACCGTCATTTTCTAACTTTCATTATCTTGTTATTCTGTTCACAAGCAAGTTGAAACATATTTGGTTCGAGGGTAACTGAACTCAAGAGCCAGGCTGTTCAATTCGTGTGGTTTGCATTTATTCTTTCATAGTCAATATCAATATTAATTTATTCTTCTTAATTTGTGCCAAGTTATATCACGTGTCCTTAAAACCTCGTATAAATTCAATTGTTATCTGTTTTTAGAGTAAACACAAGTCTCAGCCAAAATGCTCCGATGGTAATTAGCGCAGGCTTCCTATACAAATCTGTGAGACGTTTAAGGAAAGAAATGGAACCGTAGATACACCGCCATCTCTTCTAGATGGCTTGGGAAAGGGTGAAGCTGTGAGGCTAGTGTTGTTAATCATCTTGGTGAGTCAGTTAGCTATGGCTTGACACAAGGTCTGCCTCTGCCAAATCCGTTAATTGCAGAAGGAGTATTCTCCAAGGAAGGCACAAAAGAAGAAAAACTACATATTTTTCAAGAGTCTTTTAAGTACAATATGCATCTGAGTATTTTCCTTTTTAGCTAGTTTTCTTAAGGTTTCTTGAGTAATTATCTTCTTTTTATAAATTTCTTGGATAGCCGACTTGTTTCTATATTTGAATCTATCAGTTTGTAATCATAATATTAAGCTACAAGAATATCCCTCCGGTGCAAAAGAAAAGGACAAATTCAATCTAAGTCCGAGGCTTGTACTTGTGCGTTAAAAGGAACGGGATAGACGAATGTAGTCATGTTGTCTTCTCTCTTTTCCTTTTCATAAATATTATTACAAAAATTTATGGGGAAGCATTTTATATGATGTATTTGTTTCAATTAATAATTTTCAACTATGTATATTTTTATTTCTTTCAATTGATAGTTTTCAACATCACAAATTGCTTGTCATTCTTCTAATGTTATGTATGTTTTGTTTTATGACAATTTCATTCTTCCATTGAGTACGACTTGGCAGTTTAAAAGGGTAAATACTTGAAGTCAGACCCCCCAATTGAATTCACAACTCACAAGAATATTGAGAAACGCAATAACCTATTGCGAATTAAATAGAGCCGTCTGGTACAGAGATGGAAGAAGAGATGTCTGAAACAGAAATTGAGATCGAGCTGGAAAACCAATTTTTTTTGCAGATTTTGAGACTGGAGTGGGAAGGAATAGAATGAATTCTTGATTCCACAATGATTTAAGTGTTAATAAATAAGAATGAGCCAATTAGATACAAATAATGAATCGTAATGGAAATAGAAAATAAATTAAGTTCAGGTTCGAATTCCATAGAACAAATAATATGAATGGGATTGTCTATAATGATAGACAAATTAATGAAAGACTTTCTCAAGATTGTGATTCATTCGCTTGAGATTTTAAAATTAAAATAGGTTGGGTGGACTTGCAAATTCACTCGGTCTCAGTGAATAAGTAAACATGTTAATTCCCATTTTATTGAATTAACCGATCGACGTGCTAGCGAACATTTATTTTTGAATTCGATAATTTTTGCAAAAATATTTTGACATATTTATTTATTTTATTATTATGAGAATCAAGCCTACTACTTCTGGTTCTAGGCTGTCCACGCTTGAAAAAAGAAACCGGGGGCGTGTCGTCCAATTGAAGAAGAGCAAAACTACTAGGAGAACTTGCATAAGAGGGATGAGGTCAATTCCTCTTGGTGAAACATATTGGTATAATGACATTGTGAATTAGACATAAATGCAACACTTAGCCTTGAAATTAAAATAAAACATCAGATATCTTAATTCCGAGCTCAGTTGCCGGAGGCAGTAGAATAATATAAATAAGCAAGAAAGTAAAATGTTAATAAGCTTTTGATAGAATTTAGTGTATGCTTGTCAGAAAATTCGTATCCCCTACAATAATGGTAGAGCTCGCTATTTATAGTTATATCTAGGGAACAAGGTTCGAGGATCAAGCCTCTCTTAAATGACAATTATGAGGGTTATTGAAGAATATGTAACGGTGGACAATGAATGCCATATTTTCTGTAATGGATCATGCACTTAATGCTATAGAATATTCTTCATTGAATGCTACTGAGTGACCGATATTTATTTTGTCTTTATGAATATCATTTTCTCCGATGGCAAACGAGATCATTGCCTCCCGGCCCGACTGTCTTCTCTCTTCAGCTCCACATGTCGCTTTCTTATGCGATCATTAAATATGAACATATTTTACTATATATATAGTCCCCATGCTTTCCGGTGGCATAACTTTGTGTCACCGGGAAGTTGGTAGAGATAACTTTTTTGGCGGGAAATTCTCTAACCCCCTCCGAAAAATTTCTGACAGTTTATTAAACGCACGTCTCTCCGTATTTAGCCGCCTATTCTTTTACTTATACGCATCAAACTTCTTAATTTACACTTCATAATTATCCAAATTTTTCCAAACTCTCTTTAATCAGCTCGTACTTTGTCTTCAACCTCTTTTTCAACCTTCTTCTTGAGAGAAAAACTTTTCTTTTTTTTCTGATAAAAAATGACCTCCTATTCTAAAAACCCTAGTTCCTCAAAGAAAAAAGGTAAAGCTAATGATGCTGCTCCTCCTACGGTGAGCTACATCATCCCAAAGAGTCTTGTCACAACTAAACACTTTGAAGAGAAGTATCCTTCTGCTCACCCTCGTACATGGGCCATTAACGTAAACCCTTCTTCCATCCGTTCTTCTTACCATTGCGAAGATTTAGATATTATCTTTTCTTACCTGGCGGAGCGGATAACCTTATCGAAGAAGGGTTTTACGTATTTTTAAACGTATCCCTTCACTTTGGGGCCGTTTTCTTTGAGTGGAGAGCTTGACTCCGTCATCATGGAGTTCTGCATCCGCTACTAGGTATGCCTGGTACAACTAAGTCCATATGTGTAGAGGACAATCACTTGTCTTCGGCATCTGTTGCGTAGCGTAGGAGACGGGTAAGATGACCGTCAACTGACAAAAGCCTCTCATTATTATTATTTCACTTTTATACTTTAATCAGGCCTATATTCGCATTTGAATGATACCGATTTCAGTTATAGTTTTTCGTGCGATGTCCTAGGACAAGGCGGTACTTGTGATATTTTAGCATGGGATGCATTTTATTTGGCAGTTTTTTGGATGTTAAATACCATTGGATGGGTTACTTTTTATTGGCATTGAAAATATAAAAAAGGAGTCAAAACTCGTCTTTATTGAAAAATCGAAGAAAAGCCCTTCCGTTAGAAGTAAGAAAGAACCCAGGAGATGAGAGAGGAGCTAACCCTTGCTCGATTGATGAACCTTTATTCCCCCAAGATCTTCTGGGGGGGGCATGATAAATTTCAGCAAGTGTAGGCACCATGCTCTGCTGTCCAGCATGGATGATGATATCAACCGAGGGTAGATGGAACTATTCATTGTAGTCGCCACCAGTGACATCATTCCAGCCACAACTTTATCCTTTCCGGAATTGTGGAATCGCACTCGTAGTTCACTATCTGTCTTTTCTTTAATTTATTATCGTCCCATATCGTTAATGACCCTTATTCTTTAATTATTTTAGCAACTCGGCGGGTACCCTCTAGGGTTGAAGTCTTGGACTAGTGGGTCCAAAAATGTTTGGATGTTACTACGCCTAAGACCCGCACGTGGAAAGAACTATCCCTCAAATACGGGTGGAAGGCCAAAAATCATGGTAGGTTAAACTCACCTTGCATTTTCCCTTTTGTATAAGGAAGCCGACTAACCCTTTTTCCTTTGTCGAATTCAGGTCTACCCCGAGGCTCAGTTGTCATCCCCGAGGAGGACGTTTTGGCTAATCCTACTAATGTAACGAGGCTGCTTCAGGAGGCTTTTACACGAATAGGTATCTCTGAGCTTGCTTCTAGTGCAAGTACTTCTTCTCGGAGTCCTCGGCCGAAGAATAAGCAACAAAAAGGAGACGTTCATTGGTGGCTGGAGGAACAAATAGAAAGGCAAAGAGCGCAGTGCCCGAGTCATCTTCAGATGTTGTGGTGATGAGCGTCGTGCCCAAGCCGGTCCCAGAAACCGTGGTGATTGACAATGATGGAGAAGCTAGTGATGATAGGGCTTCTCTACATAGAAGGCGATGACATTCATTAATTATACAGAATGCTTAGTCTATTGAATTAGCTACTCGAACTGAGGACGATGCCTCAGCACTCTGGGGGAGTTTGATGTGGTGGAAGATGCCAATTCACGCTTCCGAGTCCTAATTGCTGCACCTAGTACTGTAGGGCTAAGTACCAGGCCTCTTCCTTCTTCGGTTGACAAACAACCATTAGCCAACACTGCACTTGCCGCAGTTGCTTCTCACCCTACATCGCCATCTTTTTTATCTCCCTTTTCTCCAACTCTACCTTCGTTACCAGCAACTGATACATCATTTTCGCCGGCCGCACCTGCCTGATAACTAGGGATTATAGTTCATTTTATACTTCTTTAATTGATTTTTGATTAAAAATGTATACAAAATAGTCCCAAAGGCTTACATGTTGTACTTGTTTGCAGGGTTTGGTAAATAAGGTGACAATTAGTCAAAACCAGCTCAAAAGGAGTGAAACATGCACAAGTACCAAGAACAAGTCAAAGCACAGTTGCAACAGAACCACCGCGGCTGCAATTCATTTAGTGCGGTCCGCAGTGAGGAGATTCAGAGAGGTGCAATCTTGGAAGATCAAGCACTGCAGCCACAAGCCATTTTGTGCGGACCACAGTAGCCTCACTGCGGCCGCAATCGAGTTTATGCGGTCCGCGGAGCAGAGATTCAGAGAGGTGGGATTTGAATTGTTGGAGCCAATGCGGTCCGCCGTCCTTTTTGTGCGGATCGCAGTTGAAGCCACCGCGTCCGCGATGCATTTTATGCGGCCCGTGGTGGCCGTATTTAGAGGATTATGAATCAAGCCAAGAAGCCTCGTTGCGGTCCGCGGTGCATTTTATGCGGACCGCACTACCTCGTCAGGGGTATTTTTGTCCAAAACATTCGGCCTAGTATAAATACTTTCTTTTCACATTTTAGGGTATCCTTTGTAATCTGTGAAAGACCAAAGCATGTGAACGGCGTTTTATGTCCATTATGAGTAATTTGTAGCTAGATTAACACCGAATCTTCTTTATCTTAGTTTGTAATTAAATCATATGGGTTATTCTTCATCTATTTCTATGTTTTCTTCCATTATTATGAATAGCTAGACCCATTAGCTAGGGTTGTGGCTCAACCCTAGTGTGGGTATTTGATGGGTCTTTTAATTTAAGGCTTAGATGTTTATGGGTAGTTGATATTTTGACTGATTTGTATTTTTCATGTTGAATTGGTGGTTGCAAACACTAATTTGTGCCTATTTGACTTGGGCTCTTCTTGAGAAAGAGATCTTGAGTCTAGGAAAATCAGTCCAACAAGGAATTGAGGTGTAATCAAGAGATTGATAGCCCCAATTAAAGGGTTAAACCTAGAGATAGTAATACCCGACTTGAGCCTATATTGCTTGCACAATTTTGACACCCAATTGGTCTTGAGAAAGTCAATTAGAGCAAAGTCACTCAAGCTACCAAGAGCTATAGAGTGAGTAATTTCGTGCATTGGCTATATCACAATCCCCAACATAACGTCTTTGACTTAGGCTTTAGATCCCATCAAGTATTCACCTAGGAGAAAGTCACTTCCCTAGTGCCCCTTTAACTATTTAGAAAACCTTACAAGCAATCATTCTTAGTTTAATTTAGCTTATCATTAGCATAAATATTAGAAGTAATAACCAACCAAAAGATGATTAGAAGAGTAATTAAGAGCACTACACATTTCTAGTTTAGATAGGAATCTAATTCCCACTTCTATCTCCCTGTAGATTTGATCCCGATCATCTCGGGTAAAAACTGCTTCGACCGCTCTCGCCACTTTGTAGTGGTGTAGGGTTGTCCCCGATCACTTTTTAGCGCCGTTGCCGGAGAGCTAACGGTTTTGGCTATCTATCTAAATAGTTTTGTGTATTGTTCTTCTTTCCTTCTACATTACTAATTTGTGTGTGTCGCATATTCAGGTACAAAATGGCAGCAAAACAACGCACCTCTTGGAGATTTTCCACCGGGGGAGGAGGTAGATGGCAATTTTGATGATGAGGTTCCTATTGTACCTCAAGGACAAAGGAGAGGCCGTTAGGCTAATGATAATGTTCCAGACCCTCCCCCGCCACCTCTAAGAGTGGCTCCTTGAGTGCTTCCCAACCAAGGATATGCTAGCGCAATTGTCCCACCCCGGATTCGGGTAGGCAATTTTCAAATTACTAATATGATGTTGATGTTGTTGGAGTAGCGAGGGTATTTCACGGGTGCTCCCAATCAGAATGCTTACAAACATCTCAAGGGTTTCGTGGATACCTATTGGGGGAGCAAGCAAACTAATGTGTCAGCAGATGCACTTCGGTTGAGATTATTCCCTTTCTCATTTTAGATGGAAGGCATTGGATTGGCCTGAACAACTTCCCAACTATTCCATCACTACTTGGGATGAGTTGGCAGATAAATTCATTGCAAAGTTTTTCTCGCCGGGGCACATGGCAGCATTGAGAGATGAGTTCTTAGCTTTCAAGAAGGAGCCCACCAAACCATTACATGAGATATGGGAGAGATACAAAACTATGGTAAAAGAATGTCCCAACAATGATATGACCGAGGCAATGATACAACAGACATTCTACCGGGGGATTAACACCACAAATCAGTGCATAGTGAACCAACTTGCTGGGGGTAATTTCATGAAGCTGTCTTATGATGAGGCTTGTGACATTCTTGATGAGATGGCTGAAACGTCCTTCGCTTGGCAAAGTAGAGCCAATGTGCCACTGTGTGACCCCACAGTCACTCACTCGCACAAAGAGCTACATGATCATGGGCAAGCAATAGCAGAGCTAGCAACAATAATGAACCAGCTAGCAAATGCATAGTTACAGCAGGTTCAAAATTCACGCCAAGTAAATGCCATGGAGGGTGTCAATATGCTAGTGAACAAAAGAAGAAAAAGAGGCCAACAGAACTAAGGGAGTTCGGATCAATATGACAATGATTGTGGTGGATTCCAAGATGATGGTTATGATGGGCAAATGAAGAAGTGCAATATGTGAACAATTATCAGGGCTAAAGGGGCAATTCTTTAAACCAACAACAATGGAGACCCCAAGGCAATTGGGGTAATCTACAACAACAAGGGAATAGTAATTGGGGGAACAACAACCAAAATTCCAATTGGGGCAATCAGAACAATAATCAGAGCAATCAGGGTAACTGGAATAGCAACAACAACAACTGGGGTGGTAATAACAATCAGGGTGGTAGGAACAATGACAATCAAGGAAATTGGGGGCAAGGCTTTCAAATGCCCCCAATGTATCAACAATCGAACAACCACTCCAATTTCCATCCCAAGGTCCTAGTTCTTCCAACAATGAAATGGGGAGAATTGAAATGACGTTTGAATAGATGATGAAAAAGAATGCGGACTCTGATGCTCAGTTGGCTTCCCATAATACTTCAATCAGAAACTTGGAGGTTCAATTAGGCCAAATCTCACAATCCTTGAATACTCGCCCTAAGGGGACTCTACCAAGTGATACGGTAGTAAACCCGAAGGGTGGGAACAATTTCGGGCATGTAATGGCGGTAACTACAAGAAGTGGATGAAGTAGTGATGTAAATGCCTCCAAGCAAAAAGAAATTTTGAATGATGGAATTGAGTTTCAAAAAGATGAGATTCTTTTGGTGGTTGAAAATGTAATTGATGAGAACATGAATGAGGAAGTGAGGATTGATATCCAAGATGCCGAGGTGGAAACTCAGAATGACGTGAACCCGTCTAGGGAACACGTAATAGACATACCAGAAATGGTTGTGCCTAAAGCCAAGGCTCCTTTGCCAAGGCCACCTCCACCTTATCCTTAAAGGCTCGCGAAGCAGAAAAATGAGAATCAGTTTAAGAAGTTTATTGACATGATGAAGAGCTTATCCATTAATATGCCTTTGGTGGAGGCTCTAGATCAAATGACGGGTTATGCTAAATTCATGAAGGATTTGGTGACAAAGAAAAGATCCATGGATTGTGAAACTATCAAGATGACCCAATAACTGAGTGCAATAGTGCACTCAATGGCCCCGAAGCTAGAAGATCCCGATGCTTTCACCATTCCTTGCATCATTGGGAGTGAAGACTTTGCTAAGGCTCTATGTGATTTGGGGGCAAGTATCAACTTGATGCCCTACTCAGTTTTTAAGACTTTGGGTATTGGGCAACCGAGGCCGACTTCCATGAGATTGCAAATGGCAGATAGAACTATGAAGAGACCATTGGGTATTATTGATGATGTTCTTGTCCGGGTGGACAAATTTATCTTGTCAGTTGAGTTTGTGATCTTGGATTGTGAGGTAGATTATGAGGTTCCAATCATATTGGGAAGACCTTTCCTTGCTACTGGGAAGGCCTTAGTTGATGTGGAAGTAGGGGAACTCACTTTCCGGGTGGGTGATGAGAAAGTGGTCTTTCATGTGTGCAAGTCAATGAAGCAGTCCAATAGTTCTAAAGTGTGCTTTTTTGTGGACCTTGTCACGGCAGTGATAGTTGACGACACTAGTGCAATGATCAATGTGAAGGACCCTCTAGAGGCAGTATTGTTGAATCTGGATGTAAATAAGGATGAAGGCCGAGTGGAGTGTGTGAATGCTTTGCATGGAATAGGCTCTTACTCTTATAAGCCTAGGAAACTCTCTTTGGATCTTGAGAATCGGAAGACTCCACCAACAAAACCTTCAATCGAGGAACCTCCGATGTTAGAGTTGAAGCCGTTGCCTCCACACCTCAGGTATGAATTCTTAGGCCCTAGTTTAACTTTGCCAGTTATTCTTTCCTCTTGTCTTACTAACATGCAGGTTGATTCCACATTGGCGGTGCTTCAAAAGCAGAAGAAGGCAATTGGATAGACTTTAGCTGTTACTCAGGGGATAAGCCCTGCATTCTGTATGCACAAGATTATTCTGGAAGATGGTGCAAAACCCTTCTTGGAACATCAAAGGAGGTTGAATGAGTCAATACAAGAAGTTGTGAAAAAGGAGGTGATAAAGTGGTTGGATGCCGGGGTTGTGTACCCCATCTCTAATAGCTCTTGGACTTCACCGGTGCAATGTGTGCCGAAGAAGGGTGGTATGGCCATGGTTACAAATTCGTAGAATGAGTTGATTCCAACAAGGACTGTCACCGGGTGGAGGGTATGCATGGACTACCGCAAGTTGAATAAAGTGACCCACAAGGATCACTTTCTCATTGCCTTTTCTTGATCAGATGTTAGACAGACTTGCTGGGCGTGCCTTCTACTATTTCTTGGATGGGTATTCTGGGTACAATCAAATTTTGACTACTCCGGAAGATCAGGAGAAGACCACCTTCACTTGTCCATATGACACCTTTGCCTTTTCTAGGATGCCTTTTGGGTTGTGTAATGCACCGACTACATTTCAGCGGTGTATGATGGCCATTTTTACCGATATGGTGGAATATATTTTGGAGGTGTTTATGGATGACTTTAGTGTTGTGGGTGACTCGTTTGATGAATGTTTGAAAAATCTTGATAGAGTGTTAGCCCATTGTGAAGAAACCAATCTTGTGCTTAATTGGGAGAAATGCCACTTCATGGTTGAGGAGGGCATAATTCTTGGGCATAAAGTTTCAAAGCATGGTATAAAGGTGGACAAAGCAAAAATTGATGTGATTTCAAGGCTCCCTCCCCCAACTTCTGTCAAGGGAGTTAGAAGTTTTCTTGGGCATGCAGGGTTCTACCGAAGATTTATCAAAGACTTTTTGAAGGTAGTGAACACCTTATGCAAGTTATTGGAAAAAGATGCCAAGTTCGTGCTCGATGAGAGATGTATGCAAGCCTTTGAACTTCTCAAGCACAAGTTGACCACCACTTCTATTATTACGGCACCCAATTGCCTTTTGAGCTCATGTATGGTGTGAGTGATGTTGCGGTTGGGGCGGTCTTGGGTCAAAGATTGAACAAAATGTTTCATCCAGTGTACTATGCGAGCAAGACAATGAATGATGCTCAAGTGAACTGCACGACGACTGAGAAAGAGCTTTTGGCTATTGTATTCGCAATAGATAAATTTCGGCCGTATCTCATGGTGCCAAGGTCATAGTTCATACCGATCATGCCGCACTCCGGTACTTGATGATGAAGAAGGATTCCAAAGCTAGACTGATGCGATGGGTCTTGTTACTTCAAGAGTTCGATTTGGAGATTGCGGACTGGAAGGGTAGTGAAAACCAAGTGGCGGACCACTTGTCTCGCTTGGAGGAGGATGGGAGGCCTCGTGATGGCCTAGAGATCAATGATTCATTTCCTGATGAGCAACTCCTTTCGGTGTCGGTGAATGGTATGCCATGGTTTGCGGACATTGCTAATTTCCTTGTGACTGGTATAATCCCGTGTGATCTCTCTTCTAACCAAAGGAAGAAGCTCAAACGGGATAGTTTGGACTTCTATTGGGATGAACCGTACTTGTTCAAGATTTGCACGGATGGTGTGACCCGAAGGTGTGTCCCACAGGAGGAGCAATTGAGTATCTTAGAGGGTTGTCATTACTCTCCCTATGGTGGCCATCATGGCGGGGCGAGGACGGCTTCAAAATTTCTTAGTTGTGGGTTTTATTGGCCAACTTTGTACAAAGATGCAAGAGAACGTGTGAAGAGATGCGACGAATGTCGAAGAGCGGGTGGAATTTCGAAGAAAGATGCGATGCCTCTCAATACCATTCTTGAAGTTGATATTTTTGATGTATGGGGCATTGATTTTATGGGCCCACTTGTTATTTTGTGTGGGAACACATACATTCTAGTGGCGGTTGACTATGTTTCAAAGTGGGTTGAATCCATGGCTTTGCCCAACAATGAGGCCCGGAATGTTGTTGTATTTCTCAAGAAGAGCATTTTTACTAGGTTTGGCACTCCTCGTGCAATCATAAGTGATTGGGGTGTCTCATTTTTGTAATCGAGCATTTGACACTTTGCTTGCAAAGTATGGTGTCAATAACAAAGTTTTTGCTCCTTATCATCCTCAGGCGAGTGGCCAAGTTGAAGTCTCAAAAAGGGAAATCAAGAGTATATTGTCAAAGATGATCAATGCAAATAGGACCGATTGGTCAAAGAAATTGGATGATACTCTATGGGCTTATAGGACTGCTTACAAGACTCCGATTGGTATGTCTCTGTACTAGTTGAGTTAGAGAACAAGGCCATGTGGGCTTTGAAGAAGCTAAATCTTGAATGGGATGTGACAGCAAATCTTCGTGTGGAAAAGCTTAATGAACTTGATGAATTCCAATTCCATGCCTACTCCAATTCGTCCTTGTACAAGGACAAGATGAAGTACCTTCATGATAAATATGCTCGTGTCAAGGAGTTCAAAGTGGGTGATTTGGTTCTCTTGTTCAATTCTCGGTTACATCTGTTTTTAGGAAAGCTTAAGTCGAAATGGAGTGGACCTTTTGAAGTGGTGTTTGTGACTTCGTTTGGTGCACTTTACTTGAAACACAAAAATGGGGAGGTTTTTAGAGTTAATGGGCATAGGGTCAAGCACTACCTGGGCAAAATTGATGACAGCCATATGGTGGCACTGCTCCATCTAAAGTGATTTGATGGTAACCCGCGTCGTGCCGCGATGTTAAATCAGACGCTTCTTGGGAGGCAACCCATGTGTTTTTCTTTTTGTTTTTTTTTGATTTTCTTTGTAGTATAGGATTTACTTTTGGACTAACTGGTTGTGAGATGTGTGTAGGATTGTTTTGATGCAATACAGGACCAAGTTGGGAAAAATGTGCACTCTCTGAAGTTTGCACTGTAGCCGTATTGCATTTCTTGTGGCTGCAAAGGCCTTAGTGCGAGGGCAACATTTTAATGCGGTCCGCAGAGTTGATTGGTCAAAAATGGGGTTCTATAAAGTTTGCCACCGCGGCCGCAATGCATTTTGTGCGGTCTGCGGTGGACCACTACGGCCGCAGAGCATTTCTTGCAGTCCGCAATGGACGTCTCCCCAGGGCTTCTGACTTGTGAGTACTGCAGACTGCAGTGCGATTTTGTGCGGTCCGCGGTGGGTAGGTGAAGTGGGCCCCAGGTTTTTTTTTCTATAAATAGGACCTGAGGCCTTCATTTAAAACTTTTCGCTTTTCTTCACACTAAATAGGACAATATTGTTCATCCACGCCCTAATTGCACGAATTCAATCACTCACTCTCATTCATCTGTGTTACATCCCGTTACTGGTACTTTTAATTTTCTCTTAGTTTTTAATTGTGTTTATTTTCTTTTAATTGATTAGTTATACGTCTTCTTCTTCCCTTTTTCTTTCAACTTTTAGCTTAGGGTTGCATAATGTGTTTAGATTAGGATTAATTAGTTAAATACAATAATTAACTACCTAGTGGGTTCACAATATGTGCATTTAGGCTTAAAATGAGGAAAATCTAAAACCCTAGGTTGGTATTACTACTTTTGGCTTACCGCGGTCCCCGGTGCTTCTCTGCGGTCCGCAATGCCATTTTGTGTGGACCGCGGTGGTGAAACTTTATAAAGTCACAAATTGAGGACCGCAGCCGCGGTGGATTTTCTGCGGACCGCAATACCATTTTGTGCGGTCTGCGGTGGCCTTTATCAGAGAGTGGGTAGTCTGACCCCCACCTCAATGCGGACCGCGGTGCTATTTTGTGCGGTCCGTGGTGGTCACTTTGCGGCTGCACTGCATTTTGTGCGGACCGCAGTCTACTGTCTGCATCTATTTCCTTATGTTTTCTGCAATTATCTCATTCACTGATTCTTCTGGTACTATGATACTAACAAGCTTCAATTGAATTCCACTTACAGATAATGGTGAAATTAAGAGGCGGAGGTGACAAACAGAAAGGCAAAGGAGAGTCCACCCGAGGTAGGGGACGAGGTATGATCAGATTAACCCCCCAAGTCCGGTAGTCAATCAAGGACACTAGGAAGTCAATAAAGGCTGCGGATAGAGCTGCTTCCCATTTGGGAAGCGAGTATGTGCCTTCCCGGGAGGCATCCGACTCTGAGTCAGTGCCAGAGTATGTTCCTGACTAGCCGGAAAGGTGAAGATTGAGAGATACACCTCCGGGCACTCCTACTGCTCAAGCTTCAGTGGCAATTTCTTATGAGTCGTCTGAGGGCTCAGCTGAGAGCGGTGATGATGTTTTTTCTACCTCACCTACAGCTTAAACACCAGGTGGGGATCCTATAGAAGAAGAAGAAGGAGGGGGTGACCCCCAAGTAGGAGGGGTGGCTAGAACCAGAAAACCAGAAGCTTGGTAAGATAGATTTGTTAGTGAATTGGCATACCACAAGTTCAGAGAATGGTGGCCCGATAGGAAGTTAATACTTGAATTGAGATTCATAGACAAGGACCTTCTGCCTCACAACCCAAATGCAGAGGCAATTCAGAGAGAGGTCTAGCTAGGATTATTTCATAGGCAATGTTGAGGATGCAAATGTGCACCTGGTGAAGGAGTTTTACACTATTGTGGTCCACATCAAAAAGGGCACTACAGTGACTAAGGTGCGAAATTTGAAAGTACAGTTTGATGGAAAAACAATCAATGACTACCTGGGCTTCCTGGAGGAGGATGAAACTTTATACTTAGAAAAGGTAGCATTGGGGGAGGATACCCGTCCGTGGTTAATAGAGTACTTAGCAATCCTAGGTACCACCCCAGCATGGTTGACAACGAGTGTCAAAATTTTGAGGAAATCCCTGAACTTCGAGGCGAAAGGGTGGGAGGCATTTGTGTGCAGCAAGCTAGACCCCACCACTCACAAAAACTCCCTTCCTATCTTCCGGGCTATATTGATGGCATCTATCATGGCGGGGTACCCGATCAACATTGGAAATGTTATGTCTAGGATGATTACACGGGTGGTGAATGAAGGTGATAAATCCTACCCCTTCCCGAATTTTCTTACTATGTACTTTAAGGATCAGGATGTAGACAAAAGGAGATTCGATGTGAAGGTGAAAGCAAAGGCACCTTTTTCCTGGTACAACCTATAGGGTGATGACAACCCCAAAGGCAAAGCTCCTAAAGGCAAATCCACTACTTCTACTAGTCAGTCTGAAGAGCCAGTGGTAGTAGTAGCTCCTATTCAGCCTCCTTCAGCTACCCCAGATATGGCCCCAAATCCCTTTACTGCCTCTACCCCAGATATCCCCTCCTCTTTAGCCTACCCATTGACTGCCCACCGTCTAAACCAGACCCTTACCAGTATGAACAACTAGATGGTTGACAACCATCCGTGGTTAACAGAGTACTTAGCAATCCTAGGTACCACCCCAGCATGGTTGACAACGAGTGTCAAAATTTTGAGGAAATCCCTGAACTTCGAGGCGAAAGGGTGGGAGGCATTTGTGTGCAGCAAGCTAGACCCCACCACTCACAAAAACTCCCTTCCTATCTTCCGGGCTATATTGGTGGCGTCTATCATGGCGGGGTACCCGATCAACATTGGAAATGTTATGTCTAGGATGATTACACGGGTGGTGAATGAAGGTGATAAATCCTACCCCTTCCCGAATTTTCTTACTATGTACTTTAAGGATCAGGATGTAGACAAAAGGAGATTCGATGTGAAGGTGAAAGCAAAGGCACCTTTTTCCTGGTACAACCTATAGGGTGATGACAACCCCAAAGGCAAAGCTCCTAAAGGCAAATCCACTACTTCTACTAGTCAGTCTGAAGAGCCAGTGGTAGTAGTAGCTCCTATTCAGCCTCCTTCAGCTACCCCAGATATGGCCCCAAATCCCTTTACTGCCTCTACCCCAGATATCCCCTCCTCTTTAGCCTACCCATTGACTGCCCACCGTTTAAACCAGACCCTTACCAGTATGAACAACTGGATGCAGGCAGCTACTTATAAGATATCTATACTTTCTGCCTCGGTGGCAGCCCAGTTGGTACCCCCTCAGCCACATGTCTCACAGTCAGTGGAGGACACTCTCAAGGAGCTTTTGAACAACCAGAAAAAGCTCCTAGAGAACCAGCAGTTGATATTGGAGGCTGTCGGTACACATGGAAATGCATTAAAGGAGCTCACCAAAGAAACAAATAAGTTGAGAAACACTCGAGCTTCCAAGGAGTCGGTGAAAGAGTTGAGGGTGGAGGTAGAGAAATTGAAGGCTGATCACTTACCTTTGGATCTTTTATTGTATGACCCGGCTCCAACAGCCTAGCCTGAGCCAGAGTAGGAGGTGGAGAGGCCAGCAAAGAGGAAGAGGGTGATTCCTCGTGCTGATGATGCTGTGATAGAGTTGGACCCGCAGGGAGGTTCCTCTAGCCAGCCTCAGGCCCCAGTGCAAGCCTAGGTCCTAGTGGAGACACATGTTAAAGGGATCCAGTCACAAGTTCCCGAGCAGTTCGAGGACCCAGGCTCATGATCCCATACAGACAGAGGGCTAATAGGGAGTTTCTCTTTACTCTCTATCTTTTATTGATCTTATTTTGGTTAGTTAGCATTGAGGACAATGCTAGCTCTCATTTGAGGGGTAGCCCTATTTGGATGATTTGGGTTGTATATATGACACTACTTTTTTTTATTTTATTACTATGCTTTCTTTTTATTTTTGGTATGTACATAATTTTACCATTTTAGTTCATTTTTCGTACTTTGCAACTTTGGTCTGTATATAAAGTTACTTTCTGATGTATATATTCATTCCCCCTTATGTATATTCATCTAAATCCCCTCGTGTACATATTCATTCTACTTTCCGCATTTTTTCTTTCATAGCTTCTTACTTCACTTTCGTAGCTTCTTATTTTGAGTTTTTGTGTTCAATAAGCCTTTGGTTTTCTTAATGCCATGGTTCTTTCCAAAGGTGGAGTTTGTGTGAACCGGGTGGCTCTTCCCGATTATGGATGGCATGACAACCTTCTTAAGGGTTTGAGTCTGTTTTCTTTTTGCTTTTTGTGTATATAGTAGCTAGTGAGTAATGGTTCCTCAAACAAAGCTTCACTTGGGCCTAACACATTTGCCTTTGATCCTATGGTCAAAAACAAATTGTTATGTATAGAATGGTGAAAGTTGTGACCTTGAGACTCTTGTGTTGGCCGATAATTATCAAGTGGTTTTTTAGTACCATTGTGTGCTCAAATCTTATCTAAGATTGTTGTGGGCCCCCGACTCTATCTCTTTAGCAACCCTATATCTTGTGTGGTGAGAATTTGAATTGCAAGTCCAAGTCCCGAGCCATTAGTCTAGAACTTGCCCTGAATGTTTGTCTAGACAAAATTCTAAGTGTAGTTTGACTTGAGATGTGATTATAGGCTCTCCTTGATCCGAATGATATTTTGAAAACTTCCATAACCTACCAATGATAATATCCATAGATAACCCTTTTGAGCCATAGACCTTTTTCTTTCAAAAAACCACGATACAGGCCTTTACCCATTCTAAAAATACCCTCTCTTAGCACCCGATCTTTTCTTAGCACAAGGCAAAAACATAAGTTTTTTGGGGGGGGGGAGACGAGAAATGAAACAAAGTGGTAAAAGGTACAAAATAAAGAAAAGGAAAGGCAATGAAAAAGAAAGCAAATCAAAAAGTCAAAAAGAATGATCAATATAGAAAAAAAATGAAAGGGATTCAATAAAAGTAAAGAGATGAAAGGTGTGAAAAGTTGAGAATGGAGAAAAAGTTTTGAAATGAACAAGAAAGAGTGACAGTATGTCTCTCTAACCCCTAAGAAATAAGTTAATGACTCAAAAACAGAAAACAAAAAGTCAAGAGAATGTGTGCCAAAATGAAGCAAATGAAGTGCTTAAGGGAAGATGAAACCTACTTAGACCAAATATTTCCTACCCTGAACCAAAAGCCTTCACTATATCTCCACAAAAGCCCTATATGATCTTGAGTTGAATGAAGCTTATATTAGTGGTGACTCACATAAGGGGCAAGCTTATGGTACTTAAAGCCGGACTTGTGACCTTTTCTTGAGAGAGATGAGTGCGTTTGTCCACAATCCTTATTTAGAGTACTACAACCTAAAAGTGAGATTTGCTTAAGGAGAGTTAAGGAGTATGAGTTTGGATTCCATAATGACCAAAGTAGCAGAAAGAGTTTCTTTGATGGGTTTAGTCAACTCTTGATGCTCTTGTGTCGCACTAAATCCATGGTGCTTAGAAGGTCGAATGTTGTTAATGATTCATTTGCATTGAGGGCAATTGTTAGTCCCAATTGATGCTAGATTAGGTCACTTTAGGTCAGCTGAATCTTTTTGGATTTACTCTTAAGGAGGTGGGTCTTATTTTATTTGCTTGAGGACACGCAAAAGCTTAAGTTTGGGGGAGTTTATAACTACGGATTGTAGTTCATTTTACACTCTTTTTTACTTGAGTTTTGATTAAAAATGTATACAAAATAGTCCCAAAGGCTTACATGTTGTACTTGTTTGCAGGGTTTGGTCAAAAAGGTGACAATTAGTCAAAACCAGCTCAAAAAGGAGTGAAACATGCACAAGTACCAAGAATAAGTCAAAGCACAGTTGCAACAAACCCACCGCGGTCGCAATCCATTTAGTGTGGTCCACGGTGAGGAGATTCAAAGAGGTGCAATCTTGGAAGCTCAAGCACTGCGGCCGCAAACCATTTTGTGCGGACCGCAGTAGCCTCACCGCGGCCGCAATCAAGTTTATGAGGTCCGCGGAGCAGAGATTCAGAGAACTGGGATTTCAACTTTTGTAGCCGATGCAGTGCGCACTCCTTTTTGTGCGGACCGCAGTTGAAGCCACCGCGGTCGCGATGCATTTTATGCTGCCCGTGGTGGCCATATTCAGAGGATGATGAATCAAGCCAAGAAGCCTCATTGCAGTCCGCGGTGCATTTTATGCGGACCGCACTACCTCGTCAGGGGTATTTTTGTCCAGAAAATTTGGCCTAGTATGAATACTTTCTTTTCACATTTTTAGGGTATCTTTTGTAATCTGTGAAAGATCAGAGCACTTGAACGGTGTTTTATGTCCATTTTGAGTAATTTGTAGCAAGATTAACACTGAATCTTCTTTATCTTAGTTTGTAATTAAATCATATGGGTTATTCTTCATCTATTTCTCTATTTTCTTCCATTATTATGAATAGCTAGACCCATTAGCTAGGGTTGTGGCTCAACCCTAGTGTGGTTATTTGATGGGTCTTTTGATTTAAGGCTTAGATTTTTATAAGTAGTTGATATTTGGACTAATTTGTGTTTTCCATGTTGAATTAGTGGTTGAAAACACTAATTTGTGCCTATTTGACTTGGGCTCTTCTTGAGAAAGAGAGCTTGAGTCTAGGAAAATCAGCCCCACAAGGAATTGAGGTGTAATCAAGAGATTAATAGCCCTAATTAAAGGGTTAAACTTAGAGATAGTAATACCCAACTTGAGCCTATATTGCTTGCACAATTTTGACACCCAATTGGTCTTGACAAAGTCAATTAGGGCAAAGTCACTCAAGCTACCGAGAGGTATAGAGTGATTAATTCCGTGCATTGGCTATATCACAATCCCCAATATAACGTCTTTGCCTTAGGTTTTAGATCCCGTCAAGTATTTACCTTGGAGAAAGTCACTTCCCTAATGCCCCTTTAACTATTTAGAAAACTTTATAAGCAATCATTCTTAGTATAATTTAGCTTATCATTAGCATAAATATTAGAAGTAATAACCAACCAAAAGATGATTAGAAGAGTAATTAAGAGCACTACGCATTTCTAGTTTATATAGGAATCCAATTCCCACTTCTAACTCCCTGTGGATTCGATCCTGACCATCTTGGGTAAGAGCTTCTTCGACTTCTCTCGCCACTTGGTAGTGGTGTAGGGTTGTCCCCAATCACTGTCCGAGTGGAGGATGTCCCTCTTCTCGAGTCCCCGGTTCATGGAAACCTGGGGTAAAATTATGCTCCCATTAGAAGATTCCCAAATGAGAAGGAGTGCCACCCTCTCGGTTTCCATCAGATGCAATATGTTGTATTGGCCGGTGGAACTTGCTAACTATTTAAAGCCCTTGGCTTCAGAGAAAGATTGGGAAAAAAATACTAACTCTCTCGGGAGAGTGTTTGTTGAACAATGCCATGCACAACGCAGCGGTGGTATAGTCTTTGTTTTCTCTGTTGTTTCTTTTTTTGTGTTATGGCAAGGTTTCGAATTTGCATTCTTGTTTTGTAGGCCAACTTCCTTGCTTCTGAGGGCCTACGAAGGTTGATCCGTGATAAGGAGGAACTTACTTTCGAAAGTGATCAACTTTTGGCTGAGCGAGACCACAATGTTGCTCGCCTTTTAGAGCTGGAAGCGCGAGCTACTAAGGCTGTTGAATTGGAGGCTCGATTGCAGCAAAGCTAGCAAGAAGTGGTAACCCTTAGCCAGGAGGTTTCCCATCAAGGGCACAATTTGAAGAAACTAAACCTAAATGGGTTGAAGTCCATAATGCCATTCTTGCTGCATCCGATCGTGAGGCTTTTTGCTGAAAGATTGCATAATTTGGAGGCAGCCTTGAGCTCCAAAGTTGAAGAACTCGTTGCTCCCAAGGTGGAGTATGCCCGGTCAGAGGAGAAACATAAGAGGACCATCGAGCACAATAGAGTTATCAGCTCCACTGTCCGCGAGCTTGATGTCAGCCTCCCTTCCACCAGATCCGTGCGGGATGCCTTTGTGCCGAGGTCGATCAACTTAAAGAAGAACTCCAGCACCAAGCGGCTTCCCTCATTTTTGAAAAAACATATGCTATATACAACATGAGGAGAAAAACCTTGGAAGAGGGCCAAGAAAATGTCATTGACTTTGATGCCGAAATCGCTAATGCCCGTGAGCTGTAGTTAGCTGCAAAAGGGGGTCTTCCAGACCGACCTAATGCTACCAATTCTTCTGGTTCTGGTTCTGAGTTATCAGGAACTGAAGAAGAACCGGAAGGTGATAATGCTGAATGCCAAAATGTTGAAGGCCAAAATATTGAACCGGCATCGGATCTACCTTCTTTTCATGGGGTGCAGATACTTCTCTCCCTCCAAGTTCCGGAGATGCAACAGCTTAGTTTTTGCTTTCTTTTTCAAAATTTTGTATTTGTGCTGTTTGGCACATTTATTGTAAATAGAAACACTTTTTTGTTGAAGTCTATGTTTTTTGTCTTTGCGTCCTTTGTTTTAGTATTTGCGCAAGTTTGATCTTTGCGTCTTTTTTCTCTTAACTGTTTGCGCAAGTTTACTTTTTTAATCTAATTGTGCAAGGATTTGGGTGTATTTTCGTCTGAAAGCATTTGGATTTCGAGCATAAGTTCTTCTCAGATCAACCCTTTAACGTGAGGGTTTTTACAAGAGAGGGTCCTCTTATGTTTACCGTGCTCTTGAAGAGGACGTCTCCTGTTCATTATGGCACTAACATTTGAAGTACTTGTTTAACTTTCAAAATGATAAAGTCAATTCATTGTTAAGACAAGAAACAAGATAGAAATAAAAGGACTTTACTTTATTTCTTCCATTTTCAAAAGTACATAAGTATTCGTTGTGCTAAAAAGAAATTACCATTTCTTGTGGCTAAACGTGTACAACTTGTTTCTGTGGGGCTAGACGCGCAGTCTCTGGTCTCAATGATACAACTATGTTTCCGGGTTTTGTATTTCGAACGAAGTGGAAGTTGTTATTTCTATATCCTCATATTATTTCCCACAATGTTCGAATGCGAAGAATGCAAATGTTAACTCTGGAAGTTTTACAACATCGAGGATTCCACTAGTGAATTGCTAGATAATATTCAATTCGAACCTTTACTTTCCCTTATGAATTTATGCTATCGAGCCAAAGATTATCTAACAATCTCCAGTGGCTTGCACTTTTGAACGGTTGGGTAATCTCTATTCGACAGCAAACTTAACTTCCTGGTAGGAACTTTGCTATCGAGCAAAAGACTATCTATCCGCTCAGCAGTGGTTCTTTGCTTGTATGTCTTCTAATTTAAACGTCTTATTGCTTCTGATGAAGCTTTCTTTGTAGTATGCTTTCCGTTGCTACCTCATTAAAAACCTTGCCAGAAAAATCCAATTGGGACAAAAACTGGACGAAGGGAAAAAGAGTGCAACACATACTTTCAGTAGAGGTGATGTTCATCAGCAGTAGTATCTCTTGATTCTCTATCTCACAAGATGCTTTCCCGGTGATAGCTGTAACCCGGTAGGGGCCTTCCCATGTTGTACCTAGATTCCCTACATTGAGCTCACGAGTCTTCTGAGTTACTTTCCTTATATCCAAGTCTCCCACTTTGAAATAATGGAGGTTAACTCTTCGATTGTAATATCTTTCTATTCTCGGCTTTTGGGTTGCCATCCTTATATGCGCCAAGTCCCTACATTAATCGAGCAGCTCCAAATTGACCAACATTGCTTCATTCTTTGCTTCTTCATTCGCCCAAAAATATCTCAGGGTAGGTACCCCTACTTCCACTAAGATTAGAGCTTCTGCTCCGTACACGAGAGAAAAAAAAGTCTCTCACGTGCTTGATTTGGCAGTTGTTCGGTACGCCCATAGTACACCTGACAACTCTTTAGGCCATTTACCTTTAGCTCCTTCAAAACTCTTCTTGAGATTTTGTATAATGACTTTATTTTTGATTGTGCTTGACAGTTTGTGCTTAGATGATAGGGTGATGATGTGATCCTTTTGATTTTCAAATCTTCAAGGAACTTCGTGATCTTTTCGCCTATAAATTATGGCCCGTTGTCGCAGGCTGTCTCTTTTGGTATCCCAAATCTGCAAATTGTGTTCTCTTATAAGAAATTTACCCCTTCACGCTCGCCGATCATTTGATAAGGACCTGCTTCAACCCACTTAGAAAAATAGTTAGGTAAAATAAAAAAAATGTTACCTTACCGAGGGCCGGTGGTAGTGGTCCGACGATATCCATTCCCCACTTCATGAATGGCCATGGTGACAAAACTGAGTGCAATGGCTCTGCCAGTCGATGTACCAATAGTGCGTAGCGTTGATATTTATCATATATTTGAACATAAGCTTTAACGTCTTGTTCCATCCAGGGCTAATAGTATCCTGCCCTAATTAATTTTAACACTAAGGAATTTTTGCCTGTATGATTTTTGGAGATCCCTTTGTGGACTTCTCGCATAGCATAATTAGCTTCGGAGGCTCTCAAACATCGGGCAAACTCCCGGGATGCCTTGGGATCTTCAGGAAACTTTCCGTGCTCGAGATAGTTAACGATCTCATTCCTCCAGTTCCAAACCAAATTAGTCATGTTTACCTCATAATATCTATCTGCATCAAGTACCGAGTGCATAAGTTTTACGACTATACGAGAGTCTGATCCTTTCATTGCCATAGATGGGCCAAGTTTAGCTAGTGCATCTACTTCGGCATTCTCTTCCCTTGGGATATTCTCAATTGACCACTCCCGAAACCGAGCGAGCAGAGCCTGAACCTTCATTAAGTATTGTTTCATGCATTCTTCTTTGGCATCGAAGATCCTGTAGACCTTATTTACCACCAACTGGAGTCATATTTGATTTTTATATCGTCGTAATCCAATCCCCGGGCCAATTCGAGTCTTGCCATAAGGTTTCTCCCGAAGGCGTGATTAGTACTATGCTGAGCCCGAACATCTTTACATTGGAAGCTCTATCTATGAATAGGGTCCAAACTCCTAATGTTGATTCTGACATCATCACTTCTTCTTTGGTTGCCAAAGGTAATAATCCCGGACTGAAATCGACCACAAAGTTGGCCAAGACTTGTGACTTAATCGCAGTCCTAGGTTTAATGTTCTATGTCAAATTCACTCATTTTGACAGCCCACTTGGCCAGCCTACCTGAAAAATTGGGTTTATGAAGGATATTCTACAGGAAAAAAGTGATCACCACAGCTACCGGGAGATATTATAAATAAGGCCTTAGCTTTCGAGCGGCGACTGCGAGGGCTAAGGCCAACTTTTCCAGATTTGGGTAGCGATTTTCTGCTCCCGTTAAAATTTTACTAACGTAATAAATAGGATATTGCGTAACTTCATCCTCATGGACTAAAATGACACTTACCGCTACCTCTGAGACTGCTAAGTAGATTAATAGTTTTTTGCCTTCCTTCAGTTTTATAATAATGGAGGACTTGACAAATACTTTTTAAAAACCCTCAAAGCCTGCTGACATTCTGGGGTCCATTCGAAGTTGTTCTTATTTTTGAGATGCGAGAAGGAGTGATGGCATTTCTCTGAAGACCGGGAAATGAATCTGCTCAAAGCGGCTAATCGCCCCGTTAGCCTTTGAACCTCTTTTATGCTTGAAAGCTGGTCCGGGATGTATTCGATGGCTTTGATCTTATCAGGGTTAACCTCGAACCCCCTTTGTGACACTAGAAATCCTAGGAACTTACTGAAGCTGACCCCAAATGCACATTTCACAGGGTTAAGCTTTATGTTGTATTTCTTTAAGATGTCAAAAGTTTCTTGCAAGTGCTTAAGATGATCACCTACGTTCAAAGACTTAACAAGCATATCATCTATGTAAACTTCTATAGTTTTTCCTATTTTCTTCTCGAACATTTTGTTAACGAGCTGCAGATAGGTGGCTTTGGCGTTCTTTAACCCGAATGGCATCACATTGTAACAATATGGGCCAAAGTTTGTTATAAACAAAGTTTTGCCCTGCTCCTCTGGTTTCATTTTGATTTAGTTGTACTCGGAGTAAGCATCTGAGGAACTCATTAACTCATGCCCGTCCGTTGCATCAATCATTTGATCAATGTTTGGAAATGGAATATCTTTTGGGCATGCCTTATTTAAGTCCTTATAGTCTACGCACATGCAAAATTTATTATTCTTCTTTGGAAATACTATTATGTTAGCTATCCATTCAGGATACTTTACATCTTGGATTGAACTGATGTCAAGCAAGCGAGTTACCTCTTCTTTGACAAATTTGTTTATGATCTTGGTAATAGGACATTTTTTGTCTTGCCAGAGGGATGCTGGGGTCCAAGATTAGCTTATGTATGGCCACTTCCGACGGGATACCCGTCATATCTGCATGCAACAACGCAAAACAGTCCACATTAAATTTAAGAAATTCAATAAATCCAGACCATAGCTTGGGGTGCAATCCTATCCCCATGTGGCACTTCCTCTCCAGGAACATTTCAAACAGTGCAACTTGTTTAAGTTATTCCGATATGGATTTTGTTGCATCCGTCTCTTCTAGTACCTGGAAATTCCTTGGTACTTGATAGGATTCTAACGACTCTTCCCCTGGTTCATTTTGCTCGGCTCAGAAGCAGGCTCCGGTTCCTGTAATTTCTATGTCGCATGCTCCTTCCCTTTGCTACTGGACACTGAGATTGCATTCATCTCCCTTGTTGTTGGTTGTCCTCTTATTTGTTTAATTCGCTCGATAGTTGGGAATTTCATCAATTGGTGATATGTCAATGGCACAACCTTCATCTCGTGAAACCATGGCCTACCCAGGATAATATTGTAGCCCATATTGTAGTCCACCACCTCTAAAAGGGTTGTCATCATCACCCCTTCGGCATTCGTGGGTAGCAGGATCTCTCCTTAGGTTATTACACTTTCTAGGATGAACCCAGCGAGGAGTTTTGTGGCCGGAATGATGCTTCCGGTGATCTTGGATTGCTCTAAAACCCTCCATTGTATGATGTTAGCCAAACTTCCTAGGTCTACCAAAACATGTTTAATTTTAAACTCCAAAACATTTAAAGAAATTACCAATACATCATTGTGTGGTAGCAGCAATCCATCTGCATCTTCCTCCGTAAAAGTAATGTCATCATCAACGACTTCCTAAAGTCTCTTGCTGTGGGTCACTAACACCTTTGTCTTTTTTGCCGCCGAGAATGTAACCCCGTTAATCTCGTTCTCCTGTTGATCATTAGGCGCAGGTGATCTTATACCGCTTTTGAATGTTCTGCATTATCACGATTGTGATCGTAGTAATTTTTAGCCCGATCACTTAAAAGTTCTCTGATATGGCCGATTTCAGCAATCTCGCCACCTATTTGCCCAGATGCCGGTAGTCCCCAGTCTGGCGACCGTTTGTCTAGTGATATTCGCACCACAAATTAGGATCCCTTTGGCTAGGGTTGGATCTCATTGGCTTCGGGAACTGTGCTTCTTTAATGTTCCTTATAGCCAACACCAACTCCATTATGCTAATGTTGAAGTTGTATTCAGAAAGATTGAGGTAGAAAGAATATCGAGAACCTGACATTTCCTTGTCCTATAACCACCTATTATTTCAACCGTGATCAGTTCTCCTATCAGTAGTGAATCTATCAGCCAACCGAAAACCACTGCCACGTCTTTCGACCCGTTCATAGGAAAAAAACCGACCTCTTCAAGATCGTCGATCTGTGTTAAAATAATATTTCCATTTTTCTTTATTCTTTTCCTGGTCCCGACCCTGGGACGACGCCGGAAAACAAGGCTGGTCATCATTAATCGTTATCTTAGACTCGTACCGATTGTGAACATTCACCCAAGTTGTTGCCTAGAACCCGAGCAAACTTTCTTTCAACTTCTGAGAAGCGTCAGAACTTCTTGGATTCAAACCTTTGGTAAATGCTTCAGTCGCCCATTCGTCCAGTATGGCGGTAGTAATATCCTTTCTTTCTGGAATCTGGTCACAAACTCCCACAGTAACTCGGACTCTCCTTGTGCAATCCTAAATATATCGGCCTTTCGGGCCTGTACCTTTTTGGCCCCAGCATGAACTTTGATGAAAGAGTCCGCGAGCATCTTAAAGGAGTCTATGGAGTGCTCGGGCACAAGTGAATACCACGTTAGGGCTCCCTTTGTAAGAGTCTCCCCGAATTTCTTCAGTAAGACTAACTCAATCTCATGGGGAGCTAAATTATTCCCTTTCACTATCATTGTATAGGTGGTGATATACTCCTGAGGATCTGAAGTCTCATCATACTTTGGCACGTATGGCATTTTAAACCACTTCGGGATCAATTATGGTGTCGCATTTGGATTGTACGACAATTATGTGTACTTCTTTGAGTTTGGCCCTTTCAGCACTGGTGGTGCGCCCTGAATTTGATCCATTCAGGCATTTACTTCCCTCATAAACTGCATGAGTTCGATTTTAAAAGGATCATTCTCGTTGTTGTGATTGGATCTGCTCCCCCCGGCCCCATCGAAGCTGACCTCGCCCCTCGGGGTGTTGTTGTCAACCCTCTATGTTGTTTGATTCGCGTGAGTACCGGGATGAACTGGACCTTGTCCATTCGAGTTGTTGGAAGCACCCAACAACGCCTGTTTCATCTCTATCATGACCTTATCCTGTCGAGTGAGATAGCCAATAATGTCCTCCTGTTGCTCCTGCAAGGCCCTTACTGCTTTGTGAAAGTACAAGAGGGGGTGAATTGTTGTTTATTAAAAATTAGTTAATTAAGGACGAGATTAGTCGACTAGATCTTGTGCCGAATGCAAATAGAGATAAACAAAGAGAATAGTAAAAAGAACAACACATATGAATTTTTATACTGGTTCGGTACTAGTGTGGTACTAACGTCCAGTTCCCCTTAGGTCACAAGGGTTTTCTTAGATATTGAAAATAATTATAGCAATGATGGTTTTAACTCGTTCACTACCAACGGAATGTAGCATCTATATAGTTTGAATATTGACACAACTCTCTTTTGCATTCTAACTCTTCCTATCTTTTATGACACTGGTAAACTGAAGAATACATTGTTTATGCTAAGAAGTAGAGACACTTAGAAGACAATGCTTGTAGTTGCACAAATCTTCTTTATGAATTTAGCAAACTTCTTATAGGAGAGTTTGAGAGCCATTGCAATTTGTCTTGATTGAGGCACAAAATCCTCTAAAAGATTTGACCCAAGGGGTGCCTCTCAAATCCTGCACTTGAGTGAGATGGATTCGTTCATGACTTTCCTTGTCACGTCCTTATTTTATGGAGAGATTTTAGCCTTCGAGTTGCTGATTGAAGATTCCGGATATTCTTTGATTTTGACTTGATATGTTTCCTTGTTTGATAGTCTTAACCTCCTTCGATTTAGACTGAGAGTACACGAAAGATTTGGTTTCCTTTTTGATGGCTTCTTTTCCTTTGGTTCAGCATCATCTTCTTTGGGTTAGACATCATCAACTCCTTTGATTTAGCATCATCTCCTTTGGTTTAGACATCATCAACTTCTTTCCTTTTGACATCTTTCTTTCCTTTTGTTGATATCTTGATTTCTATAATCAATGTAAATAGGTTGTCATCATTGAAACATAGAGTTAACAATCTCCCCATTTTTTATGATGACAATAAAGAGAGTAAATAGTAAATAAATGTAGATAAGTATAAACATAAACCATGTATAATTCTCTTTCATTATGCCTGCTCCCCATGCATTTGTACTTATCATTTCTCCCCTTGAGTTGATTCTTTACTTATCTACTGTATTGTTCTCCCCCTTTGACATCAATCTAAATGGAAAATACAGGCTGAGTAACATAGGAAATAATATTTATAAGAACAGACTAGTTAGAGCAACAAAAGTAATGCCTACAACAGAGGCATAGAGGATGGTTCATATAGACCTAAGCAAAAATAAGTTGTAAGACCAAAAGCAAGAAAGTAAAAGCAAAGCAAAAAAAGATTATTTTTAACAACATCATCACACAAGTACGCATTAGCGTTTACCCAGGAAATACTTTAGGGTATTGATCACTTTGGTGAAGAAGGAGTCATAGGAATTTTCGACATCTTTGAGAAGCTTATCCATCTTTTCTGTCATAGAGTTGAATGCCCTGGTTCCTTGCCTCCGTGTGGCTCCCATGTCCATCCTAAGCTTGGCCACATTTGTACCTATTTCTTTAGTGACTTCCTTGATTTTATCCACATGTTCCTTCATCTCAATGAGCAGTAGTTTTACCCCATCTAGATATAGCTGAATCTGCCGAAGATTTGGAGAGGCAGTCGACTGAGATTCTTGTTGTTCAGTCTGAGCTTCAACTGGCACTGGAACGCTTTCAAATTTGGCGCACTTAACCTATCCATTATAACCCAAAACGTAACCCATCATTGAAAAGGTTGTCTTATCATAAGTGCTGGTAATATGCTTGGGTGAGAAAGTTGCCAAGTCTACCTTCATAATTTCAAGAATATACGAGATAAGGAGACCATATGGTAAACAAGCAGCAGAAGAAGATATGTCCTTGATACTCTCAAGCATGTATTGGCGAATCCACACAAACTAGTCCAGTCTTTTCTTATTAACAAGGTAGTAAAGGACAAAAACATCTCTAGTGGATAAAGTACTAAGGGACCTAGTTCTGGGAAGTAAAGTAATGGTAATCATGTGGGCTAAAACACGTTGTTCAAACTTCAGATTTTTGGGACCAATATCAGGAGGGTTCTTTAACAGAAAGGCTTTTGCTTCTTCAAAAGAGACCTTTGGCCAAGAATTTTGCACAAAAACATCAAAGCCACTAAACATAGTAGAGAAAATCTTTTCAAATTGATAAGAGTCCAGAACAATTCGAGTGCCAAAAACCATGGATTCCAAATCGTCTTTATCATTCACAAACAAATTTGCATAGAACATTCTCACAGGCTCTTCATAAACAGAGTTACCAATAGTATCAAATAGAGAAGAAAGATGTTGAAAATCAAATATAGTAGTCACATCACAGTGCATATTTTTCATAAGAGAAAGACTTATAGAGCGTCCATAAGCCATAGATTTTGACTTATAAGACTCAAACCTTGCTTTTTCACTGGGTCCATAGAAGATCAATTTGTCTTCTGCTCCGAATTCCATGCTTTCCACCTTTCCTTTATTGCAAGCAGGCTTTTTAGGGATTTTCTCCATGGGCCTTTTTCCTACATTTTTCTGGCTAATGGGAAGATTTTCTGAAGATTCACTGCTCTCATTGTCTATTTTGAGAAAATCTAAGTCAATGGATGACTCCAGGTCTGCAGTTTCTTCAGGGTTGAGGGTTTTTTGAAACCTTCTGCTTCGTCCGGTGGCAGTGGAAGAGGAAAAATTTCTTTTTGCCATGGTGAGAAAGTTTTCTTGATGAGAATGAGAAGTGAAAAGAAGAATAAAGGGTTTTAATAGGGCGTTGGGAAGGTTGAAGAGTCGTCTTGGTTAATGGAAAGGTCGGGTTCAGATTGGAAGTGACCTTTCTGAAGGGATGTTTCAGCAGTACAGTAATAATGAAATTTATAGAAAATTAAAGCTAAACGCTTATAATAAAGGAAATAAAATATTTTAGTAGATACAAATGATTAATTTTCCAAATTTGACACAATGCCAATTTTTTTCCGTAGTAAACAAAACTTTCCTCTAAAAGAGGTTTTTGTAAAAATATCAGCAAGTTGAGAATTAGTTCCAATGAACTCTAATACAATATCATCTTTAACAACATGATCACGGATAAAATAATGATTGATTTCTATATGCTTTCTTTAGAATAATGCACATAATTTTTGACAAACATGTGGCACTAGTATAATCACAAAATATAGGAGTAGAGGTAAGAGATAGATGTAGTCGAGAAGTTGATGCATTATCCACTGAACTTGTGTACAATAGCTTCCAACTGCTAAATATTCTGCTTCAGCTGTTGATAAGGTGACACAATTTTGTTTCTAGCTATGACAAGAAACTAATGCATTTCCCAAAAGTTGAAATGTGCCACTGGTACTTTCCCTGTCGATCTTATCAGCTGCAAAATCTGCATCTGAAAATCTTCTTAAAGCAAAATTGTTAGAATGAGCATACAATAATCCTAATTCAGATGTTGATGGACAAGATGGAGACTTATGAAAATGATGGGCTTAAGGTCTCTTAGTCTATGTTTTGATGATCTAACAAACTTTTTGTATAGAACCAGATAAAGGACATGAAGCATGCCTGGTACAATCATTCAAGTTAATCAACTCAAGATAATCTAGGCAGTGTGCCTTTAGATTCACAAGAACCAGATTAGGGACCTGATCCCTTGGTGTTCCCCTGATAGAAGTATAAGTCAACTATACAGCTGGAAAGCAACTGCAAAAAGTGATTCCATGTGACAGTGAAGCAGACAGTGCATCAATCACTTCCCATTGGAAAAAGGCATGTACTAACCAAGATTTGACATCACCATTGTGAATTGACATTACCATGGTGATGTCTTTTGTAGTATAACAACCTGGTGGAAGGAAGAAGACAATCACTTGAGCATTTTCAATGATATTCTTTCAAGTGCTAAAAATACCTCTCTCAAGAACAAAGCTGCTGCAACCTCAAGGACCAGATCCAAAGATTGAAGATATCTTAATTTCTTAGGTTTGTTGAGTCATTGTTATTTGTTCTTCATTGTAACTCCTATCTTGCTTTATTAGAAGCTTTGTTTTAGGAAACTCAAAATCATAAACCATCTGAGTTTGTGTCTTGGCTAGAGTTAGTCAAGTTGTGAAGTCTTTGTAATAGAATTATTACAAAGTGGCTTGTAATAGAGTTGTCACAAGTTAGTGAGTGATTAAGTCTTTGTAATAGAGTTATTACAAAGTGCCTTGTAATAGTGTTGTTACAAGTTAGAGTGATTAAAGTCTTTGTAACTCGAGAGTGACAAAGTGGCTTGTGGTAAGAGTATCACAAGTTTGTTGAGTTGAATTCTTTGTAATGGAGTCATTACAAAGTGGCTTGTAATAGGCGTTTACAAGTTAGTAAAGTTGAAATCTTACTAGAGTAGGTCATGATTTTTGTCCCCTTGAGTTGGGATTTTTCCAAATAAAAATTCCGTGTCTCATTTACATACTGGTTCAGTAGTTAGCACTGTGGGAACTGATATAGGACAAGATCTCTATACAGTTTGGTTCATTATTATTTTTTTAGTGGAAACTCATAGAGGACCAGGTACTCTATAGTTGGTGGACTCATATAAACTAATAATTGGTATCAGAGCAGGTTCTTTCTAAAAGGTTAACACCTAGAAAGGATCTCAATGGCTGCTCCATCTAACTTTGAGGAAGGACAATCAACCTACAGACCCCCTAGATTCAATGGTCAGTATTACGGCTGGTGGAAGACTCGTATGCATGATTTCATAATGGCAGAAGATTCAGAGTTGTGGGACGTCATTTGTGATAGTCCACATGTTCCTATGAAGAATCTTGGAGAAACTGGATCAATGGTGCCGAAAAACAGAAAAGAATATAGTAATATTGACAGAAAAGTTGTAGAAAAGAACTTTCGTGCTAAGAAAATCTTGGTATGTGGTATAGGACCTGATGAGTACAATAGAATCTCAGCATGTGATTCTGCCAAGGAAATATGGGAAGCATTGCAAACAGCACATGAAGGAACTACTCAGGTTAAACAGTCCAAGATTGACATGCTCACTACTGAGTATGAGCTCTTCAAGATGAAGGATGACGAGTCTATATAAGATATGCACTCTAGATTCACATCTATCATAAATGAGCTTCATTCACTTGGAGAAGTTATTCCCAAAAACAAGCTTGTAAGGAAAGTTCTCAGTGTTCTACCTGGATCTTGGGAGAGTAAGGTGAATGTTATCACCGAAGCTAAAGATTTACAAATTCTAACCATGGATGAGCTACTTGGAAATCTAAAGACAAACGAGATGAAAAGATAGAGAAACAGTGAAAGAAGAGAGCCGAAGAAAGAGAAGAACCTAGTGCTCAAGGCTGAAAACAATGACTCAAGTGAAGAAGGTAATGATATGGCCTATCTCGCTAAAAGATTTCAAAAGATGGTTCGAAGAAATGGTGGTATACCTAAGAGAGGTAGTACAAGCAAACCAAGAAACTATGATCTCTGTCACAAGTGTAGAAAGCCAAAGAATTTCATCAAAGACTGCCCATTTCTAAAACAGGAGCATTACAAACAAAACTCTGACAAAGCAACAAAAAAGAACCCGGTCCTGACAAATGATTCAGCCGAAAAAGTATAGCTGGAAATGCTGTGAAGCAAGCTCTTGCTGCTTGGGGAGACTCCTCCAATGAATCAGAAGGGGAACCAGATGCAGAAAACAATTCCATGATGGCAGTGGAACATGAAGCAAAGGAATATGATTCACTATTTGCATTAATGACTCAGTCCGATGATGATGAAGAGGATGATAATGATGAGGTAAGCTTCAGGGATGTTCAGAGAAATCTGAAGTCCTACTCTTCTAAGAAATTGATGTCATTAGCAAATATTCTAATTGATGCATATTATAGTCTTGTTAATGATAAGGATATCCTGACCATAGAGATATGAGATGCTGGACAATCTAGAGATGGCCTGATGGTCTGTGCGGTAGATTTAAATGAGACCATATCTAATCTTGAAAAGAAAAAGAAGCTCTAACTGAAAAAATAAATAGTGTAGAAAATGAGATATATGACTTGATGGTAGTGGTTGTTGACTTGAAGGAAACCATAGAAAACCTAAGCAAAGAAAAGAATGCCTTAGAAGAGAAAATTGTTGATACTAAGCAAGCAAGGGATGAATTTTTGGTGGTTATCACTGATCTAGAGGAAACCATTGAGGGACTCAAATCTGAAGATAGGCATGTAACTATTGAAAATGGGAAGGGAGTAGCTAGTGAGACACACATCAAACTTGAAAAAAATTAAATGATGTGAGAACTAGTCTATGTGGTGAACTCGAGAAAAATAGGCAGCTTCAAGCTGAGTTGAAGAAAGTAAAAATTGATCTTGAGAATTATCTTAAGTGGACATGGTCCTCAGATACTGTCACTGCCATGTACTTCAACAATAGTGGAAACAGGAAGGGAATTGGGTTCTAAAAGGAGAAAACTCCTTACAACCCTCACAACAAGTACGTCACAGTTCTAGAAGGACCTGGTTCATGGTCCGCCAAATTCAAGATTCACCTACACACTGTGCCTTAGAACAAAGGATGAGACTTTCGAGGTATTTCTGACCTTTGTCAAGAAGATCCAAGTGAAGATGGAATTGAAGGTAGCATGCATCAAATCTGATCATGGAACAGAATTTGACAATGCCAAATTTGATGAGTTCTGCAATGAAAATGGCATCACCCACAATTTCTCAGCTCCCAGAATTCCCCAGCAAAATGGAGTAGTGGAAAGGAAGAATGGAACTCTGGAAAAGATGGCAAGAACAATGCTAATCGACAGTGGAATTGCAAAGAACTTCTAAGTTGAAGTGGTCAACACTGCCTGCTACTTGGTGAACAGGTGCATGATCAGATCCCTCCTAAACAAAACCCCATATGAGTTGCTGCATGGAAGGAAACCCAAGTTGACTCAGCTAAGAACATTTGGGTGCAAATGCTATGTTCTCAATAATGGAAAGGATCAGCTTGGTAAATTCGATGCCAAAAGTGATGAAGGAATATTTCTGGGCTACTCCCCTCAAAGCAAAGCCCACAAAGTCTACAACAAAAAGGCACACTGTACGGAAAGAAGTGTCCATGTGTTATTCAATGAGACACCCTCCTCTAACAAAGAAGGAAACAATGATGATCAAGATAATGAACCATTTTTGGTCCCTGAGAAATATCTGATGTTTCAAATGGGAAGGCTGATACGATGAGTCAGATGAAGGAGACAGGGGAAGACAATGCAACATGCTTTTCCACTTCTCAAAGGGAACCCGGTACTTCAATTACTACCACTGAAGTTGAAGAAAGAGTTGGAGATGCAGTGCAAGGCACTCCACAAGTAACAGAACAAAGAGTGCAGAGAAATCCATTGCAATGCAAGAGGAACTACATCAATTTGAAAGAAACAAGGTATGGTACCTAGTACCTAAACCCTCAGACATAACCATCATAGGGACCAGGTGGGTATTCAGGAATAAGCTGGATGAATATGGAAATACTACAAGGAACAAAACAAGGCTTGACTTCCAAGGATACAATCAGGAGGAAGGGATCGATTATGATGAAACTTTTGCCCCAGTAGCTCGCATGGAAGCTACTAGGATCCTCATTGCCTTTGCTTCACATATGGAATTCACCCTACTCCAAATGGATGTGAAGAGTGCCTTCCTGAATGGTTTTCTCAAGGAAGAAGTCTATATCAAGCTACCTCCAGGTTTTAAACATCATGTACATCCTGAACATATATTCAAATTGGATAAGGAACTATGCGGATTGAAGCAGGCCCCTAGAGCCTAGTACGAGAGACTATCCAAGTTTCTCTTGGAAAATAGCTTCACAAGAGGAAAGATTGACAATATATTGTTTTTGAAGAAACAAGGAAGGAACCTGCTCATTGTTCAGATTTATGTGGATGACATCATATTTGGAGCTACAATTGACTCATTATATGAAGAATTTGCTAAACTCATGGGAAGTGAGTTTGAAATGAGTATGATGGGGGAACTGAATGTCTCCCTGGGTCTTCAAGTGAAGCAGTTCGTAAAGGAAATGTGTATCAGTCAGTAGAAATACATCAAAGAACTCTTGAAAAGGTTTGATATGGAAGCATCAAAGGTGACCGATAACCACCTATTGCTACTGCTACTAAGCTGGACATGGATGATTCTAGATAACCTATAAATCAAACAATGTATAGGGGAATCATTGGATCTCTACTCTACCTTACTACCAACAGGCCAGACATTGTATTTAGTATGGGATTATGTGCAAGGTTGCAATCAAATTCTAAGGAATCTCATCTGAAGGCTGCTAAGAGAATTCTAAGATATTTTAAGGGAACACAGAACCTGGTTCTATACTATCCTTTAGGTGACAATTTCAACCTTATTGGTTATGCTGACGCTTATTATGTATGCTATCTGGTGGATAGGAAAAGCACATCTGGAATGGCTCATTTCCTTAGATCTTGTTTTATCTCATGGGGTACAAGGAAATAAAACTCAGTAGCTCTCTCTACAGCTGAAGTAGAATATGTTGCAGCTGCCTCGTGCTATGCTCATTCACGATGGATCAAGCAACAATTGGAAGATTTTGGTGTATACATTGATTGTGTACTGCTTCTATGTGACAATGGCAGTGCTCTCAACATGGCAAAGAACCCGGTTCACACAAAAAAACCAAGCACATTAATGCTAGACACCATTTTCTCAGGGACAATGTGGAAAAAGGTCTTATTTGTACAAGATTTTGTTGCACAGAAGATCAAATTGCTGATATCTTCACCAAAGCTCTGAGCAGGGAACACATTGAGAAACAGGATGGCACTATGGTTACTTAAACCTAATTGAGAACCTGGTTCTGCTGACATGACTATGATAGTCACACTAAGGTAAAATTGGCTAAAGTATTTTTTGACTAGGCCTAACTCACATCTATACCGTTTTAGGTAAACACGCATGATGATCATATAAGCTAAAGGTACAGTATTGAACTTTGGAGGAGAGATGCAAAACCCTTTTACAAAAATAGGTAAGGAACCTGGTTCCTGTACCACAGGTTAGTAGTAATGTGTTTTTCGCATGCTTATTCAAAAGGATAGCAAAATTAATTCAACTACCACATCATCCGACTTTTCAGTGTCTGCACAACACATCTTGTCTCTCAAATCCTTTCACTTCCTCTGCACGTTACATATTCCCACAAACCTACTGTTGTTTCAAAATTCTTCAAAACTCGTTCCTCTCCCCTCTCATCATCATTAGCTCTTTCTTCCATAAAACCCTCGACTCCCAGCAGTTCTAAACAATTATCTCCCTTTGTATCTCTTTAATTTTTCCTTTAGAACTCTTTACCACTTCTCTCACCATGGCCAACGAACAATCGTCTCCTTCTCCTGCCATCAACACCACTCCCACATCTCCACCTCTCTTAACACTACCACCAGAAACCCACTTCTTCACTATCCCTGATACAACTGTACCCATACTGGTTTCCTCTTCATCTCCAGTCACCTCTACTCCTCCGTCAAACCCTGTCTCACTTCTATGTGTTGTAAACCCTACTTCTCCTCCTTTTTCTGAAAAACCAAAAGTGCTACTCCTCAGGCATCAGATGTCTCTGAGGAAGATCCCGATCAATACTTTAACTCCTCCGTTCTAGGCTTAGTGGCTCCCACGGAGTCACCAGAAAAGGAAGCGACACTAAATATCATGGCTATTGCTGCTAAGAATCTTATGAATGAAAGAGCCTTCCCTCTGCCTGAATCTCAGGGGGAAGAAACTCCATTTTTAGGGGATAAAAGGACTCTGGTGCTTTTTAGAGTCTCCGGTTCATGACACTGGCACTGAAAAACCTGTTGAAGAACCTCTTTCAGCTAAAACAAACCAAGAGGTTGCAGAAGAAATAGGCTTTTGAGTATGCCTTGCAGAAGAGTTAGTAGAGTATTAAGAAAAAGAAGAAGAGGTTGATAAAATATGGGGAAGTTGTGGCTGACAAACATATTCCAGTGGTTGAGGTTGATAAATATGCTATGGAGGAACCTAGTTGCTTAGTGAAAAGATCTACAAAAGTCCAAAAGTTTGTGGTTGAGAAAGATTTGTTTGAAGGTGACATTGTGGCTGTTGCAAGCAGGAACAAGAAGTTTGTTGAAATGTCTAGAAAACAAAAATGGGAAACTGTGGGAGGACCTGGTTCAATGAAGACCAAGTGACAGTGGCCTTGGGCAAGAGAGTTTGAGAACTCAGAAAAGTTTTGTGGAGTCGCACGTTTGACCCAGCAATCTCAGAGATGGAAGGTATTTAGACATGTTCTGGACTTAGGCAACAAGTGGAGAACCTGCGGGAGAAACTTCTTGACTAACAGTTATCTGCAAATGCCTGCATGGACCTGGTTCTCAAAACCATTGCTACCTCCTCTTCCAAGCCTCCCTCTTCTAGTGCCCCCTAGGATCCTCTCAGTGGCCAGTTATCTTTTGCTCTAATGTTTTGTGGCTGTTGTTGTCTTTTTGTGATGACATGTTGAATTTCACCGTTGCTGCTCCTGTTGAAACAGTCTAATTTCTTATCAATGAAACAACTCTTCTTTTGCTTGTACAATGCTTGTTTTTCTTTTTGCTTCTGTTTTCTATCATGTTGTGTGTACATATGTGGCATGAGTTAGCTTTGTTAGAATTCTTTATGTCGTTTTGTCGGACTTTGTCTTTTTGTTAATGCCAAAAGGGGGAAGAATCGATTAAATTGAACTTGTAGCAAGTAATTAAGGGGGAAGCATAGAGTCAGGGGGAACATATGTAGTTGCTGGTAGCTTAACTGGTTAAGTCAAATAGTCATCAATGTTAAAAGTTTGTCATCATCAAAAAGGGAAAAATTGATGGGCTTAAGGTCTTTTAATCTATGTTTTGATGATCTAAAAAACTTTCTGTATAGAACCAGATAAAGGACCTGAAGCATGCTTGGTACAATCATTCAAGTTAATCAACTCAAGATAATCTGGGCAGTGTGCCTTTAGATTCACAAGAACCAGATTAGGGACATGATCCCTTGGTGTTCCCTTGACAAAAGTATAAGTCAACTATATAGCTGGATAGCAACGGCAAAAAGTGACTGCCTGCAACTGTACACGTGACATTGCAGCAGACAGTGCAACAGTCACTTCCCATTGGGAAAAGGCATGTACTAACCAAGATTTGACATCACCATTGTGAATTGACATCACCATGGTGATGTCTTTTGTAGTATAACAACCTGGTGCAAGGCAAAAGACAATCACTTGAGCATTTTCAGTGATATTCTTTCAAGTGCTAAAAACACCTCTCTCAAGAACAAAGCTGCTGCAACCTCAAGGACCAGATCCAAAGATTGAAGATATCTTAAGCTTAGGTTTGTTGAGTCTTTGTTATTTGTTCTTCATTGTAAATCCTATCTTTCTTTATTAGAAGCTTTGTTTTAGGAAACTCAAAATCATAAACCATCTGAGTTTGTGTCTTGGTTAAAGTTAGTCGAGTTTTGAAGTCTTTGTAATAGAGTTATTACACAGTGGCTTGTAATAGAATTGTTACAAGTTAGTGAGTGATTAAGTCTTTGTAATAGAGTTATTACAAAGTGACTTGTAATAATGTTGTTAGAAGTTAGAGTGATCAGTCTTTGTAACTCAAGAGTGACAAAGTAGCTTGTGGTAAGAGTATCACAAGTTAGTTGAGTTGAATTTCTTGTAATAGAGTCATTACAAAGTGGCTTGTAATAGGTGTTTACAAGTTAGTGAAGTTGAAATGCTACTAGAGTAGGTCGTGGTTTTTGTCCCTTTGAGTTGAGATTTTTCGACGTAAAAATCCTGTATCTCATTTACATACTGGTTCAGTAGTTAGAACCGTGGGAACTGATATAGGACCGGATCTCTATACAGTTTGGTTCATTAGTATTTTCAGTGGAAACTCATAGAGAACCCGGTACTCTACAGTTGGTGGACTCTTATAAACTAACAAGCAGTAAGATGAGATTCCTTAGGAGCCGACTGAAATCTTGCACATTTGCAAACACTGAACATAATACTTGGTCGACTAGCAATGAGATATAATAAGGATCCAATCATTCCTCTATACATAGTTTCATCAACACTTTTTCCATTGTTGTCTTCATCAAGCATTGTTGTTGGACTCATTGGAGTTTCAATAGACTTAGCATTCTCCATGCCAAACTTCTTTATAAGTTCCTTGGTATACTTGGTTTGGCTAATGAAGATCCCTTTAGGAGACTGTTTGATTTGCAGTTCAAGAAAGAAAGTTAACTCCCATCATACTCATTTCAAATTCCCCTTTCATAGAAAGAGCAAATTCTTCACATAGAACCGAGTTAGGACTACCAAAAATAATGTCATCAACATAAATTTGAGTAATAAGATTACCTGAACTTGAACAGAGTTGTATCTATATTACCTTATTTTAATCCTTGATTTAGAAAGAAAGAGCCTAACCTTTCATACCAGGCACGATGAGCTTGCTTGAGACCGTACAGAGCTTTAGTCAGCTTGTATACATTATCTGGGAAAGTGACATTCACAAATCCTGGAGGTTACTTCACATATACTTCTTCGGAGATGTAGCCATTTAGAAACACATTTTTTACATCCATTTGAAATAGTTTGAATCCTTTGTGAGCAGCATATGCAAGTAATATTCAAATAGATTCCAATCTTGCTACAAGTATGAAGGTTTCATCATAGTTGATTCGTTCTTGCTGAGAGTATCCTTGCACAACTAGACTTGATTTATTTCAAACTACTTGTTCAGATCCATTCAATTTATTCCTAAACACCCATTTTGTTCATACAATAGAGGAGTTTGAAGCTTTTGGAACCAGTTCCCATAGTTTATTTCTCTCAAACTGATCAAGTTCACCCCTCATTGCTTTAATCCAGTGAACATCTTTCATTGTTTCATCCACTTTCTTTGGCTCAAGTTGAGAAATTAGAGCCACATGTGATTTTAGCTTTTGGGATCTTCTAGTAGTGATTCCTTTTCGTGGGTCTTTGATAATGAATTTGTGAGGTTAGCCAGATTCACTTTTCCATTCATTTAGAGTGTTTGAGGAAGATTTTCTTTCCACATTAGTCAACTGGTCTATTTGGGATAGTTCATGATCTTCAATATGCTCTTTAGTTGACTGAGTCTGCTGACCAATTGACTCATTTTGATGATCTTTTCCTACAACAATAGATTTAGGGACAATAGAAATTTCCTCATCTTCAGGAAGTTTTTCATTCCTTAAGTGAGGGTTAGTATCAACGAAAACAAGATGAATTGATTCTTCAATGGACAAGGTTCTTTTATTATAAACCCTATATGCTCTACTTGAGGGAGATTATCCAAGAAATATACCTTCGTCACTTTTACGATTAAACTTACCCAGATTGTCCTTCCCATTGTTGTGAATGAAACATTTGCATCCAAAAGGGTGAAAATAGCTGATGTTAGGTTTCTTACCATTCCATAGTTCATATGGAGTCCTTTTAAGGATTGATCAAATCAGACACCTGTTGATGATATGACATGCTCTGCTCACAGCTTCTTCCCAGAAATGGCGAGGTAGAGAATTCTCCACAATCATGGTTCTTGCCATGTCCTGTAAAGTTCTATTTTTATGTTCTACCACTCCATTCTATTGTGATGACCTTGGTGAAGAGAAGTTGTGAGAGATTCCTTGATCATTGCAAAAAATTTGAAAAGTTCTGCTTTCAAACTCTCCTCCATGATCACTTCTGATAGTGGAAATGTGGTATCCCTTTTCTCATTGAACCTTCTTACATAATACTTCAAAATTCCTTAGAGCTTCATCTTTATGACTTATATCATAATCCATGTAAATCGAGAAAAATCATCCACAATAACAAAAGCATATTTCCTACCACCTATACTACAGTTCCAGTTGGACCAAATAAATTCATATGCAATAGTTGAAGAGGTTTAGAGGTAGAAACAATATTTTTGATTTTGAAAGATGAGCGAATTTGTTTTCCTAAGGCTATCTATATTACTGATGGGATAGACATTCCTGTCTCTATTTCTTGAAAGAATAACTTTACCTGATTCATCTTCTATAAACCAACCATGTTTTTTAAAACGAACCTCATAGTCATTGTCACATAGTTAACTAATACTGAGAAGATTGTAACCGAGTTCATTGACCAAGTAAACTTTGTCCACATCATATGTTGAGCTTAGGGGAACTTTTCCAACTCCAATAACGTTTCCTTTTGATTTATCTCTAAAAGTAATCGTTCCTCCATCTAGTTTGGTGATTGTTTTGAATAATTGTTTGTCACTAGTCATATATCTGGAACACGCACTGTCAATAAACCATTTTCTTTTTCTATTCTTCTTGTTGTGTTCCTAAAAAACAAAGTTACTTGTTTTTAGGTACCCAAGCCTACTTGGGTCCTGAATGGTTAGATTTCTGAGTGTTATCTTGACTATAGGATTTAGGTCGCCAGACCCATCTCTTGTTATTCTTAAACCTGCAACAGTTACAGGTGTGACCATCTTTCCCACAGTAAAAACATGATGGATTTCGGGGATTTTCAGAGCCACTTTCTACTCTGATTCTGTTCCTGCATTGGTTAGTACTATGGCTATTTTTACTACAATATGAGCATGCAAGTGAGTTTCTCGTTCTAATCAAAGAATTATGAGAGGCAGTTTGATTTGATATGACAGAACTATGACTTGTGGATTTTTGTAATCCATTCAGTTGAAGTTGAAGTTCATTAACTTCTTCTTGAAGCATGTCACGCTCAATTTCACAAATTTCCAGCTTCAAGGCCCAATATTTCTTTTCTTTTTGGATTTTTCTGAGTTCATTTAGAACTCTTTCAATATCTGCAAGAGCAATATCAATAAATTCTTGAAGTTTATAATAGTTGGGACAAGTAGGAAGACGTACCTCACTGGTTCCCTCGTCTGCCATAAGGCCAAGATCACCTGAGTCTTCTTCCTCATCTGCTCCTTTGTTTGCTGTGAATCCACACTCTTCTAATTCCTCATTGCTATCATCTTTTATGGCCATGAAACACATATTTGTAGTTTCTTCATGGTCAGATTCTTCTTCATCACTTCAGGCTCAAAAGGACTTCTTCTTTTGGAGGTTCCTGCTAAGCTTCTTCTTCAGTTCAGGACAATCAGATTGAATGTGTCCATGTTTACCACATTCATAGCATCTTCCATCATTTTCATTGTTAGTCCTCCCTTTTCTAAAGTTTGGTTTACCTTTTCTACTATTTCTGTTTTTTCCTCATCATGCTTGTTACAACTTGGGAGAGCATAGCTATGTTTTCATCCTGTTCTCCTCCTTCCTCTTCTTCTTCATCTTCTGGTTCAGCCACAGTTGCTTTGAAGACAACTATTTTTTTCTTTTCTTGTTGAGTTTACCTGTCCAAGTGAGTTTTCTCAAAGGCTATTAGATCACCTCTAAGTTCGTTATAGGACATTTTGTCAATATTCTGACATTCGAGAGCAATGACCTTTGGCTTCTAAATCATCGGTAGACTTCTGAGAATTTTTCTGACTTGTTCTCCGCTCTTTATTGTTCTACCAAAGGACTTTAGATCTCCAAGGATTTTGCTAAACCTGGAGACATTTCCTCTGCAGATTCTCCATACTTCATTTGAAATAGCTCATACTCACGAACCAAAAGATTTATCCTTATTTCTTTTACCTTGTTGGTTCCTTCATATGTGACCTCTAATTTATCCCATATTTTCTTAGTAGTTTCAAAACTTGAGATCTTTTCATACCTTTCACCACTAATAGCATTATACAGTAGAATGTTTGTTTTAGCATTCACAGCTATGACAATAGCTTGCTCATCAGTATAATCATCAAAATCAAGTGGATCAGTTGATACTATGACTTGACCATTCTCATCTTTCCTTGGGGGAATCAGAAGATTTCCCTTTTTGATAACCCGCCAGACTTTAATGTCATATGACATGGTGTATGTTTTCATACGCACTTTTCAATGAGAAAAATGTTGTTTGTTGAAATATGGTGGTCGTACTTGAGAGGTTTTTTCTTGAAATAATGTACCAACGACTGTGTTCGATCCCATGATCTTTTCCTTACTAGCTATTAAGTAAAGTTTGTGAGCCTTGCTTTGATACCAATTGAAAGTACAAGAGAGGGGGTGGGGTTAATTGTGGTTTTTAAAAAATAGTTGACTAAGGATGAGATTAGTCGACTAGATCTTGTGCAGAATATAAATAAAGATAAACAAAGATAATAGTAAACTGAACAACACACATGAATTTTTATACTGGTTCGGTACCGGTGTGGTACTTACGTCCAGTTTCCCTTGGGTCACAATGGTTCTTTTAGATCTTGAAAATAATTACAACAATGATGGTTTTAACTCGTTCACCACCAACGGAATGTAGTAGCTATATATTTTGAATATTGACACAACTTTCTTTTGCGTTCTAACTCTTCTTATCTTTTATGGCACTAGTAAACTGAAGAATACAGTGTTTATGCTAAGAAGTAGAGAGACTTACAAGATAGTGCTTGTAGTTGCGTAAATCTCCTTTATGAACTGAGCAGAGTTCTTATAGGAGAGTTTGAGAGCCGTTGCGATTTTTCTTGATTGAGGCATAAAATCCTCTAAGGGATTTGACCCATGGGGTGCCTCTAGAATCATGCACTTGAGATGGGCTGGATTCGTTCATGACTTTCCTTGTCACGTCCTTATTTTATGGAGAGATTTGAGCCTTCAGCTTGCCGATTGAAGATGCCGGATATTATTTGATCTTCACTTGATATATTTCCTTGTTTGATAGTCTTGACCTCTTTCGATTGAGACTGAGAGTACACAACACATTTAGTTTCCTTTTTGATGGCTTCTTGTCCTTTGATTCAACATCATCTCATTTGGTTTAGACATCATCAACTCCTTTTATTTAACATCTTTTCCTTTGGTTTAGAAATCATCTGTGATGACCCGTCCAGTCATCTCATGAGTTACCGCTCCGTTTTCTCCATTTCTGCTTCATTATGCTTTGTTTATCCGTGTTATATGGTATCAGGTTGATCAGATAAAATCCAGAATGATTTTGGTAAAGTTTGAGACACTTAGTCTCTTTTAAGGAAGTTTAAGTTGGAAAAGTCAACTAGATGTTGACTTATGTGTTAGAGGGCTCGGATGTGAGTTCCGATGGTTTGTTTAGCTTCGGGATGTGATTTGGGACTTAGGAGTGTGATCATAATGAGTTTTAGAGGTTCGGATTAGATTAAGGCTTGAATTGGCGAAGTTGATATTTTGGCGATCTCCGGTTGGTTGGTTAGATTTTGATATAGGTGTCGGAATAGAATTTTGAGAGTTGCAGTAGCTCCGTTGTGTTATTTGGGATGTGTGTGCAAAGGTTTAGGTCATTCGGACGTGGTTTGGTTGGGTGTTTTATCAAAAGCGGAATTTGGAGGAATTTTGAAACTTAGGCTTGAATCCGATATGTTTTGGTTGATTTGATGTTGTTTGAGGTGTTTTGAAGATTGTTACAAGTTTGAATAAGGTTTTGGGATATGAAGGTACCTTTGGTTGAGGTCCCGGGGGCCTCGAGTGAGTTTTGGGTGGTAAATCGGACCATGTTGGTCAAGGCTGGATTTTGTCCGTAACATTCGCGAGAAAGGATTCGCATTCGCAAAGGGGTGGCAAGTGATGCATCGCATTCGCGAGAAGGGCAGTGTGTTCGCGTAGAGGAATTGGGTCAGCTAGGTTTGTGGTCAAGTTGTTCATCGCATTTGCGAGAAAGGGAGTGCGTTCGCGAAGAGTAAGTCTGAGGAACCATCGCGTTCGCGATGGACTTTTCGTGTTTGCGTAAGAGGATTTTGGTCAAATTCATTTTTGTGCTTCGCGAACGCGAAGCGTTGACCGTGTTCGCGGAGAAGGAATTAATGCCTGGGCAGAAAGTTTTTAAGGTCATCTTGTTCGCAAATGTGGGGTTTATTTCCTCCATAGTTGGTCATTTTTGGAGCTTTTTGAAGGATATTGAAGAGGGATTCAAGGGGAAACATGTGGACATAAGAATTTTGGACTAAAAACTCGATTCTATTGTGAATTCTACCTAATAACTCATGGAATCTAAGCCTAAAATTGAAGAATTAGAGCTTGAGATTAAGAGACTTAAAATGAGGATTTGATGGGTTATTTGGACTCCGATTTCAGTGTTCTTGGTATGTATGAACTCGTGGGGAGATAAGAAATCCGTTGATGTAAAAATTTTCGAATTTCAAGATGTGGGCCCGGGGGTCGGGTTTTGGTAATTTCGGGATTTGTGTCGTATTTTGAATATTTTCGCTTGGGCTTCGTCCCCTTAGCATATTTTGACGTCCTCGTTATGATTTTGGATAGATTCAACGCGAGTGGAGGCCGATTTGAGGGGAAAAGGCATCACGAGCTAGGGATTTGACTGGTTCGTGGTGAGTAATGATTGTAAATGATGTTCTGAGGGTTTGAAACCCCAGATTGCACATCGTAGTGCTGTATTGAGGTGAGGCACATGCTTGATGACGAGCATGGGGTCGTGCACTGTTGGGCATTGTGACTTACTCCATCCCAGATGACTATTTTACCGCGTATTTGACTGAAATTTTTTTGCTATCATCCTGATTTGGGCTAAATGCCATATTTGGGCTTCGTGCCAACTATTTGAACCCTTCGGAGATATTTACTCACTATTTTGACTTTATACTTTAATTCAGTCATGTTATATTTCACTATTTTTCATACTCATCCATGTTTACTCTATTTTAACACTTACATGATCTTTAAACTGATGTTTTGGCCTGAAAAACATGTTTTACTACTGCCCGAGTGGCTTGTAAGGATTTCATACTGAGTAAGGCCGAGGGCCTATGCTGTGAGGAAATATTTGATACTGATTATGAGGCCGAGAGCCTAAGATATGTACGCTACAAGGTGGCTTGATTGATATAAGACCGAGGGCCTAGTGATGATGCCACGAGGTGGCTTGATATTATGCTTCGGCCGTAAGGGGCCCCTCCAGGAGTCTGTACACCCCCAGTGAGAGTTGGTACCCATTGTGATGTGAGATTGAGCCCGAGGGGTTGGTATTGTTCTATGTGATTGCCCGAGGGGCTGGTCCCGTGTGTAGATATTGCCCGAGGGGCGAATTTGTTGATATTGTGCCCGAGGGGCGTGCCTTTATGTGTTTACTTTTCATAATTGACTATCAATTACTTGCTTAATCATTAAAAAAGGCTTTTCAGGAAACTACGTTTGAGCTAAAGAATTTTACTTATATTTCGCTGGTTTACTATTTTAATTGTTTTACTGCTTCATTATAGAATGCTTTGTGCCTTACGTGATTTCTTGCTTTCAGTCTTTATTTACATTTGTTACTCACTGAGTTAGAGTACTCACTTTACTCATTGCACCCCTGTGTGCAGATTCAGGCATTGCTGATCCTGCCAGTGCGAGTTGAGAGCTCTCGGCAGACATTTAGTGTTCACGAGGTAGCTGCTTGATGTCCGCAGTCCTGTGTTTCTCCCTCCTTATCATTCCTATCTCTTATCAGACATTTTGTAATAGTTTGTATACTTTTCAGACTTGTATTAGGATCTATAGATGCTCATGACTAGTGACACCCCGATATCGGGCTGTGTTGGGTTATTCTTCCGCTTATTTATGATATTATCTGCTACTTTGGATTATTTTATCATGTTTTGACTGTTTCTTAATGCTTAACTGTTAATAAATTGGAAAATGGGAAGCGTTGGCTGGCCTTGTCTTCACAAGAGGCTCCATCACGACCGGGTCCGGGTTTAGGGTCGTGGCAAGTTGGTATCAGAACCTAGGTTACATAGGTCTCACGAGTCATGAGCAGGTTTAGTAGAGTCTTGCGGATCGGTACGGAGATGTCTGTATTTATCCTTGAGAGGCTACATATCCTTTAGTAAAAACTTCATATTCTTGGAATTCTTGTCGTGCGAACTTGTTGATCTGAGTACTAAATTTCTGTTATTCTATTCTCTCACAGATGGTGAGGACATTTGCTATCAGTCAGGATGGACGACCACCAGTGCCACCAGGATCTATAGATGCTCATGACTAGTGACACCCTGGTATCGGGCTGTGTTGGGTTATTCTTTTGCTTATTTATGATATTATCTGCTACTTTGGATTATTTTATCATGTTTTGATTGTTTCTTAATGCTTAACTGTTAATAAATTGGAAAATGGGAAGCGTCGGCTGGCCTTGTCTTCACGAGAGGCGCCATCATGACCGGGTCTGGGTTTAGGGTCGTGACAAGTTGGTATAAGAACCTAGGTTACATAGGTCTTACGAGTCATGAGCAGGTTTAGTAGAGTCTTGCGGATCGGTACGGAGACGTCTGTATTTATCCTTGAGAGGCTACATATCCTTTAGTAAAAACTTCATATTCTTGGAATTCTTGTCGTGCGAACTTGTTGATCTGAGTAACAAATTTCATTTATTCTATTCTCTCACATATGGTGAGGACATGTGCCATCAGTCAGGATGGACGACCACCAGTGCCACCAGCCATGGCCACCAGAAGCCGAGGACGTGGTCGTGGTAGGGGTAGAGCAGCTAGGGCAACACCTACAGATCTACTAACTGCCCCAGTTCAGGATCAGGTCTCAGTTATGGACACTCCAGCAGCACCAGCCCAGGCACCAGCTGTGCCCATTGTGATTTCAGGTCTTCAGGAGGCATTGGCTCAGATCTTATCAGTTTGCACTGGCCTAGCTCAGGCAGTTTCAGCCACTACAGCCGCAACTACTTCTCAGGTCGGTGGAGGCAATCAGACTCCCGCCGCTCGCACACCTGAGCAGGTCGTGCAGGGACTTCAAACACTGGGGGGCACATCCATCTGAGCCGGTTGCAGATACTCAGGACTATGTAGTTCCTGCTATGCCGGAGGATGAGCAGCGTAGGTTAGAGAGTTTTGGTAGACTGTATCCTCCGACCTTCAGTAGTGTAGAGGGCGAGGATGCCCAGCGTTTCTTAGGTAAGTGCTAAAGAATGCTTCATACAACGGGTATTCTGGAGACTAGTGGGGTCGCTTTCACTACTTGTTGATGGCCTCACTTATCAGCTTCATATTCTCATGACCAGGGAGAGGATTATTGGTGCTACTTTCTAGGAGGTTATGAATATTTCCCACAATATTGAGTCTGTTCGTTGCTAGGAGCGCGAGGAGAGGGAGGCCAAAAGGCTTCGAGGATCTGGTAGTTACAGTGGTACTCCTTCGATGGGTCAGTTTTAGCATGGCAGAGGCCTTCCATTCAGGCATGCTCAGCCAGCTCGTATAGGTTATCGTGGGGCGTCATTGGGTCATGATTCTCACAGTTCTCATCAGGTCCAGTCATCACTTAGTTCCCTTCCAGCTCAGAGTTTGTCCCGTGCTCCATCAATTCATGGCTCTTTTATGCCGAGCGCATCTGCTAGTCACTCTGGTGTGAGGGGTTCCCTTCAGTCCCCTTCTCCAGCACTTGGGAGTTGTTACGAGTGTGGTGATATTGGTCATATGTGGAGGCAGTGCCCTCATCGTCTTGTAAGTTCATCTCAGTAGAGAGGTCAGTCATCGGCTTCAGCGCCAGTTACTTCACCACCACCCACCCACCCAGCTAGGGGTGGAGGTCAGTCAGCTAGGGGTCACCCCAGAGGGGGAAGTCGATTAGGTGGTGGTCAGGACCGTTTCTATGCACTTCGAGGAAAACCCGATGCTATTGCTTCAGATGCTGTTATTACAGGTATTGTTTCAGTATGCCACAGAGATGCCTCTGTATTATTTGATCCCGGTTCTAATTTTTATTATGTGTCATTATACTTTGCTCGTTATTTGGGTATGCCCCATAAGTTTCTTACTTCACCTGTTCTTGTATCTACCCCGGTGGGTAATACTATTATTGTAGACCGTGTGTACCGATCATGTTTGGTGATTATTGGGGGCCTGGAAACCCGAGTGGATCTGTTATTATTGAGCATGGTGGATTTTGATGTCATTTTGGGCATGGATTGGTTATATCCATGTCGTGCTATTTTGGACTGTCATGCTAAGATAGTCACATTGGCTATACCAGGTGTGCCACAACTCGAGTGGCAAGGTGTGACTGATTATGTTCCTAGTAGAGTGATCTCATTCTTGAAAGCCCAATGTATGGTTGGGAAGGGTTGTCTTTCTATCTGGCCTTCGTGAGGGATGTCGGTGCTGAGACTCCCAATATTGATTCTATTCTAGTTGTGAGGGATTTTCCCAATGTGTTTCCTGCAGACCTGCCGGGCATGCCACCGGACAAGGATATTGATTTTGGTACAGACCTGGTGCCAGGCACTTAGCCTATCTCTATTCCGCCATCTCGTATGGCACCAACGGTGTTGAAGGAGTTAAGGGAGCAACTTCAGGAATGCCTTGATAAGGGGTTCATTCGGCCTAGTATGTCACCTTGTGCTGCGCCGGTTCTATTTGTGAAGAAGAAAGATGGCACAATAAGGATGTGCATTGATTATAGGTAGTTGAACAAAGTAACAGTTAAGAACAAGTATCCTTTGCCTCACATTGATGATTTATTCGACCAGCTTCAGGGAGCTAGAGTGTTCTCTAAGATTGATCTCCATTCAGGTTATCACCAGTAGAAGATCAGGGACTCAATTATTCTTAAGACAGCTTTCAGGTCCCGATATGGTCATTATTAGTTCTTGGTGATGTCTTTTGGGCTAACTAATGCCCCAGCAGCGTTCATGCATTTGATGAATAGTGTGTTCCGACCTTATCTTGACTCGTTAGTCATAGTCTTCATTGATGATATTCTGGTGTATTCGCATAGTTAGGAGGAGCACGCAGAGTATTTGAGAGTTGTGTTGCAAAGATTGAGGGAGGAGAAACTTTATGCAAAATTCTCCAAGTGTGAATTTTGGCTCAGTTCAGTGGCTTTCTTAGTGCACGTGGTGTCCAGCGAGGGTAATCAGGTTGATCCGAAGAAGATAGAGGCGGTTCAGAGTTGGCGCGGACCGTCCTCAGCCACAGATATTCACAGCTTTCTTGGTTTGGCAAGCTATTATCGCCGGTTAGTTTAGGGATTCTCATCTATCGCATCGCCCTTGACCAAGTTGACTCAGAAGGGTGCTTCGTTTGTATGGTCGGACGAGTGTGAGGAGAGCTTTCAGAAGCTCAAGATAGCTTTGACCACAGCTCCAGTGTTGGTCTTGCCATCCGCTTCAGGTTCATATACCGTGTATTGTAATGCTTTGAGAGTTGGGATTGGTTGTGTGTTGATGCAGGAGGGCAAAGTTATTGCTTATGCTTCTCGTCAGTTGAAGCCCCATGAGAAGAACTACCCCGTTCATGATTTGTAGTTGGCTGTCATAGTTCACGTATTGAAGATTTGGAGGCATTACTTGTATGGCATATCTTGTAAGGTGTTCACTGATCACCCAGTCTTCAGCATTTGTTCAAGCAAAAGGATCTTAATTTGAGACAACGGAGATGGTTGAAGTTGCTTACGGATTATGATATCACTATATTGTACCATCCGGGAAAGGCCAATGTGGTGGATGATGCTTTGAGCTGAATGGCAGTGAGTACGGGGAGTTTGGCATATGTTTCAGTTGGGGAGAGACCTCTTGTAGTTGATGTTCAGGCCTTGGCCAATTGGTTCGTGAGGTTAGATATTTTGGGGCCCAGTTGGGTATTGACTTGTGTGGTTTCTCGGTCTTCCTTATATGATCACATCAGAGAGCACCTGTATGATGATCCACACTTGCTTGTTCTTAAGAACAGGGTTTAGCATGACGATGCTAGAGATGTGACCATTGGAGATGATGAGGTGTTGAGGATGCAGGGCCGAATTTGTGTGCCGAATGTGGATGGGCTTCGGGAGTTGATTCTAGAGGAGTCCTATAGCTCGCGGTATTCCATTCATCCAGGTGCCACGAAGATGTATCAGGATTTGAGGAAGCACTATTGGTGGAGAAGAATGAAGAAAGATATTGTGGGATTTGTAGCTTGGTGTCTCAATTGTCAGCAGGTAAAATATAAGCATCAGAGACCAGGTGACTTGCTTCAGCGGATAGATATTCCCAAGTGGAAGTGGGAGAGGATCACTATGGAGTTTGTTGTGGGACTTCCAGGGACTTTGAGAAAGTTCGATGTTATTTGGGTGATTGTGGATTGGCTGACCAAGTCCGCGCTCTTCATTCCTGTGTGTCTACCTATTCCTCAGAGCAGTTGGCAAAGATCTATATCCGGGATATTGTTCGTTTGCATGGTGTCCTAGTTTCCATCATCTCAGATAGGGGCACTTAGTTTACTTCGCAGTTTTGGAGGTCTGTGCAGCGAGAGTTGGGTACTTAGGTTGAGTTGAGCACAGCTTTTCACCCTCAAACGGACGGGCAATCCGAGCGCACTATTCAGATAATGGAGGACATGTTGAGTACTTGTGTCATTGATTTTGGAGTGTCATGGGATCAGTTTCTACCGTTTGCGGAGTTTGCTTATAACAACAGCTACCAGTCGAGTATTCAGATGGCTCCATATGAGGCTTTGCATGGGAGGCGGGGTAGATCTCCAGTTGGTTGGTTCGATCCCGGTGAGGCTAGGCTATTGGGGACAGACTTGGTGCAAGATGCCTTAGAAAAGGTGAAGGTGATTCAGGAGAGGCTTCGTACAGCGCAGTCAAGGCAAAAGAGCTATGCTGATTGGGAGGTTCGAGATGTGTCCTACATGGTTGGTGAAAAGGTTCTGTTGAAGGTTTCTCCCATGAAGGGTGTTATGAGATTCGGGAAGAAAGGAAAGTTGAGTCCTCGGTTCATTGGGCCTTTCGAGGTGCTTCGAAGGATTGGGGAGGTGGCTTATGAGCTTGCCTTGCCACCCAGCTTATCGAGTGTGCATCCGGTATTTCATGTTTCTATGCTCCGGAAGTATATTGGAGATCCGTCTCATGTTTTTGATTTCAGCATGGTTCAGTTGGATGATGATTTGACTTATAATGTGGAGCCAGTAGCTATTTTGGGTCATTAGGTTCGAAAGTCGAGGTCAAAGGATATAGCTTTAGTGAAAGTGAACTGGAGAGGTCGGCCCGTGGAGGAGGCTACCTAGGAGACCGAGCAGGAGATGCAGAGCAGATATCCTCACCTATTTGAGGCTTCAGGTATACTTTTTGACTCATTCGAGGACGAACATTTGTTTACGTTGGGGAGGATGTGACGACCCGGCCAGTCGTCTCATGAGTACCACTCTGTTTTCCCTATTTTTGCTTCATTATGCTTTGTTTATCCGTGTTATATGGTATCGGGTTGATCGTATCGAATCCAGAATGCTTTTGGTAAAGTTTGAGACACTTAGTCTCTTTTAAGGAAGTTTAAGTTGGAAAAGTCAACTGGATGTTGGGTTATGTGTTAGAGGGCTCCAATGTGAGTTCCGGTGGTTTGGTTAGCTTCGGGAGGTGATTTGAGACTTAGGAGCGTGATCGGAATAAGTTTTGAAGGTTCGGAGTAGATTTAGGCTTGAATTGGCGAAGTTGATATTTTGGCGATCTCCGGTTGGTAGGTGAGATTTTGATATATGGGTCGGAATGGAATTCCGAGAGTTGCATCAGCTTCGTTGTGTCATTTGGGATGTGTGTAAACAAAACTTCAGGTCATTCAGACGTGGTTTGGTTGAGTTTTTGATTAAAAGCGGAATTTGGAAACTTAGGCTTGAATCCGATGTGTTTTGGTTGATTTGATATTGTTTGAGGTGTTTTGAAGATTGGTACAAGTTTGAATAAGGTTTTGGGATATGATGGTACCTTTGCTTGAGGTTTCGGGGGCCTCGGGTGAGTTTCGGGTGGTCAATATGAACATTTCATGAAGTTTGGAATTGCAGAAATTTGTTGTTTAGTATTGCAGACAATAGACATTCGCGTTCGCGAGAGGGGAGCCGCGATCGCGAAGGGTTAGCTGGTCAAGGCTTGATTTTTGCCTTCGCGTTCGCGAGAAAGGCTTCGTGTTTGCAAAGGGATGGGAAGTGATGCATCGCGTTCGCGAGAAGGGCAGTGCGTTCGCGTAGAGGAATTGGGTCAGTTGGGTTTGTGGTCGAGTTGTTCATCGCATTCGCCAGAGAGGGAGTGCGTTCGCGAAGAGTAAGTCTGAGGAACCATCGCGTTCGCGATGGCCTTGTCGCGTTCATGTAAGAGGATTTTGGTCAAAGTCATTTTTGTGCTTCGCGAACGCGAGGCGTTGACCGCGTTCGCGAAGAAGGAACTAATGCCTGGGCAGAAAGTTTTTAAGGTCGTCTTGTCCGGGAATATGGGGTTTATTTCCTCCATAGTTGGTCGTTTTTGGAGATTTTTGAAGGATATTGAAGAGGGATTCAAGGGGAAACATTTGGAGGTAAGAATTTTGGACTTAAAACTCGATTCTATTGTGAAATCTACCTAATAAATCATGGAATAAGCCTAAAATTGAATAATTAGGCCTTGAGATTAAGAGACTTAAAATGAGGATTTGAGGGGCCATTTGGACTCCGATTTTAGTATTCTTGGTATGTATGAACTCGTGGGGAGATAAGAAATCCGTTGATGTGATTTTTTTTGAATTTCGAGACATGGTCCCGGGGGTCGAGTTTTGGTAATTTCAGGATTTGTGTCGTATTTTGATTATTTTTGCTTGGGCTTCGTTCCCTTAGCATATTTTGATGTCCTCGTTCTGATTTTGGATAGATTCGACGCAAGTGGAGGCCGATTCAAGGGGCAAAGGTGTCGCGAGCTATGGATTTGACCGGTTCGAGGTGAGTAATAATTGTAAATGATGTTCAGAGGGTTTGAAACCCCAGATTGCACATCGTGGTGCTATATTGAGGTGAGGCACACGCTTGATGACGAGCGTAGGGTCGTACATTGTTGGGGATTGTGACTTAGTCCATCCCGGATGACTATTTTATCGCGTATTTGACTGAAATTTATTTGCTATCATCTTGATTTGGGCTGAACGCCATATTTGGGCTTCGTACCAACTATTTGAACCCTTCGGGGATTTTTACTGGTATTTCCTCACTGTTTTGACTTTATACTTGAACTCAGTCATGTTATATTTCACTATTTTTTGTACTCAGCCATGTTTACTCTGTTTTAACACTTATATGATCTTTTAACTGATATTTTGGGCTGAGAAACATGTTTTACTACTGCCCGAGTGGCTTGTGAGGATTTCTAACTGAGTAAAGCCGAGGGCCTATATTGTGAGGAAACATTTGATACTGATTATAAGGCTAAGGGCCTGAGATATGTACGTCGCGAGGTGGCTTGATTGATATGAGGCTGAGGGCTTAGTGATGATGCCACGAGGTGGCTTGATATTGCGCTTGGGTCGTAAGGGGCCCCTCCAGGAGTTTGTACAACCCCAGTGAGCGCAAGTACCCATTATGATGTGAGATTGAGCCCGAAGGGCTGGTATTATTCTATGTGATTGCCCGAGGGGCTGGTACTGTTCTGAGATGTTGCCCGAAGGGCGAATTTGTTGATATTGTGCCCGAATGGCGAGCCTTTATGTGTTTACTTTTCATAATTGACTGTCAATTACCTGCTTAATCATTGAAAAAGACTTTTCATGAAACTACGTTTGAGTTAAAGAATTTTACCTATCTTTCACTGGTTTACAATTTTAATTATTTTACTGCTTCATTATAGAATGCTTTGTGCCTTATTGTTACTCACTAAGTTGTAGTACTCACTTTACTCCCTGCACCCCTGTGTGCAGATTCAAGCGTTGCTGATCCTGCCAGTGCGAGTTGAGAGCTCTCGGCAGACATTCGGAGTTCACGAGGTAGCTACTTGACGTCCGCAGTCCCGTGTTTCTCCCTCCTTATCATTCCTATCTCTTATCAGACATTTGTAATAATTTGTAGACTTTTCAGACTTGTATTAGGATCTATAGATGCTCATGACTAGTGACACCCCGGTATCAGGCTGTGTTGGGTTGTTCTTCCACGTATTTATGATATTATCTGCTACTTTGGATTATTTTATCATGTTTCGATCGTTTCTTAATGCTTAACTATTAATAAATTGAAAAATGAGAAGTGTCAGCTGGCCTTGTCTTCACAAGAGGCGTCATCACGACTGTGTCCGGGTTTAGGGTCGTGACATCATCAGCTTCTTTCCTTTTGACAAGTTTCTTTCCTTTTGTTGATACCTTGATTTCTCCAATCAATGTAAATAGGTTGTCATCATTGAAACTTAGAGATAACACTTTGACGCCATGCTCTTCTTCAGCATCATCAAGAGTCGCCTCCCGAACATGTCACGGATATCGGCCGTTGTGGACTGGCGTGGCCTCATTCCCCTCATTGCAGGTATCGCTGATAGAATCTTCGTGCTGATTTACTTGAGCCTCAATGTTGTGTGTACGGTTAACACCATCATCTGCCATTATTAATAATTTTGCTAAGAATAAAGATTAAACAAGTTAGTAATAGATGCAGGATCAATTTAATTATACAACTGTCTATGTCCCATAGTGGGCGCCAAACTATTTACCCACAAACGGTACAGTTGAATTTATACGTGGTTTATAGACAAGTGAATTAATTGGATCCTAAAATAATAGATGAATTAGACAAAATGTAAGATTTAGTCTTGAAATTGAAATGAAACGGCCGATATCTTAATTTCGGGTGCAGAGCTACCAGAGGCAGTAAGAACAATATAAATAAGCAAGAAAGTAAAATGTTATTAAGCTTTTGATATAATATAGTGTATGCTTGTCAGAAAGTTCGTATCGCCTACAATGATAATAGATCTCACTATTTATAGTTACATCTAGGGAAATAGGTCCTAGGATCAAGCCCCTCTTAAATGACAATTATGAGGGCCATTGAAGAATGTGTAATGGTGGACAATGAATGCCATATTTTATGTAACAGACCATGCACTTAATGCTATAAAATATTTTATATTGAATGCTACTGGGTGACAATCATTTATTTTTTCTTTATGAATATCATTTTCTCCGATGACAAACAAGACCATTACTTCTGGGCTCGATTGTCTTCTATTTTCAGCTTCACGTATCGTATTCTTGTGTGATTATTAAATATGAACATATTTTACTCAGACATGTTTGTTGCGATTAGTGTGTATTTACTATTGTTGCCCTATGGTTTAGGGGACAACACACGATTCATCTGATACTTTATGAGTTCCTAAAATCAAGAAAAATCTCCGAGCCACGCGTTCCAATTTGCAAGGACCAGAGAAGTTGATTAATCAAGTGTTCCTATCACTTCTAACTTCTAAGATAGTGGCTCACCAAACAAATTAGGTCAATCACATTTTTTTTGTTTTAATAATATTGCAGAGTAGTTGCTTGAATAATCGGAGTTCAGTTACTAGATAGTTGCTTAACAATATGCTTTTATATCATAGAAATTCATTAAATATTTTATTTTGTAATTAATGTTGTTGAATTCAATACCCCAAATTTTGACAGTGCCTATAATATGTGACAGAAATCTTTTTTACTTAACTAGTTAAATATTGTTACGTCAGATAAAAGTAAAAATAGCAAGGGCTAGCTAATTTTCGGATTGGTAATTGAAAAATAACTACTATTTTGCTGCAATACAGAAAGTTCCATCATAATATACTGGAGATTGCTGCACCTGTGTATTTGAACCCTTCAGAGATATTTACTCACTATTTTGACTATATACTTTAATTCAGTCATGTTATATTTCACTGTTTTTCATACCCAGCCATGTTTACTCTATTTTAACACTTACATGATCTTTAAACGGATGTTTTGGCCTGAAAAACATGTTTTACTACTGCCCGAGTGGCTTGTAAGGATTTCATACTGAGTAAGGCCGAGGGCCTATGCTGTGAGGAAATATTTGATACTGATTATGAGGCCGAGAGCCTAAGATATGTACGCCACGAGGTGGCTTGATTGATATAAGGCCGAGGGCCTAGTGATGATGCCACGAGGTGGCTTGATATTGCGCTTGGGCCGTAAGGGGCCCCTCCAGGAGTCTGTACACCCCCAGTGAGTGCGGGTACCCATTGTGATGTGAGATTGAGCCCGAGGGGTTGGTATTGTTCTATGTGATTGCCCGAGGGGCTGGTCCCGTGTGTAGATATTGCCCGAGGGGCGAATTTGTTGATACTGTGCCCGAGGGGCGTGCCTTTATGTGTTTACTTTTCATAATTGACTGTCAATTACTTGCTTAATCATTAAAAAAGGCTTTTCACGAAACTACGTTTGAGCTAAAGAATTTTACTTATATTTCACTGGTTTACTATTTTAATTGTTTTACTGCTTCATTATAGAATGCTTTGTGCCTTACGTGATTTCTTGCTTTCAGTCTTTATTTACATTTGTTACTCACTGAGTTAGAGTACTCACTTTACTCATTGCACCCCTGTGTGCAGATTCAGGCATTGCTGATCCTACCAATGCGAGTTGAGAGCTCTCGGCAGACATTTAGTGTTCACGAGGTAGCTGCTTGATGTCCGCAGTCCTGTGTTTCTCCCTCCTTATCATTCCTATCTCTTATCAGACATTTTGTAATAGTTTGTATACTTTTCAGACTTGTATTAGGATCTATAGATGCTCATGACTAGTGACACCCCGATATCGGGCTGTGTTGGGTTATTCTTCCGCTTATTTATGATATTATCTGCTACTTTGTATTATTTTATCATGTTTTGACTGTTTCTTAATGCTTAACTGTTAATAAATTGGAAAATGGGAAGCGTTGGCTGGCCTTGTCTTCACAAGAGGCTCCATCACGACCGGGTCCGGGTTTAGGGTCGTGGCAAGTTGGTATCAGAACCTAGGTTACATAGGTCTCACGAGTCATGAGCAGGTTTAGTAGAGTCTTGCGGATCGGTACGGAGATGTCTGTATTTATCCTTGAGAGGCTACATATCCTTTAGTAAAAACTTCATATTCTTGGAATTCTTGTCGTGCGAACTTGTTGATCTGAGTACTAAATTTCTGTTATTCTATTCTCTCACAGATGGTGAGGACATTTGCTATCAGTCAGGATGGACGACCACCAGTGCCACCAGGATCTATAGATACTCATGACTAGTGACACCCCGGTATCGGGCTGTGTTGGGTTATTCTTCTGCTTATTTATGATATTATCTGCTACTTTGGATTATTTTATCATGTTTTGATTGTTTCTTAATGCTTAACTGTTAATAAATTGGAAAATGGGAAGCGTCGGCTGGCCTTGTCTTCACGAGAGGCGCCATCATGACCGGGTCTGGGTTTAGGGTCATGACAAGTTGGTATAAGAACCTAGGTTACATAGGTCTTACGAGTCATGAGCAGGTTTAGTAGAGTCTTACGGATCGGTACGGAGACGTCTGTATTTATCCTTGAGAGGCTACATATCCTTTAGTAAAAACTTCATATTCTTGGAATTCTTGTCGTGCAAACTTGTTGATCTGAGTAACAAATTTCTTTTATTCTATTCTCTCACATATGGTGAGGACATGTGCTATCAGTCAGGATGGACGACCACCAGTGCCACCAGCTATGGCCACCAAAGGCCGAGGACATGGTCGTGGTAGGGGTAGAGCAGCTAGGGCAGCACCTACAGATCTACTAACTGCCCCAGTTCAGGATCAGGTCTCAGTTATGGACGCTCCAGCAGCACCAGCTGTGCCCATTGTGATTTCATGTCTTCAGGAGGCATTGGCTCAGATCTTATCAGTTTTCACTGGCCTAGCTCAGGCGGTTTCAGCCACTACAGCCGCAACTACTTCTCAGGTCGGTGGAGGCAATCAGACTCCCGCCGCTCGCACACCTGAGCAGGTCGTGCAGGGACTTCAAACACTGGGGGGCACATCCATCTGAGCCGGTTGCAGATACTCAGGACTATGTAGTTCCTGCTATGCCGGAGGATGAGCAGCGTAGGTTAGAGAGTTTTGGTAGACTGTAGCCTCCGACCTTCAGTAGTGTAGAGGGCGAGGATGCCCAGCGTTTCTTAGATAAGTGCTAAAGAATGCTTCATACAACGGGTATTCTGGAGACTAGTGGGGTCGCTTTCACTACTTGTTGATGGCCTCACTTATCAGCTTCATATTCTCATGACCAGGGAGAGGATTATTGGTGCTACTTTCGAGGAGGTTATGAATATTTCCCACAATATTGAGTCTGTTCGTTGCTAGGAGCGCGAGGAGAGGGAGGCGAAAAGGCTTTGAGGATCTAGTAGTTACAGTGGTACTCCTTCGATGGGTCAGTTTTAGCATGGCAGAGGCCTTCCATTCAGGCATGCTCAGCCAGCTCGTATAGGTTATCGTTGGGCGTCATTGGGTCATGGTTCTCACAGTTCTCATCAGGGCCAGTCATCACTTAGTTCCCTTCCAGCTCAGAGTTTGTCCCGTGCTCCATCAATTCATGGCTCTTTTATGCCGAGCGCATCTGCTAGTCACTCCGGTGTGAGGGGTTCCCTTCAGTCCCCTTCTCCAGCACATGGGAGTTGTTACGAGTGTGGTGATATTGGTCATATGTGGAGGCAGTGCCCTCATCGTCTTGTAAGTTCATCTCAGTAGAGGGGTCAGTCATCGGCTTCAGCGCCAGTTACTTCACCACCACCCACCCACCCAGCTAGGGGTGGAGGTCAGTCAGCTAGGGGTCACCCCAGAGGGGGAAGTCGATTAGGTGGTGGTCAAGACCGTTTCTATGCACTTCCAGGAAAACCCGATGCTATTGCTTCAGATGCTGTTATTACAGGTATTGTTTCAGTCTGCCACAGAGATGCCTCTGTATTATTTGATCCCGGTTCTAATTTTTCTTATGTGTCATTATACTTTGCTCATTATTTGGGTATGCCCCATAAGTTTCTTACTTCACCTGTTCATGTATCTACCCCGGTGGGTAATACTATTATTGTAGACCGTGTGTACCGATCATGTTTGGTGATTATGGGGGGCCTGGAAACCCGAGTGGATCTGTTATTATTGAGCATGGTGGATTTTGATGTCATTTTGGGCATGGATTGGTTATATCCATGTCGTGCTATTTTGGACTGTCATGCTAAGATAGTCACATTGGCTATACCAGGTGTGCCACAACTCGAGTGGCAAGGTGTGACTGATTATGTTCCTAGTAGAGTGATCTCATTCTTGAAATCCCAATGTATGGTTGGGAAGGGTTGTCTTTCTATATGGCCTTCGTGAGGGATGTCGGTGCTGAGACTCCCAGTATTGATTCTATTCCAGTTGTGAGGGATTTTCCCAATGTGTTTCCTGCAGACTTGCTGGGCATGCCACCGGACAAGGATATTGATTTTGGTACAGACCTGGTGCCAGGAACTTAGCCTATCTCTATTCCGCCATCTCGTATGGCACCAACGGTGTTGAAGGAGTTAAGGGAGCAACTTCAGGAATGCCTTGATAAGGGGTTCATTCGGCCTAGTATGTCACCTTGTGCTGCGCCGGTTCTATTTGTGAAGAATAAAGATGGCACAATAAGGATGTGCATTGATTATAGGTAGTTGAACAAAGTAACAGTTAAGAACAAGTATCCTTTGCCTCACATTGATGATTTATTCGACCAGCTTCAGGGAGCTAGAGTGTTCTCTAAGATTGATCTCCATTCAGGTTATCACCAGTAGAAGATCAGGGACTCAATTATTCTTAAGACAGCTTTCAGGTCCCGATATGGTCATTATTAGTTCTTGGTGATGTCTTTTGGGCTAACTAATGCCCCAGCAGAGTTCATGCATTTGATGAATAGTGTGTTCCGACCTTATCTTGACTCGTTTGTCATAGTCTTCATTGATGATATTCTGGTGTATTCGCATAGTTAAGAGGAGCACGTAGAGTATTTGAGAGTTGTGTTGCAAAGATTGAGGGAGGAGAAACTTTATGCAAAATTCTCCAAGTGTGAGTTTTGGCTCAGTTCAGTGGCTTTCTTAGTGCACGTGGTGTCCAGCGAGGGTATTCAGGTTGATCCGAAGAAGATAGAGGCGGTTCAGAGTTGGCGCGGACCGTCCTCAGCCACAGATATTCACAGCTTTCTTGGTTTGGCAAGCTATTATCGCCGGTTAGTTTAGGGATTCTCATCTATCGCATCGCCCTTGACCAAGTTGACTCAGAAGGGTGCTTCGTTTGTATGGTCGGACGAGTGTGAGGAGAGCTTTCAGAAGCTCAAGATAGCTTTGACCACAGCTCCAGTGTTGGTCTTGCCATCCGCTTCAGGTTCATATACCGTGTATTGTAATGCTTTGAGAGTTGGGATTGGTTGTGTGTTGATGCAGGAGGGCAAAGTTATTGCTTATGCTTCTCGTCAGTTGAAGCCCCATGAGAAGAACTACCCCGTTCATGATTTGTAGTTGGCTGTCATAGTTCACGTATTGAAGATTTGGAGGCATTACTTGTATGGCATATCTTGTAAGGTGTTCACTGATCACCGCAGTCTTCAGCATTTGTTCAAGCAAAAGGATCTTAATTTGAGACAACGGAGATGGTTGAAGTTGCTTACGGATTATGATATCACTATATTGTACCATCCGGGAAAGGCCAATGTGGTGGATGATGCTTTGAGCTGAATGGCAGAGAGTACGGGGAGTTTGGCATATGTTTCAGTTGGGGAGATACCTCTTGTAGTTGATGTTCAGGACTTGGCCAATTGGTTCGTGAGGTTAGATATTTCGGGGCCCAGTTGGGTATTGACTTGTGTGGTTTCTCGGTCTTCCTTATATGATCACATCAGAGAGCACCTGTATGATGATCAACACTTGCTTGTCCTTAAGGACAGGGTTTAGCATGACGATTCTAGAGATGTGACCATTGGAGATGATGAGGTGTTGAGGATGCAGGGCCGAATTTGTGTGCCGAATGTGGATGGGCTTCGGGAGTTGATTCTAGAGGAGTCCCATAGCTCACGGTATTCCATTCATCCAGGTGCCACGAAGATGTATCAGGATTTGAGGAAGCACTATTGGTGGAGAAGAATGAAGAAAGATATTGTGGGATTTGTAGCTTGGTGTCTCAATTGTCAGCAGGTAAAATATAAGCATCAGAGACCAGGTGACTTGCTTCAGCGGATAGATATTCCCAAGTGGAAGTGGGAGAGGATCACTATGGAGTTTGTTGTGGGACTTCCAGGGACTTTGAGAAAGTTCGATGTTATTTGGGTGATTGTGGATTGGCTGACCAAGTCCGCGCACTTCATTCCTGTGTGTCTACCTATTCTTCAGAGCAGTTGGCAAAGATCTATATCCGGGATATTGTTCGTTTGCATGGTGTCCTAGTTTCCATCATCTCAGATAGGGGCACTTAGTTTACTTCGCAGTTTTGGAGGTCTGTGCAGCGAGAGTTGGGTACTTAGGTTGAGTTGAGCACAGCTTTTCACCCTCAAACGGACGGGCAATCAGAGCGCACTATTCAGATATTGGAGGACATGTTGAGTGCTTGTGAAATTGATTTTGGAGGGTCATGGGATCAGTTTCTACCGTTTGCGGAGTTTTCTTATAACAACAGCTACCAGTCGAGTATTCAGATGGCTCCATATGAGGCTTTGTATGGGAGGCGGGGTAGATCTCCAGTTGGTTGGTTCGATCCCGGTGAGGCTAGGCTATTGGGGACAGACTTGGTGCAAGATGCCTTAGAAAAGGTGAAGGTGATTCAGGAGAGGCTTCGTACAGCGCAGTCAAGGCAAAAGAGCTATGCTGATTGGGAGGTTCGAGATGTGTCCTACATGGTTGGTGAAAAAGTTATGTTGAAGGTTTCTCCCATGAAGGGTGTTATGAGATTCGGGAATAAAGGAAAGTTGAGTCCTCGGTTCATTGGGCCTTTCGAGGTGCTTCAAAGGATTGGGGAGGTGGCTTATGAGCTTGCCTTGCCACCCAGCTTATCGAGTGTGCATCCGGTATTTCATGTTTCTATGCTCCGGAAGTATATTGGAGATCCGTCTCATGTTTTTGATTTCAGCACGGTTCAGTTGGATGATGATTTGACTTATAATGTGGAGCCAGTAGCTATTTTGGGTCATTAGGTTCGAAAGTCGAGGTCAAAGGATATAGCTTTAGTGAAAGTGAAGTGGAGAGGTCGGCCCGTGGAGGAGGCTACCTAGGAGACCGAGCGGGAGATGCAGAGCAGATATCCTCACCTATTTGAGGCTTCAGGTATACTTTTTGACTCATTCGAGGACGAACATTTGTTTACGTTGGGGAGGATGTGACGACCCGGCCAGTCGTCTCATGAGTACCACTCTGTTTTCCCTATTTTTGCTTCATTATGCTTTGTTTATCCGTGTTATATGGTATCGGGTTGATCGTATCGAATCCGGAATGCTTTTGGTAAAGTTTGAGACACTTAGTCTCTTTTAAGGAAGTTTAAGTTGGAAAAGTCAACTGGATGTTGGCTTATGTGTTAGAGGGCTCCAATGTGAGTTCCGGTGGTTTGGTTAGCTTCGGGAGGTGATTTGGGACTTAGGAGTGTGATCGGAATAAGTTTTGAAGGTTCGGAGTAGATTTAGGCTTGAATTGGCGAAGTTGATATTTTGGCGATCTCCGGTTGGTAGGTGAGATTTTGATATATGGGTCGGAATGGAATTCCGAGAGTTGCATCAGCTTCGTTGTGTCATTTGGGATGTGTGTAAACAAAACTTCAGGTCATTCAGACGTGGTTTGGTTGAGTTTTTGATTAAAAGCGGAATTTGGAAACTTAGGCTTGAATCCGATGTGTTTTGGTTGATTTGATATTGTTTGAGGTGTTTAGAAGATTGGTACAAGTTTGAATAAGGTTTTGGGATATGATGGTACCTTTTCTTGAGGTTTCGGGGGCCTCGGGTGAGTTTCGGGTGGTCAATATGAACATTTCATGAAGTTTGGAATTGCAGAAATTTGTTGTTTAGTGTTGCAGACAATAGACATTCGCGTTCGCGAGAGGGGAGCCGCGATCGCGAAGGGTTAGCTGGTCAAGGCTTGATTTTTGCCTTCGCGTTCGCGAGAAAGGCTTCGTGTTTGCGAAGGGATGGGAAGTGATGCATCGCGTTCGCGAGAAGGGCAGTGCGTTCGCGTAGAGGAATTGGGTCAGTTGGGTTTGTGGTCGAGTTGTTCATCGCATTCGCCAGAGAGGGAGTGCGTTCGCGAAGAGTAAGTCTGAGGAACCATCGCGTTCGCGATGGCCTTGTCGCGTTCATGTAAGAGGATTTTGGTCAAAGTCATTTTTGTGCTTCGCGAACGCGAGGCGTTGACCGCGTTCGCGAAGAAGGAACTAATGCCTGGGCAGAAAGTTTTTAAGGTCGTCTTGTCCGGGAATGTGGGGTTTATTTCCTCCATAGTTGGTCGTTTTTGGAGATTTTTGAAGGATATTGAAGAGGGATTCAAGGGGAAACATTTGGAGGTAAGAATTTTGGACTTAAAACTCGATTGTATTGTGAAATCTACCTAATAAATCATGGAATAAGCCTAAAATTGAATAATTAGGCCTTGAGATTAAGAGACTTAAAATGAGGATTTGAGGGGCCATTTGGACTCCGATTTTAGTATTCTTGGTATGTATGAACTCGTGGGGAGATAAGAAATCCGTTGATGTGATTTTTTTTGAATTTCGAGACATGGTCCCGGGGGTCAAGTTTTGGTAATTTCAGGATTTGTGTCGTATTTTGATTATTTTCGCTTGGGCTTCGTTCCCTTAGCATATTTTGATGTCCTCGTTCTGATTTTGGATAGATTCGACGCAAGTGGAGGCCGATTCAAGGGGCAAAGGTGTCGCGAGCTATGGATTTGACCGGTTCGAGGTGAGTAATAATTGTAAATGATGTTCTGAGGGTTTGAAACCCCAGATTGCACATCGTGGTGCTATATTGAGGTGAGGCACACGCTTGATGACGAGCGTAGGGTCGTACATTGTTGGGGATTGTGACTTAGTCCATCCCGGATGACTATTTTATCGCGTATTTGACTGAAATTTATTTGCTATCATCTTGATTTGGGCTGAACGCCATATTTGGGTTTCGTACCAACTATTTGAACCCTTCGGGGATTTTTACTGGTATTTCCTCACTGTTTTGACTTTATACTTGAACTCAGTCATGTTATATTTCACTATTTTTTGTACTCAGCCATGTTTACTCTGTTTTAACACTTATATGATCTTTTAACTGATATTTTGGGCTGAGAAACATGTTTTACTACTGCCCGAGTGGCTTGTGAGGATTTCTAACTGAGTAAAGCCGAGGGCCTATATTGTGAGGAAACATTTGATACTGATTATGAGGCCAAGGGCCTGAGATATGTACGTCGCGAGGTGGCTTGATTGATATGAGGCTGAGGGCTTAGTGATGATGCCACGAGGTGGCTTGATATTGCGCTTGGGTCGTAAGGGGCCCCTCCAGGAGTTTGTACAACCCCAGTGAGCGCAAGTACCCATTATGATGTGAGATTGAGCCCGAAGGGCTGGTATTGTTCTATGTGATTGCCCGAGGGGCTGGTACTGTTCTGAGATGTTGCCCGAAGGGCGGATTTGTTGATATTGTGCCCGAATAGAGAGCCTTTATGTTTTTACTTTTCATAATTGACTGTCAATTACCTGCTTAATCATTGAAAAAGGCTTTTCATGAAACTACGTTTGAGTTAAAGAATTTTACCTATCTTTCACTGGTTTACAATTTTAATTGTTTTACTGCTTCATTATGGAATGCTTTGTGCCTTATTGTTACTCACTAAGTTGTAGTACTCACTTTACTCCCTGCACCCCTGTGTGCAGATTCAAGCGTTGTTGATCCTGCCAGTGCGAGTTGAGAGCTCCCGACAGACATTCGGAGTTCACGAGGTAGCTACTTGACGTCCGCAGTCCCGTGTTTCTCCCTCCTTATCATTCCTATCTCTTATCAGACATTTGTAATAATTTGTAGACTTTTCAGACTTGTATTAGGATCTATAGATGCTCATGACTAGTGACACCCCGGTATCAGGCTGTGTTGGGTTGTTCTTCTACGTATTTATGATATTATCTGCTACTTTGGATTATTTTATCATGTTTCGATCGTTTCTTAATGCTTAACTATTAATAAATTGAAAAATGAGAAGTGTCAGCTGGCCTTGTCTTCACAAGAGGCGTCATCACGACTGTGTCCGGGTTTAGGGTCGTGACATCATCAGCTTCTTTCCTTTTGACAAGTTTCTTTCCTTTTGTTGATACCTTGATTTCTCCAATCAATGTAAATAGGTTGTCATCATTGAAACTTAGAGATAACACTTTGACGCCATGCTCTTCTTCAGCATCATCAAGAGTCGCCTCCCGAACATGTCACGGATATCGGCCGTTGTGGACTGGCGTGGCCTCATTCCCCTCATTGCAGGTATCGCTGATAGAATCTTCGTGCTGATTTACTTGAGCCTCAATGTTGTGTGTACTGTTAACACCATCATCTGCCATTATTAATAATTTTGCTAAGAATAAAGATTAAACAAGTTAGTAATAGATGCAGGATCAATTTAATTATACAACTGTCTATGTCCCACAGTGGGCGCCAAACTATTTACCCACAAACGGTACAGTTGAATTTATATGTGGTTTATAGACAAGTGATTTAATTGGATCCTAAAATAATAGATGAATTAGACAAAATGTAAGATTTAGTCTTGAAATTGAAATGAAACGGCCGATATCTTAATTTCGGGTGCAGAGCTACCAGAGGCAGTAAGAACGATATAAATAAGCAAGAAAGTAAAATGTTAATAAGCTTTTGATATAATATAGTGCATGCTTGTCAGAAAGTTCGTATCGCCTACAATGATAATAGATCTCACTATTTATAGTTACATCTAGGGAAATAGGTCCTAGGATCAAGCCCCTCTTAAATGACAATTATGAGGGCCATTGAAGAATGTGTAATGGTGGACAATGAATGCCATATTTTATGTAACAGACCATGCACTTAATGCTATAAAATATTTTATATTGAATGCTACTGGGTGACAATCATTTATTTTTTCTTTATGAATATCATTTTCTCCGATGACAAACAAGACCATTACTTCTGGGCTCGATTGTCTTCTATTTTCAGCTTCACGTATCGTATTCTTGTGTGATTATTAAATATGAACATATTTTACTCAGACATGTTTGTTGCGATTAGTGTGTATTTACTATTGTTGCCCTATGGTTTAGGGGACAACACACGATTCATCTGATACTTTATGAGTTCCTAAAATCAAGAAAAATCTCCGAGCCACGCGTTCCAATTTGCAAGGACCAGAGAAGTTGATTAATCAAGTGTTCCTATCACTTCTAACTTCTAAGATAGTGGCTCACCAAACAAATTAGGTCAATCACATTTTTTTTGTTTTAATAATATTGCAGAGTAGTTGCTTGAATAATCGGAGTTCAGTTACTAGATAGTTGCTTAACAATATGCTTTTATATCATAGAAATATCATTAAATATTTTATTTTGTAATTAATGTTGTTGAATTCAATACCCCAAATTTTGACAGTGCCTATAATATGTGACAGAAATCTTTTTTACTTAACTAATTAAATATTGTTACGTCAGATAAAAGTAAAAATAGCAAGGGCTAGCTAATTTTCGGATTGGTAATTGAAAAATAACTACTATTTTGCTGCAATACAGAAAGTTCCATCATAATATACTGGAGATTGCTGCACCTGTGTATGAACTTCCAGCATATTATGGTGGAACTCCAACACGCGGAAAGTTCCAGCATAATATACTGGAGATTGGTGCATCTGTGTATGAACTTCCAACATATTATACTGGACCGGAATATTATGCTGGAACTCCAGTATATTATGATGGAATATCTACTGGAGTTCCAGCATATTATACTGAAATTCAAGTATATTATGCTGGAATATTTTCCGGATTTTGAACAGTATTTTCGTTCAAATTTATCTATACATAAAAAATAGCTGAATTTCAATTATTTTTTAAACTGTGACTATTTTTTAATAATCACTTATAAATTTGGTTATTTTTGAATTTCGTTTCACCGACCGTAATGAACTCCCACCTACAACGTTAACCAAAAGGAAAATGCCTTTTTTTAGTTAAAATTTCACAAGGTAAGCTCATTTAATTTATTAACAGCTAAAGAAACCAAATATATCATGGGAAACTTTTGTATCCAACTTGCGGACCAATTAACTAACTACATCACACACGACTGAATACAAACTCTTCTCCCACCTCTCATGTCAGTTACCCCAATTCGTCCCTTACCTTCTTATATAAAGGAAACATGTCAACATAATTCTGAAACTTCATCAGTACTCTGTTCCTCTCTCTAGCTATCACAAACTAAATACACCTTAATATGGCTGTCTTTCCTGTCTCGGTAAAGACCAGGAAAGCATATTAGCCATATCAGATGTTGCATCTTGGTAATGTGCTATTGTAATATAATGTTTATTTCTATTGAGCTCAGTACAAGTGAATTATGCAATATTGAAAGGATACCAGTTACTACACAGGCCTTGTGATGAAATATACGTGGTTGGAGAAGGTGAAACTCTGCATACAATCAGCGACAAGTGCGGTGATCCCTTCATAGTTGAGCAGAATCCACATATCCATGATCCTGATGATGTTTTCCCTGGTCTTATCTTCAAGATCACTCCTAAGCATATTATTCAGTCATAGACTTTCTTAGTCCTTATATGAAGTGTGGACGGTATTTTCCTGAAATGAATTGCTTATATTTTATCCTTTTCTTTTTGTTCAAATTTTCACTTTTGTAAATAGAAAGATGAAAAACAAAGCTCTAATCATTAGGATCGGCGGTGTTTGGTTACAGACTTACAGTACAGAGATTTATTGGTTCTTGCCGATAGGGCAAATCTGTTTTGCTTTTCCTGATTTTCTGTTTATTGCACAAGAGAAAAATTTCGTCACTATGGATCAATGTAAATAATGTGTTTCCCCATATTTTTTCTGATTTTCTTGTTTAGGGTCATTATTGAAGATGATCATCCCGCAGTCCACTCCCAAAATCGTTAAAACTTCAAAATACACGAGTTTTGATGAGTCGCCACAAAAAAGCTTATTTCTTGTAGTGATATAATTCTCTAATTTGATGTGGACGTAGAATTTTACTCCTCTACTCCGATTGCTATGTCATTCGCATTGCACATCAACTCAAATGACTGCTTCCAATCCATAGCAATGATAATTGGTGCAGTCACTAACCTTCTCAGCTTCTCAGTTGCTTTCAAACAGGCATCATCAAATTTGAAGGGGACATCTTTCTCAAGAAATCTGCACGAAGGAGAAGAAATTCTTTAATAAAATGACGATAAAAACCTGCATGGCTCAAGAAACTGCGAATGTCTTTGACGGATGTCGGTGGGGGCAATTTTTCAATCGCCTCCACCTTCGCTTTGTCCACCTGCAAACCGCTTTTAGACACCTTGTGCCCCAGGACTATACCTTTACGTACCACGAAATGACACTTTTCCCAATTTAGCACCAAGTTCGTCTCTTCACACCTAGCAAGCACTTTATCAAGATTTATTAAACAATTATCAAAAGAGCATCCAAACACAGAAAAATCATCCATGAACACTTCCACAAATCTTTCAACCATGTCAGTAAAAATAGCCATTACACACCTTTGAAAAGTCGCTGGTGCATTACAGAGACCAAAGAGCATTCTCTTGAACGCATACGTACCATAGGGACATGTAAATGTGGTTTTCTCTTGGTCCTCTGAGGCTATAGCAATCAATTATACACCGAATAACCATCTAGGAAACAGTAGTATTCCTGGCCAGCTAATCGATCAAGCATTTGGTCAATAAAGGAGAGTGAAAAGTGGTCCTTGCAGGTGACATTGTTTAATTTTCTATAATCTATGCAAATTCTCCACCTAGCGACAGTTCTTGGGGGAATCAAGTCATTGTTTTCATTAACCACTACAGTCATCCCCCCTTTCGTAGGTACACATTGGACGGGGCTTACCCATTTGCTATCAGAGATTGGAAATACAATACCGGCATCAAGCCACTTAATCACTTCTTTTCTTACCACCTCTTTCATGATTGGATTTAATCGGCGTTGTTGCTCTATACTTGGCTTGTGTCTGTCCTCCATGAGGATTTCATGATGCAAAAAGCTTGACTAATGCCTTTAATGTCATACATCGTCCACTCAATTGCTTGCTTGTCCTTACATCGCACTCTCAACAGCTTTTCTTCCTGCAATTTTGTCAAGTTAGAAGAAACAATAACTGGTAAAGTGTCAGAACCTCCCAAATAAGCATATTGAAGGTGAGGGGCAGGGGTTTAAGCTCCAATTTTGGAACTTCCTCAATTGATGGCTTTTGAGGAGGCCCACTTGGCCTATTCAGGGGCTCAAAGGGATGTATTCCCTGCATGTAAGCACATGATGCATCTTGGATATGCATCATCTCCTCAACCTCATCATCAATCTCCAAGCTATCGAACAACATGAGTGCTTTCTCTAGAGAATCATCTAGATAAAAACTCATATCAAGAAGTTGCTAATCCACTTCCACAACAGATATCATTGAGAGCTCTTCATAGTGGCGGGGAAGTTGGATTGCTTTGTAGACATTAAAGATTGCTTCCTCGTCATCTACCCTCAGAATCATTTATCCCTCTCTCATTTCAATAATTGCATCACCAGTAGCCAAGAGGGTCATCCCAATATGATTGGGACCAGTTCATCAGCCTCATAATCTAGGATAATGAAGTCCGCAGGGAAGATGAATTTCCCAATTTGAAGCAACATATCTTCAATCACTCCCTCAAGGTGTGCTATGGACCTATCAACCAGCTGCAACATCACAATAGTTGGTCTTGGACTCCCGGACTCAATTGCTTGAATAAGGACATCAGATTTATGTTTTCCCCCAAGTCACTAAATGCACAATCCACATCAATATTACCAATTTGCACAGGGATGCTAAAGCTGCCAAGATCCTTAAGCTTTTGAGAAAGCTTGTTTTGGACCCTTGAAGTGCACTCCTTAGTAAGTGCAACTGTCTCAAATTCAGTCAATCTCCTCTTGTGAGCCACTATATCTTTTATATACTAAGCATACTTTGGAATTTCACGAAGTACATCCACTAATGGAATATTCAATTGAACTTGGCTCGACATAGAGAGAAATTTGCTGAACATGCGATCATCATTCATTTTCTGCAATCTCTGGGGGGAAAGGTAGTGGTGGCCTTGCAGCCTCCACTGGTTCTGAACTTGCTTCGTCTTTCGTTGACTCATGTGTTGCTTTAGGAATCAACTCCCCCTCAGGAATAGGCTTGTCCTTTCTCTTCTTTGGCATTTCCTCTAGTTCCCTCCCGTTCCTGAGTGTAACTGCATTAACTTGAGGGTTCTTCTCTGTATCACTAGGTAAAGCGCCTGCAGGTCTAGTATTTTGATTTGTTGCTAACTGTCCCATTGGTAATTCGTACTTCTTCAATATTACTAATTCTGATTCGACTGATTTCCACCCCATGAGATATTGGGATGATTCTTCCAATTCGGATTTGTAATGACCGGAATGGTCGTTTTGAATATTTGCACTTCGCTCGGTAGTTTGGGGGCACGAGTCGCTCTGTATGATGTATTAGGACTTGTGTGCAAAATTTGGGTTCATTCCTAGTTGATTTGATATGTTTTGGCGTGAGTTTTTGGAAGTCAAAAGTTCGAAAGTTCATTAAGTTTGATTTGAGGTGAATTTCGTCGTTTCGATATTATTATGTGTGTTTTGAGGCCTCGAGTAGGTCCGTATTATGACATGGAACTTGTTGGTATGTTTCGACGAGGTCTCGAGGGGCTCAGGTGAGTTTCGAATAGGTTTGAGTTGTGTTGCACTCGTTTTTCTTATGTTTTGACGTCATTTCTTCAAGCATAAATGGTACCACATTGAATAAATGAGTTGTTATTTCTATTTTGATTGAAGAATTAGACCTGTATCGTAATTACGGAGTCATAGCAAAAAGAATTATCAAATTTGGACATCGTATGAGGATTTTAAGGTCATTTTACTAAGAATTAGGTTGCCAGATATTTTTCCAGATTAATTACGAAATTGCCACTGGTGCGTATTTAAAAATTTGCACTATTTCCAAATATTGAAACCAACATATCTCCTTAAATATAAGGTTAAATGGAGTGATTCAAGAGCCTAACTTGACTAGGAGTTTACAAGAAATCCATTGGAGGTATCAAAAGTGAGTTTTGGAGATCTTTTCAACATAAGAAACGAGGCAGAACAATGTTAAAACGAGGGTTTTATGTATTTAACATATTTTGAGTTGGGGAGCTCGGAATTGGGCAATTTTTGAGGTGATTTTCAGCATATGAATTGGGGTAAGTGTTCTCTACTAGGTTTTGGTTATATTTCGTGAATCTATCTTCGATTTTAGCTTTTGGTTGATGAATTTTAAAGAAAAAATTGGGGTTTTTTTGCCTAAAGTTTCATAATATGAATTTTTGAGTTTTGAACACCGATTCAGAGTCGGATTTGAGTGAAATTAGTATAGTTGAACTTGTAATTGAATGGGTTGATGGATTGTGTGAGTTTTGTCGGGTTATGAGATGCGGGCCCGGGTTGGGCTTTTTGGCCGATTTTTGGTTTTTGATTAAAGATTCGACCTTTTTCGATTGGGATTGGTTCTTTTAGAATTGTTTGATGTATTTGAGTTATTTTTGATTAGTTTCATGCCATTCGGAGGCCGGAACGCGCTTCATGGGATTCTTGGAGCATCGCTTGGCTTGCTCGATGTTGGAATTAACATGTTTAAGATAAGTAACTTTTCTAAACATAGTGCTGAGGGTATAAAACTCTGAATTATGTGCTATGTCTTTGGTGTTGAGGTGAAGAACATGCTAGGTGACGTGCATGTGGGAGTGCACCCTGTGAGTTGTGACTTTGTTGTTTCCAAGGCACTGAATAGTGGCCTTATTTTATTGATATATGTGTTTTCACCATGTGATATGATAAATGAGCTGTACATCATGCTAGATATCATGTTTAGGCTTTATGATGATAATATTGGGATCCATAGTGGTCGTTTCTTGCTGTCATCTAATTGAACTCATTGATATTTCGTACTCAGTCATATTCATGCATTCATATCATATCTCAGTATCAGTTGTTACTTATTGATACATCATATCATTGTTCCGGGTCAGTTTTCATGACATTATGAGCCCGTGGGTAAGACTGGAGAGATTGATGACTGAGTGAGGCTGAGATCCTGATTATGAGTGACAGTTATGGGATTGGGCTGCACGCCGCAGCAGATTATTGATTATGCCTTCGTTGGCTTGTTATGATGCTTGGGCTGAAGGATCCCCTCCGGAGTCTACACATCCCAGTGAGTGCAGATGATATTATTGAGGGATGGATTTTTCTAGACATGGATTTGTTCGAAGTATTGATTGATGGAGATGGATTTCTCCACAGGGATGGATTTCACTTTTTCCTCGGTACCGAGTGACGTCGAGTCATTGTTGAGTATGTTCCGGGATGGATTTCCCTAGGCCGCATAGGCCCTATACGGTACTGATAACTAGGGATTTTGATACCTTTTATACTCCTTCTTGCTTATGTTTTGATTAGGAATTTGTACAAAATAGTCCCAAAAGGCTCACAAGTTGTGCTTGATTGCAGGTTTGATTAAAAAAGTGACAAGATGTCAAAGATCAGCTCAAAAGGAGTGAAACTTGCACAAGTGCCAAAGACAAGACAAGCTCAGGAAAAATAGGCCCACTGCGGCTGCACACCATTCTGTGCGGTCCGCACTAGGAGATTCAGAGAGGCTGATTTCCAGGAAAAGAGGCAATACGACTACATTGGGTTTTGGGCGGTCCGCACTGGAGTTAATGCGGCTGCACTCGATTTAGTGCGGTCCGCAGACCCAAAGATCAGAGAGATGCCAGATATGAAGTTCCAAGCCAATGCGGTCCGCAGTCCATTCTGTGCGGACCGCACTAGAAGCCTCCACGGCCGTAGTCCATTCTATGCGGTCCGCATTGCCTGAGTTTAGAGAGTTTTATTTTCAAGATCAGAGCTATAGTGCGGCCGCACTCCATTTTTTGCGGTCCGCACTAACCCCGCAGGGGTACTTTTGTCCAGATTTTTCATCTTAGTATATGTCACACCTCCTTTTTACCTATACCCCCGGAAGTGTATAAGGGAGTTTTTCTAAATTAAATGACAATCGAAACGGGATTATTTATTTATTAAAAATTCAGAGTCGCCCCTTGGGATAATTTATGGTGTCCCAAGTCACCGGTTCAAATCCCGAATCGAGGAAAAGATTGACTCTTTATTACAGTCCGCAAACCAGAAATCCGGGTAAGGAATTCTGTTAACCCGGGAGAAGGTGTTATGCATTCCCGAGTTCCGTGGTTCTAGCATGGTCTCTTTGATCATATTTGGTTTATTAAAATTATTTATTTACTCATTTTGGAACCTATGTGCGTTTACCTCTTTCACCGCTTTTAATTAAGAAAATTATCTTGAAACGGGTTATGTCTACGTGTACCCATTTGTTTGGCGCATCAAAAATCATGTCACGCGAACATGTCCACAATTAATAACGCTTTATTATTATTAGGAAAGTTTGGTCATAGTTGCCCGAACGCATAATCCGGTTTTGTTTTTAGAATCGTAATCATGTCACGCGAATGTGTCCACAACCATGATAGTATATTAAACGTGCCTAAAGCAAACTACGAACATTTGTCATTTATATATCTAAGTTATTAATATGAGGGCCATGAAAAATTAGATCGTAGATGGCACACCTCAAACTGTATAAACCTAAATAATTAGTGACCTATTAAAACAATTTTACTATTAAGAAAATATGTTCGAAGTTGCGCGGACGCATACTCCGATTTATTTGGAATTTATTTGGAATCATGATTATTTTACGTGAACGTATACACAATCACAATATATGCTAATTCAACTGTAATGACTAACTGAATTACAGAAACTACATATTTTCCAGTCCAAGTAATTATCAAAACATAACTCGTGGAGGATTATTATAGAATTCCTTTTGTGAAGATGAAATAGTGTAAAAACTACATATTGCACTTCTTAAAGCACCTGAAGGATGGAAAGATGCTAAACATTATAGAAAATAAAGAGTTTTCTGTTGGGAAAAGTCCTTGTCTCCTGCGTATATCATTAATCAAAAATAAATCACAAATAATTGCCATTACAATATGAATCTGGATTTTTACAATGGGGATGAAAATACCAGACAAAAGACCTATGGACTTATCGTCTCCTGAATCAAACTTCATCCAAGCAATACCAATATTCCTTCCTATCTTCAATTTATTTCAACAAGGAAAGACTAGCTATATTAACATTTGAGATAAGAAATAAAAAAAACAACCAAAAACATGACAGAAGAGACTGCAATACCAAAGGTTTAGACTAAAGAATCTTGACATAAGAAATAATTAGAAACAAAGATCGACATATACTACGAGTCAAGAAACATTCAGGCGATTAAATGTGTTGGCAACGTCCAAACAAAAGTTTGCCTGTGTAATTAGTTTTGGAACATGGCTACTGTTTCAACAACCAAAGGAAACACTTCAATTCATTTTAACCAGAAATTGCAGAACATCTTAGAGGGATCTAGCAGAACCAATAATGAGAGCAATTTCAGAGGAGTTTCAGCACTCACCTCACGAAATACCAACTGCCAAATGAAAATCACTGGACTACTCCTAAGTACTGCTAATTCACAGAAGTCTTAGAGTGTTTTGTCATATGTCTAATTTCAGGTCATAAAGAAGATTCACATGGATTAAGGCTTAACACAAAGACTTCAGCTATTCAGATGAAAACCAACAGTTTCAGTTGTTTAAACGAAAACGTAATACAAAGGGTCAAAAACTTACTTCTTTAAACCATGAATTAACTAAGATGAACCAAAAATGAGGCTAAGAAAAATTAGGACGAAGCTCAAACAGTCCAAACAGCAGATTAATGCGTTTCGAATGCATCAAGCTTTAGTAGAAAAGCAGAGAAGTCTTCTGCTAAGGAAGCCAACAGAAAGTTTATTGCATAAACAAAACCAAATCACTGATAATTTTGCTGACAAGAGATCAATTAAATTGCCCTTTATTTAGTTCAGAAAAAAAACGATAAAGCTAACTTCCATGCATTCGAAAACCTCGAAAGATAACAGAAAGAGAAATTGAACTTGCAACCTACCAACTGACAACGAATTTGCAGGAGATGAATTAGTAGGTCAAAGGCAAATAGATCAACCATTGCAGTGTACCTTAATGATAAACTAAGAAATCTTAACAGATCTGAGCCAAAGCCAAAGAGAGCTCAGAAACAGAGTAGAATCACAGACAATGGCTTTCAGGGTTCACACCAAACTATGACGGGATATGAACACACACAAACATTGAATCACGAATAATAAAGAGTTGGAGAAGAAATGAACCTGAGTTGAGAAAAACTTAGATTAATTCTTCTTTGAACCCAATACAAGTGAATTCGATGATGAAAGCTCAAGAACACAGCTGTTACAGTGTGTCAGGATGAAAAAATTACGAATTCAAACTCGAACAACGAACTCAATCCCGGCTCAATCCATCTCCATTTTTTAGGGAAATCAGAGAAAGATAATGAAATTTCTTTTGGTTTTCAGACTTGTAAAATAGAACTAAGACCAGAGCAAAAGAAATTAAAAAAATATTTTAGACCTCCTTCTCCGGAATTGAATTGAGAACACGCAAAAAGAAACCAAGAAGAAAACTAAGGGATTTTTTCAAAAAAAAACTTTTCTCTCCAATTATCAGACTCCCCAAAAATCTTCTGAAAAAAAAAAAAAATCACTCCCCCTACAAGAAAAGGATGTCACCTTATATAGACTTGCCCAATTCTCGAAACTTCTATTCCTCTTTCCAGAAATTTTCCGTGCCAAGAAATCCTCTCCCCAAAACTGATTTTTATCCCTTTTCTAATCCAAAGGGGACAAATGGAGGGAGTAGATCAACTTGAATCTGATCTAACGCTCTCCATTTTTCCTCGTTTCATCTGAAGGGTGAAAGAATCCGTAAAAAATCGAAGAGATCATGTGAAGGAGAGGGAATCTGTCAGAAACTGTTGTAATATGGTAGGAGGAGAGAGGGGAAACTCGAGGTGCGAGATTTATGCTCACTCGCCAAGGGTTTTGAGTGATTTAGGGAGTGGATTCGGGTGTTTTTGTTTTAGAAGAAGAACAACATATGTCTTTTGGTTTAGGGGAATTAGGGTTCTTTGGGGGGGGGGGGGGGAATGTTATCACCTGGATCACAGGGTCGGGTCAGGGCTTGGGTCACGGGTTAAGGCAGATTCAAGAGAGGATATAATGTTGGACTTCCTTTAATTTTTGGCCCAAATACCCCAATTCCAATTCCCTCTCTTACTTTACTTCAATTTCCTAATTGCTTCTTTTTTTTCAAAATTAAAATTAAGACATAAATTAATTCTTAAACTAAATTAACTTACAAGATAAGATTAATCACTCAACACAGTATTTTCACCAATTAATTAAATCCTAAATTAAAGAAAAACTATAAAAAGTACAATTAAAAGTTAAATACGCAAAAAAGTTATTTTTTGTAATTATTTTTTGTAATTTTCTATTTTTGTAAAACAACTAACTTACTAATTAACCTAAAAATATAAAATTAAGTCCTAAATGCAAATGCATGGTATTTTTGTATTTTTTCATGATTTAAGTAAAATAAACATGCACACAAATTATCACAAAATCCTATAAAATTGTAAAAATGGAGAAAAATTATTTTTCTTGAATTTATGGGAGTAATTCATATAGGGCAAAAATCACGTGCTCACAGCTGCCCCTCTTTGCTCGGAAACACGGAGAGTTTTCGTGCAAAGATAAAGTGAGCGGATACGATTTGCCCGTTTGAATATTCCGTGAGAAGCATTTTTGAAAGATTTGACCGCACCTTGCTTCTGAGGTTGCCTACATATCCTTGGCCATAAAGGAATCAGGTCAGTGTAGTTCGGGAAAATGATGGAGGCATGAGTTGAAGAGCCGAGTGAGGTCCCGTTCCGTCGAGGTCCTGGTCCACGGTTCTCGTTATTACATCAAAATCACCATAAAAAATTAACTAAGCCTGTCAACTACAAGTTAAAAGATTCCTCTCTAAATCTTCAAATTTGATCTTGTGGTTCCTGTTGTTCTACTGACTCGTACTCTCCAGGTGAAATTCCTTTATTGCTAACTTGAATTGCATTCTGAAGTGAATTTCCTTTCTTCAGGCGGGCGCCTGATTGCTGAACTCGAATTATAATCTAAGATGCTTTCCCTTTTCTTCAGGTGGATGCCTGATTGCCAAAACTTGAACTGTATTCCCGTGCTCCTTAGGTGGGCGTCTGACTGCTGAACTTGAACTGTATTCCCATGCTCTGCAGGTGGGCTCCTGATTGCCGAACTTGAACTGTATTCCCGTGTTCTCCAGGTGGGCGCCTGATTGCCAAACTTCAATTATATTCCCGTGCTCTCCAGGTGGGTGCCTGATTGCTGAATTTGAACTATATTCCCGTGCTTTCCAGGTGGGCACCTGATTGCCAAACTTGAATTATATTCCCGTGCTCTCCAAGTGGGCGCCTGATTGCTGAACTTGAATTATATTCCCGTGCTCTCCAGGTGGGCGCCTGATTGCTGAATTTGAACTATATTCATGTGCTCTCTAGGTGGGCGCCTGTTGCTAAATTTGTACTGTATTCCCATGCTCTCCAGGTGGGCGCCTGATTGCTGAACTTGAACTGTATTCCCGTGCTCTCCAGGTGGGCGCCTGATTGCCGAACTTGAACTGTATTCCCGTGCTCTCCAGGTGGGCGCCTGATTGCCAAACTTGAACTGTATTCCCGTGCTCTCCAGGTGGGCGCCTGATTGCTGAACTTGAATTATATTCCCGTGCTCTCCAGGTGGGCGCCTGATTGCTGAATTTGAACTATATTCATGTGCTCTCTAGGTGGGCGCCTGTTGCTAAATTTGTACTGTATTCCCATGCTCTCCAAGTGGGCACCTGATTGCCAAACTTGAATTATATTCCCATGCTCTCCAGGTAGGCGCATGATTGCTGAACTTGAATTATATTCCTGTGCTCTCCAGGTGGGCGCCTGATTGCTGAATTTGAATTATATTCCCGTGCTCTCTAGGTGGGCGCCTGATTGCTGAATTTGAACTATATTCCCGTGCTCTCCAAGTGGGCACCTGATTGCCAAACTTGAATTATATTCCCATGCTCTCCAGGTAGGCGCATGATTGCTGAACTTGAATTATATTCCTGTGCTCTCCAGGTGGGCGCCTGATTGCTGAATTTGAATTATATTCCCGTGCTCTCTAGGTGGGCGCCTGATTGCTGAATTTGAACTATATTCCCGTGCTCTCCAGGTGGGTGCCTGATTTTAACAAAATAGACAAAACAAAGATCATTTTATGCCCCAGTTTGATAGCTGGGCACATATGTGAGTATTAACTGAATCATGTTTCCAAATATTACTAAGAATTTGAAAGGTAGATCCCATTATCCAGGAGGGTCCTGAAAACTCCTAGTTAAATGACCATTTTAAAGATAAATTATGTTTTCTAAAGGTATGACTTCCGCTAAATCTTGCTATCTAAGAGGGTCTTAAAACTACATCCCATTATCCAGGAGGGTCCTGAAAATCAAAATCAAGTCTTATCTTAAAAGTGACAGCTTTAAGGCTAAATTATCCTTTCCTACAACAGAACTTACGCCAAATCTTGTTATCTAATGGAATTCTTAAAGATAAGTCCCATTATTCAGGAGGGCCCTGAAAACTCCTAATTGAATCTTATCTTTAACATGCAAACTTTGAAGCCAACTTATATTCTTTTTGGGGTACATTTATGCTAGATTATGCTACTCATGATTATTTTGAATTTTAAACTAGGTCCCATTTTCCAGGAGGGTCCTGAAAATTTACAGTCAAACCTGTCCGGTGCTTGCTTTCCACCTACTGAGGGTTTCTCCGAACAACCGAAACTTTCTGCCCCTGTTTCAATCAAAGAAAAATCTTGTCAGTTTTAAATATGGTGGTTAGTTGATGGCATTCTTACTGAAGGTTTCTCCGCTGCCGTGTTCTGTTTTGACTGGCTCCTCCGAACTAGCCAAGCACCGCTTGACTTCTTGACTGACTTTCAACCCATATGACCTTGGATGACCCCGAGTTTTTTATACCCAAACCGTTATTTTATATCTCTGACCCCTTTATCTAAGCCCCTATATCTCCCATGAAGTTACTAAATCATTTCACCAATGGAACTTTTGCTGACACTTTATGTCCCACTTTACATCATACTATCCTTGTTATGCTTTGGCCACACTGTGCTTTGTGCGATCTTAGAAGTTGGTAGTGAGCTTTGAAATTCTTTCTTATTTGCTTAAACAAGACTGACATTGAAACATCTTAGAGAAATAAAACCCAAAAGAAATGAAATGCAATGACTTTGAGAGTTAAGGATAAGAAGAATCCAAAACTGGATGACTGCTAAAAGGGAAAAAGAAAAGAGACTTATCTGAGTGGAACAGCTGGCACCAGTGATCATGACATGCATTTCGGATTAATCGGCCCAGTCTGTCCAACCAATCAACTTTTAGTTGCCATATTTTGTTGCCCCGGAATTTCCATAACCTGATTTCTTCGCCAAAGACTTGACCTCGTTCGGCCTGCGGTGCCCCGAAGGTTTTTCACCAACAAACCTCTCTCATTTGTTCATCTCTCAACTCATTTTTGCCTTAAGGTGCCCGTAAAGGTTTTCACCAATAAGATTCTCTCATTTTTCATTTTTCCTGCTTGGACTAGAATGTTTCCCCTCATATAAATCACCTCTACTTGCTCGACTTGGCATCTCTTGAAGACTGATCGAAAGGTTTTTCTTTGGACCGTAATGTGGGTTTTTGGATAGGCTTAGAAAGAAAGGATATCAAAGGCTCAAAACAATTCAAATGGGTTCAAAATTACAACTTTCGGAATCAAATTTCTTACAACAACCACAATTTCTGCCCTAGTTTCTTTGCTTGGGGACTTTTGGATTTTTATTTTGATGATACAGAACCATGAGGCTGCCTACGTATCCTTAAAAGGAATCAGGTCGAACGTAGTTCATGTCATAGAAATTGCTTCGTTGTTGCGATTTTTCTTTTCTTTTCTTTTATCTTCCTTTTTCTTTTTGTAGTTTTTTTCTTTTTCTTTTTCCCTTTTTCTTTTTCATTCTTTTCTTTCTCTTTTCATTTCTTTCTTTTACTTATCTTTTGTTCTCGCATTTATGAATTTTGCCACTAATTCCAAAAGAGGGGTATGAAAGGAAATAAACAAGGCTCAAAAAGGGGTAACAAAGGATAAAGTGTTTAGATAGCAGAATAAAATGTCTTCGTCATTCCAATCTTCAAAATATGCCAAATACAAACAAACCCAATTTAACCAAAGAAATCATACATAGTATCTTTTGACTGCATCAGAATTGATGGCCATTTCTATATATTTTCCTTCTATATCTGTTAAATACAAAGCACCATTGGACAACACTCTTGTCACGATGAACGACCCCTACAATTTGGGGCGAACTTGCCTTTCGCTTCCGCCTGTGGAAGGATACGTTTCAATACTAGCTGACCCACTTCAAACTTCCGTGGACGCACCTTCTTATTATAAGCTCTTGCCATTCTCTGTTGATACAACTGGCCATGACACACTACTGCTAACCTTTTCTCATCGATCAAACTCAATTGCTCCATGCGGGTTTTGACCCACTCGTCATCATCAATTTCGGCCTCAGCGACAATCCGAAGAGATGAGATTTCAACTTCCGCGGGTATCACTGCTTCAGTTCCATATACTAACAAATAAGGAGTTGCCCCTACTGAAGTACGAACAGTAGTGCGATAACCCAACAATGCAAATGGTAACTTTTCATGCCATTGCCTGGAGCCTTCCACCATTTTCCGAAGTATCTTCTTTATGTTCTTATTAGCTGCCTCGACTGCTCCATTCGCCTTGGGGAAGTAAGGGGTGGAATTGCGATGTGTAATCTTGAACTGGTGACATACCTCTTTCATCAGATGACTATTTATATTAGCACCATTATCTGTAATGATCACCTTTGGGATCCCAAACCGGCAAATGATATTTGAGTGCACAAAATTTCACCGCTTTCTTGGTTACAGACTTGAACGTTTTAGCCTCAACCCACTTGATGAAATAATTGATGGCCACCAGAATGAACCTGTGCCCATTTGATGCTGCTGGCTCAATTGGCCCAATAACATCCATGCCCCACACAACAAAAGGCCATGGTGCAGACATTGTGTGCAATTCAGATGGTGGAGAATGAATCAAATCTCCGTGCACTTGGCACTGATGACACTTGCACACGAAGCTGATACAATCTCGCTCCATAGTGGGCCAATAATAACCTGCTCGAAGAATCTTCTTTGCCAACACGTACCCACTCATATGCGGTCCACAGACTCCAGAATGTACTTCGGTCATGATAGTTGTGGCCTGTCTAGCATCTATGCATCTCAACAATCTAAGATCTGGAGTCCTTTTGTACAAAACCCCTCCGCTGAAGAAAAATCCGCTTACCAACTGCCGAATTGTTCTCTTTTGATCACCCCCATCCTGATATATTCCTTGATATCATGAAACCAAGTCTCACCATCAAGTTCTTCTTCCACTACATTATAGTAAGCATGTTGATCATGGACCTGAATATGCAAAGGGTCCACATAAGCCTTATCTAGATGATGTAACATTGATGCTAAGGTAGCCAAAGCATCAGCAACCTCGTTATGGATCCTTGGAATATGCTTGAACTCTACTGATCGAAATCATTGACAAAGATTATGCAAACATTGCCGGTACGGTATGAATTTTAAATCTCGTGTTTCCCATTCCCCTTGGATCTAGTGTACCAGAAGGTCCGAGTCTCCCAAGACCAAGACTTCTTGGACACCCATGTATGTGGCCAACCTCAAACCCAAAATGCACACGTCGTACTCAGCCATGTTGTTAGTACAGTAGTAACGAAGTTGAGGCGTAACAGGGTAGTAATGCCATGTTTTAGAAATAAGTACATCCCCTATCGCGACGCCTTTCATGTTAGCAGCTCCATCAAAGAAAAGCTTCCAACCTAGCTCTCCAACTAGTTCCAACTCTTCAATGTGCATTACCGTTTCATCAGGGAAGTAAGTCTTCAAAGGCTCATATTCTTCATCCACTGGGTTCTCAGCCAAATGATCGGTCAATGCCTAGGCTTTCATCCCAGTCCTAGTCATATAGACTATGTCAAATTCTGTGAGCAAGATCTGCCACTTTTTGAGCCTCCCAGTAGGCATAGGCTTCTGAAAGATATACTTTAACGGATCCAAACGAGAGATGAGGTAATTAGTGTAAGATGACAAATAGTGCTTCAACTTCTGTGCTACCCAAGTTAGGGCGCAACATGTCCTCTCAAGGTTAGTGTACTTAACCTCATAAGATGTGAACTTCTTGCTGAGATAATAGATGGCATGATCCTTCCTGCCGGTGATATCATGTTGACCAACACACAACCAAATGAATTGTACAGGATCGTCAAATACAGAATCAAAGGTCTCCCCGGTTCTGGTGGCACCAACACAGGTGGGTTTGATAAGTACCCCTTTATCTTATCAAATGCTTCTTGACACTTATCTGTCCACTTGACCGCAACATCCTTCTTCAGCAGTTTGAAGATAGGCTCACAAGTTGTCGTAAGTTGAGCAATAAACCTGCTTATGTAGTTCAACCTCCCTAATAGACTCATCACCTTAGTCTTGTTCCTTGGGGGTGGCAATTATTAGATAGCTTTAATCTTTGACGGGTCCAATTCAATACCTCGGCGGCTGACTATGAATCCCAACAATTTTCTAGACGGCACACCGAATGCACACTTTGCAGAATTGAGCTTAACATTGTACCTGCGAAGCCTTTGGAAGAACTTTCTCAAATCTCTGACATGGTCAGACTGCTTTCTAGACTTTATGATTACATCATCCACATAAACCTCGATCTCATTGTGTATCATGTCGTGGAATATGGTCGTCATTGCCCTCATGTAAGTTGCCCCAACATTTTTCAAACCAAAAGGCATGACCCGGTAGCAGTATGTTACCCATGGCGTAATGAATGCCGTTTTTTATGCATCGTCCTCATCCATTAGGATATGATGATAGCCCGCATAGCAATCCACAAAAGACCTAATCTTATATTTGGCACAATTATCAATCAAAATGTGGATGTTTGGCAGTGGGAAGTTGTCCTTGGAACTCGCCTTGTTGAGATCACGGTAATCAACACACACCTGGTCTTGCTATCCTTCTTTGGCATAGGTACTACATTGGCTAACCAAGTGGGATACCGAGTGACCCGAATGACTTTTGCATCGAACTGCTTGGTGACCTCTTCTTTGATTTTCACACTCATATCAGTTTTAAATTTCCTCAGCTTCTGCTTGACAGGAGGGAATGCTGGGTCAGTGGGTAATTTGTGAACCACCAAATCAGTGCTTAGACCCGACATGTCGTTGTATGACCATGCAAAAATATCTTTGTACTCAAATAATGCTTTAATTATCTCTTCCCTGAGTTGAGGTTCAAGATGGACACTTATCTTAGTTTCTCTGATATTATCCGGGTCCCCTAAATTGACTGCTTCTGTATCACTCAGTTTAGGCTTGGGTTTTTCTTCAAAATGGCTTAATTCTTTCCTAATCTCTTCAAAGGCCTCATCCTCATCATATTCTGATTCATCATCACGCTCTATTTCTTGAATTACTATTTCAGAATTAGATTGGCTTTTAAGATTGGGCCGAAGATTCCTCATGCACGTCATGTCATTGAAACCAACATAAAAAACTATACAAGGAAGAAAAGAAAACAAAAATAAAACTATCGGGAATGAAGAAAAAAGGAAATTGCATTTCATTGAAATTAAAAGATAACAAGGTTTATATATCCAAACGGACAGAACATAGAATTTGAATTACAACCCTGGAATAATCCAGATAAACTGAAAGAAAATCAAAGCAAACTACCAAAACTCCTTCCTGGTGGGGAGAGGAGTAGCTTCCCAATTGTTAATCTTTGCACTAGGCCCAACAAATTGCACATCCGCCTTGCTAGAACCCTCTCCAGCTTCCAACATGTTCACATCATCGAATAACTTCTCGAACCTTTCAATCAACTCTTTATCAGGACCAATCACATAACTGGGAACAGTTGTTACTGGGCGTTTCTTGGTGCCAGGCTTGACAAATGATCTGGAGAGACTTGGGACAGGTTTTGGGAGGACCCATGCCCTCTGTTTCAGATTTCTGGCTCTTTTTATGTGCGCAACTGTGGGCTTGAACCCCAAACCAAATGTATCCAAGTTTTTGGGGAGAGACACCAGTTGTACGATACCTTACAGAGATACACCCAAACCCTTGACCGGTACAAAACCATTTTTTCAACATTTCAACGGCTACCATGACTGATGCAGCAGCTACCCTCGGAATTAGGACGTACTTCCCTTCTGGAATTTTCTTTACTAATACCTTGTCAAAGACCCGGTAGACCCAAGGACCCTTATCGTCTTCAAACTCAATGAACGGAACAATGGCATCACCTAGAGCACACAAATTATCTTCGTGATGCACAATGGTTTCCTGTCTGTCCCTTTCAAACTTTACCATCTGATGCAGTGTAGACGGGACTGCTTTGTCATCATGAATCCAGGGCCGACCCAACAGTAGATTGTAAGAAACAGCCATATCTAGCACCTGGAGTTCCATGGTAAATTCAACTGGTCCGATTGTCAGTTCGAGCACTATGTCACTGACTGAATCTTTCCCTCCACCGTCGAATCCCTGAACGCAGATACTGTTCTTGTGAATTCTTTCATCATCCACTTTCAACTTGTTCAGAGTGGAGAGAGGGAAAATATTCGCACTGGAACCATTGTCGACCAGTACCCCAGTACCACGGAATTTTCGCATTTCACCGTAAGATAGAGGGCTCTATTGTGCTCAGTACCCTCCACGGGCAACTCATCATCAGAAAAAGTGACTCTGTTTACCTCAAAAATCTTGTTGGCTATCTTTTCCAAGTGTTTTACTAAGATTTTGTCAGGAACGTAAGCCTCGTTTAGGATTTTCATCAAAGCTCGATGGTGCTCGTCTGAATGGATTAACAATGACAACAGTGAAATCTAAGAAGGCGTCTTCCTCAACTGCTCCACAATGGAATAGTCTTGCACTTTCATATTTCTCAAAAACTCTTCTACCTCTTCTTCGGTCACAACTTTCTTCACTAGCACTGGGTTATCTTTGGAGGTTTTAGCTTTTCTTAACTCTTCGGGGGCAAAGCATCTCCCCGACCGAGTCAATCCATGGGTCTCATAGACTTCTTCTTTGCCTTTGTAAGTCACTGTCACCCGTTCATAATTCCAAGGGATGGCCTTGTTGTTGACTATCGGTAATTGAGTTACCAGCTTGATAATGACAGGATCTGTGCGGGCACCCTCCACAATTACAACAGGCTTGTTCGCCACTCCTGGCACAACCATTTTTACTCTTTCTTGTTTTACTACAACATCACTTGAGGTCCCCTTCTTGACTACCATAGATGGTTCACTGTTTGCCCCGCCCAACCTGATCACTAATTTCTCACTTGTTGACTTTTCAACTGGCTTGACCTCGCTGGACCGAATCACTATGATGGTCTGTGAAGGTTTCTTGGGCTCCCCTCCCTTATGCACTATCTCGATCATATTTGTCTCATGATGGGCCGACAATGGGTCCTGGTTGATATTGGACACCTCCGGAGCTTGGACTTCAATCCGATTGGTATCAATAAGCTTTTGAATAGTTGTTTTCAATTGCCAGCATTTCTTTGTGTCGTGCCCCGGGGCGCCGGAACAATATTCGCAACTTATAGAATGATCAAGATTTCTCGAGGGAGGATTTGGCAGTTTTGGCTCGATCGGCCTCAGTATATCCAATTGTCTCAGCCTGTGGAACAAACTAGTATATGACTCTCCTAATGGAATGAAGGTTTTCCTCTTCTACAACCTCTCATTCTTAAATGCTTGATTGGGACGGAAACCTGATCCGGGAGAATTTCGGTAGGCTCGTGGGGGTGGATAGGCATTTTGTGGAGCTGGGTATGTATTTTGGTTGACTGGCGCATGCCATTGTGCGTGGGTCAGAGGTTATCTATATGTTTGGGCATGGTGGATAGAAAAATGGGGGTCTGGTGGTGGGTAGTAGTGTTGGGGTGGATTATACAGGGTATGGGGGTAGGTTTAGTGGTGGGAACGAGGTTGATGATAGTGGTGAGGTGAATCCCTGGGTCCGAACCAAGCTCCTGAATAAATCATTGCTACATCCTCTTTCTTCTTCTTTCCAAATACTCCCTCAGTTCCGCTTTGAATGGCCTGGGTGGTAGCCTTAATAGCCAAACAGCTCATGATTTTGTTTGTATTGAGCCCTTCTTCTACCATACCGCCCATCTTTACCACTTAATTGAAGGACTTGCCTATAACTGATACCAGATGACCGTAATAAGTAGGTTCTAAGGCATGTAGAAAATAATCCACCATTTCACTTTCTTTCATTGGAGGGTCAACCCTTGCTGCATGTTCTCTCCACCTAAAACCATACTCCCTGAAACTCTCATTGTGCTTTTTCTCAAGTTTCATCAAAGACAGACGATCCGGATTAATCTTGAGATTGTACTGGAAGTGACAAGAAAATGGCTGGGCTAGATCATCCCATGTGTACCATCATCCGTGATCCTGCCTAGTGTACCATTCCAGCCCAAACCACTTAGTCTTTGACTGAAATATGCCATTAGCAACTCGTCTTTCCCGCCAGCTCCCCTCATTTTGCTACAGAAACCTCTCAAGTGCACCACTAGATCACCGTGCCCATCATACAAATCAAACTTGGTCATCTTAAACCTTGCCGGAAACTGAACATCTAGGAATAGACATAAATCCTTGTAAGCCATGCTTAAGTGACCTCCCAACCCCCGCATGTCTCTGAATGACTGTTCCAAGCTCTTAACTTTCCTGAACATCTCCTTATGTTTGGAAACTTTAGATGGTTTCTCGGTTTCCATAAGGAGATCAAAATGAGGAGTGTAGGAATAGGGTTCTAGAGCTTTGAAAGTGGGTTCGGGGGGGCAATATTGGTTATCATGGGCTTGGAATAAGGGATCACTGGAGGATCTGTGGATTATAGCGGGTGGGGTGCCACGAAGACAAGAGTGACTGGTGGAGGAGGGTATGGAACTAGTTTGGGTGGTGGAGCTTGTGGTGTTTGGGAGGTGGTTCTCTGGTAGTGGTGGTAATTGGAAAAGCTCGGGGATGAATCGGTAGCAGGAGGTTCCTGAGACTGAGCCAATGGAGGGCCGAAAGTAGGGTTGGCGGGATAAAGTGGTGGTGGTTGCCCTTTTGCCCATGCCTAGTATGTTTCGGCCATCTGCTATTTCAGCTTATACATCTTTTCTTTCATCAAATTAACCTCCGACTCTTCTACCTCTCTCGAAGGATCGATAACACACGCATCAAGTTCTTGATTAGCTATGATCATCTTGTTTTTGGACCGGGTGTTGTATGGGTGAGTTGCCAGAATGCCACACAAACTAACCATCTGCCTGTTACTTGACAACAACAACAAATTTGTTAGCGATCAAGGTTTAACAGATAGACAACTAAGCAGTTAACCGTTTCTATTGTGCATTTGCTCGGTTGCTTGTGTCATCCCAGCTTTCCCTTATTTCCATTTACAACCTCTCTTTTTCTCTTCTTTTTTTTTCTTTTCATTCTTGCCTTTCTTTGCTTGATTTCCCTTTGTTTTTTATTCTCTCATTTCTTGTTTTGCCATTGTTTCCTTCTCACGGTTTCTTATTTTCTCTCTCTCTTTTTTTCTTTTTCTCTCTTGTTTTTTCCTCTTTTTTTTTCTTTCTCTCTTTTCCTTTCTCTTTTTTTCTTTTGGTTATGATCGAATCCTATGGAGATTGCCTACGTATCATGACCTCGCATGAATCAGATCTTTGCATAGTTCTGGAAGATAAGTGTAAAAATAAAAACATTTAGGATTTTCAAATTTTTCATAAAACGGTAATGTTTTGATTATAACGACTCATCCTATCAAGTTAATCATAAAAACTAACAGACTTGAAAAGGGAAACTAACAGACTCCGACAAACTCTAACAGAAAAATGAAAATACAGACTCGAATATCATGAATACATCAATGCCTCAAATGCTCCTGGGGCCCGCGGGACATTTTTGGTCTTGCCACGGGCCTACGCGCTAAATCCCCTTGAAGATGGTAGAGATATTCCATTATCTGGTGGACAAAGGTTATTACAGTGGCAAAGAACATGGATCTAGTCATGTCCTCACATCTAATGCATTTCATTGCGATGTAGTCGGCGATCCTTCTGACCCTTTCTCTTATGACGCCCTTTTCTTGCAACAAATGCCCAATCTGCTGGGCCCTAGCTTCCAAAGTTTGCTCAGCTACATGATTTTGTTCTTGAAGTTGTTGCAAATCTCTTTCTAACTGTGCCATTGTTGCATAACAGTGTTCTCTTTCTGCTTTAAAGTCTTTTGCCTGCTTAATCATTTTGTTCTCAAGGAAGATGATCTTTTTCTTCAATCCCACAACCTCATTGTCATATTTCTCTTTTAACTGTTTAACAAAGCATGCTCGTTCCTCCGCATTCTTGGCCAATTTCGTTGGAGATCTTGCTAGTTCTCCTTTAGCCTTGTTCAGATCAAAACCATATTCACCCACTTTCTGCCTAAGGTTACCTATAAGCTTTTCATCTTTTGCACTTCTAGCGGGGTTTTCGGCTGCTATTTTCATTTCCCGAATATGGGCTCGAAGGGCCTCATTTTCTTTGGCTAACCTTTTCTTTTCGCCTTCGGCTTCATGTACATGGAGATCATTGTTGAATTCCATGTTTCTTAGCTTCTCTTTCAAGGCATGAATCTCAGCTTGATATGTCTTTTCTTTTCCCCCCATGCCAACCTTTCTTGGATTTTGTCGTCAAAAGCTTGAACATGAGGTCTTTTGGCAGGCCTCTCGGGCTGGGGCTCCATCTTGTTGTTTACACAAGACCTTTTCTCAAACCAAGCAGCATAGTTTGGTTCTACTTCCCCCTTTACCACATTTGGTACCTGAGTGCCATTTTTCAAATACCGACAGTTATTACAATCTTGCTAAACTAAAGCCTCGGGTAACGCAGCTTCTTGATGCAGCTCTATGACCTAGGTGCTTAGATCTTCATCTTCAGGCACAATCTGATATCTTCCCAATTGCCTTAAGGCCCTCTGCGGTGCATATGGCTGGATATTCTTTACACCCATTAACCTCAGGTAGCCCTTGGTAGTAGTCATGTATATGGCTTCTGTCCTTGGGAGCCATCCTATAGTCCATTCAATTTGATTTTCTCTCAATTTTCTCAAATAGGACACCCAAGCTTCAAACCCTTCTGGTGGTTTGTAGTCTTCCACCCTTTCCTCATACTTTTTGATGAAATTATTCCCGTCCGAAGAATATCTCATGAACTTAGGATGACGGAGAAGGTGTTCGATCATCCACATTTGAAGAAGAACCTGACAACCTTCGAAAAATTGAGCCCCAGATTTGCACAAGGTTAATGCCCGGTAAATGTCCGCCAGCACTAATGGGACAAGTGTGTGATCTTTTTTGTCGACGAGGACCTGTGCGATTCTGGACATACGAACATCTATAGTGCCCTCCGCATTCGGAAAGACCATGACCCCTAGAAATGCCACGATGAAAGCAAGCCTACAATGAATTTTCCATATGCTCTTGTCTTATCTGTTATTCAACCCCTTTTCATGTGTTTCAAACCCTGCTGAGTGCCCGAACCTGTAATACAGAAAGTAGAAAGAACAACACCCTTTGCTTACGTGGGCCTTGTTCATTTATTTGCTGATATTTAGATGATCGAAGAACTTGTGCATCGAGGGAGCCTTGGGGAATATGAGTTGTTGCTTCCTCAAATCTCGTCCAAACTTAATGTACCCGACCATTTCCTCTAAAGTAGGGGTGATCTCAAAATCCGAGAAACGAAAAACATTGTGGACAGGGTCCCAAAAAGTTACCAAAGCCTTGATTAGATCTTCCTGTTGTTTAATCTTAAAAATGTTTATAAGGGCACCCAACTGCTCTTTCACCCATTTCTGACCATCTTCATCTAGATCATTCCACCACATACGCAAGTGCAACTGAGCCTGTTCCCTGACCACTTCTGGTGGATCCTGGATAGTATTCATTTGTTCCTGTGGAAGGTTAAGGTTAGGGTTGACTCTAGTGGACCCTTTGTAAATCAGATTTCCAATTTTACACGAAAAATTAAAGGACCATGATTCTTTCCCCTATATGCCAATTTTAGCCAAATGACTGTTTTTGCAAACGTGGCCCCTTCCCAATTCCACATGAATTTTGAGGCCGGGGAGGACTATTTTATGACACTTCACAAACTTGTCCTTTCTTTTACGAAAATAGCCCTTCGATTACTGAAAATACTCTAAGGCTGTCTTGGAAAGAATGGTTTAAGACATTGCCGAAGCTGGATCGGCTCATTTTGACCAAAACTCCGAACTACATTTACTTGACACATCCTTTCTTTTACAAATGACTGTCTTTTTTTTTTTCAAAAATAAGGCTGAACCTTATGTAGGTTGCCTACGTATCTCACATCCGGTGAGAATCAAACCTACATAGTTCAGTCAGTTTTGACACACGGTAATGCGAGGTACAAGATTGATGCTCACTCGCCAAGGGTTTTTAGTGATTTAGGGAGTGGATTCGGGTGTTTTTGTTTTGGAGAAGAAGAACAATACGCGTCTCTTGGTTTAGGGGAATTAGGGTTCTTTGGGGGGGGGGGGAATGTTATCACCTGGATCACAGGGTCGGGTCAGGGCCTTGGGTCGCGGGTTAAGGCAGATTCAGGAGAGGATATAATGTTGGACTTCCTTCAATTTTTGGGCCAAATCCCCCAATTCCAATTACCTCTCTTACTTTACTTCAATTTCCTAATTGCTTCTTCTTTTTTTCAAAATTAAAATTAAGACATAAATTAATTCTTAAACTAAATTAACTTACAATATTAGATTAATCACTCAACATAGTATTTTCACCAATTAATTAAATCCTAAATTAAAGAAAAACTATAAAAAGTACAATTAAAAAGTTAAAGACGCAAAAGAGTTTTTTTTGTAATTTTCTATTTTTTTAAAACAACTAACTTACTAATTAACCTAAAAATGAAAAATTAAGTCCTAAATGCAAATGCATGGTATTTTTGTATTTTTCATGATTTAAGTAAAATAAAATGCACACAAATTATCACAAAATCCTATAAAATTGTAAAAATGGAGAAAAATTATTTTTCTTGAATTTATGGGAGTAATTCATATAGTGCAAAAATTACGTGCAAACAGTATAAATAACTTCTTTTTCCATTTTTAATCATCAAATAGTTTTGTAACGTAGATGCGCTCGTGGGTTCGACTTTCTTAACCATTTTGGGCAATTTTATCTATTTTTCATCATTGAATCTTGTTATTTACCTTAGTGAGTAATTAATATGAGTTGTACTTCATCTATTTCTTGTTTTTCTTCTTTAATTATGAGTAGCTAGACCCATAAGCTAGGGTTGTGGCTCAACCCTAGTATGGGTAATTGATGGGTCTTGTATTTTAGGGCTAGATTGACTATTAGTGTGATATTTGGGCCAATTTCATGGTTAATTGCTGAATTAGTGGTTGAAAACACTAGTTTGTGTTTAGTTGACTAGGGATCTTCTTGAGAAAGAGAGCCTAAGTCTCCGAAATTGGTCCAAAGTGGGGCGTACTCAAGAGATTGATAGCCCCAATTAAAGGGTTAAACCTCGAGAGAGTAGTACCCGACTTGAACGCTAGTTGCTTGTGCAAATTTGTATACCCAATTGATCTTGAGAAAGTCAATTCGGGCAAAATCACTCGAACCACCGAGAGGTATAGAGTGGGTAATATCGTGCAATGGTTATATCATACTCCCCAATTATGTCAATTGTGTCTTAGATTCAATTACCCATCAATTAACCACCTAGGTGAAAGTCATTACCTTAGTGCCTTTTAAACCATTTGAACAACCCTTTTTAGTTTAACTCTTAGCTTAATCTAGTTGCATTTACCATTTGTATTTTGATAATAGTAGAAGTAAGAAGAAACCCCCAAAAATGAGTAGAAGTGTAATTTGGAACACATACGCAACTCTACACTAGATAGATACTCGATTCCAAATTCTAGCCCTCTGTGGAAATTGATCCCGACCCTAAATCAGGTAAAAGCTGCTCCGACCCTCTCTCGCTACTCAATAGTAGTGCAGAGTAGGACGCGATCACTTTTTGGCGTCGTTGCTGGGGAGCTAACGGTTTTGGCTATCTATTTAGTTAGTTTTGTGTATTGTTCTTCTTTCCTTATTTGTTACTTACTTGTTTGTGTCACAACTTAGGTACCAAATGGCTGCGATGGAAACGTGATTGCGGGGGAGGAGGTAGATGATATCGGAGATGATGAGGTGCCTCTTGTACCTCAAGGACAACGTAGAGGCTGCAATGCCAATAGTAATCCCAATGACAATATTTTAGACCCTCCTCTGCCACCTCCAAGAGTGGCTCCCAGAGTACTTTCGAACCAGGGCTATTCAAGTGCTATTGTCCCACCCCAAATCCAGGCGGGCAATTTTCAGATAACCAATGTGATGTTGATGTTAGTTGAGCAGCATGGGTATTTCATGGGCGCTGCAACTCAAAATGCCTACAAACATCTCAAGGGGTTCGTGGATACATGCTGGGGGAGCAAGTAGACGAATGTGTCTGAGGATGCTCTTAGGTTGAGACTCTTCCCATTATCACTTCGGAGGAAGGCATTAGATTGGCTCGAGAGACTTCCCAACCATTCCATCACAACTTGGGATGAGTTGGCAGACAAATTCATTGCTAAATTTTTCTCGCCAGGACATATGGCGGCATTGCATGATGAGATATTGTCCTTCAAGCAAGAGCCCATAGAACCTTTGCATGAGATTTGGGAGCGTTATAGAGCGATGGTGAAGGAATGCCCCAACAATAATATGACCGAGGCTATGATCCAACAAACCTTCTACCGGGCTATTAACACCACAAACCAATGCATAGTGAACAAACTAGCTGGGGGCAACTTTATGAAGGTGTCGTGTGATGAGGCATGTTATATACTTGATGAGATCACTGACACTTCTTCTGCAAGGCAAAGTAGAGCAAATGTGCCCAAGGGTGACCCTATGGTTACTCATTTGCACAAAGAATTGCATGACCATGGGCAAGCTATAGCGGAGTTGACAACTACTATGAACCAATTGGCTAAGGCACAGTTGTAACAAGTCCAAAACCCTCGCTAAGTGAATGCCATGGAGGGTGTCAATATGCTTGTCAACAAGAAAAGGCAAAGAAGGCAACAAAATCAAGGGAATTCTGAGCAATTTGATGATGACTGTGATGGATTTCAAAATGATGGTTATGATGACCAAAGTGAAGAGGTTAAATATATAAACAACTATCAAGGCCAACGGGGCAACTCTTCCAACCAACAACAGTGAAAACCTCAAGGCAATTAGGGCAACCAACAACAAAACAGTGGTAATTGGGGGAACAGCAACCAAAAAAACAACTGCGGCAATCAGAACAACAATCAAGGCAACCAAGGGAATTAGAATGGTAATAACAACAATTGGGGTGGCAATAACAATCAAGGTGGATGGAACAATGGAAACCAAGGAAACCGGGGGCAGGGCTTTCAAAGGCCCCCAATGTACCAACAACCGAACAATCCGCCCCCATTTCCATCTCAAGGTCCTAGTTCTTCTAGCAATGATATGGGTAGAATTAAAATGATGTTCGAACAGATGATGAAGAAGAATGTGGATTCTGATGCACAGTTGGCTTCCCACAATACCTCTATCAGAAACTTGGAGGTGCCGTTAGGCCAAATCTCACTGACTTTAAATACTCGCCCTAACGGTACTCTACTAAGTGATACGGTAGTGAACTCGAAGGGTGGGAATGACCATGTTATGGTGGTTGCAACAAGAAGTGGGAGAGGCGGTGATGTGAATGCCTCCAAACAAAAGCAAATCTGGGATGATGAGGTTGAGTTGCAAGCGAATGAAGTCCCTTTGGTAGTTGAAGATGTGGTTGATGAAAATGTGAACAACGAAGTGAGGATTGATATTCAAGATGTCGAGGTGGAAACTCAAAATGATGTGAACTCATCTAGGGAACACATAATTGACATGCTGGAGCTTGTTGTGCCAAAAGCCAAGGCTCTTTTGCCAAGGCCACCTCCACTTTATCCTCAAAGGCTTGCGAAGCAGAAAAATGATAATCAATTTAAAAAGTTCATTGATATGATGAAGAGCTTGTCCATTAATGTGCCCTTGGTAGAGGCTCTTGAAATAATGTTGGGCTATGCAAAATTCATGAAAGACTTGGTCACAAAGAAGCATTCCATGGATTGTGAAACTATAAAGATGACTCACCAAGTTAGTGCTATAGTGCATTCAATGGCCCCGAAGCTTGAAGATCTCGGTGCTTTCACCATTCCTTGCACCATTGGGAGTACGGACTTTGCCAAGGCTCTTTATGATTTGGGAGCTAGTATCAATTTGATGCCCTACTCAGTTTTCAAAACTTTGGGTATTGGGCAACCTAGGCTGACCATGAGGTTACAAATGACGGATAGATCGATGAAGAGACCATTGGGATTATTGATGATGTACTTGTCCGGGTGGACAAATTTATCTTGCCAGCTAACCTGGTGATCTTGGACTGCGAGGTGGACTATGAAGTTCCTATCATATTGGGAAGACCTTTCCTAGCTACGGGGAAGACATTGGTTGATGTGGAAGCAGGGGAACTCACCTTCCGAGTGGGTGATGAAAAGGTGATCTTTCATGTGTGCAAGTCTATGAAGCAGCCCAATAGTACTGAGGTGTGCTCTTTTGTTGACCTCGTCACAGCAGTGATAATTGATGACACCAGTGCAATGATCAATGTGGAGGACCCATTGGAGGCCGTATTGTTGAATCTTGATGTCAATGAGGATGCAAGCCGAGTAGAGTGCGTGAATGCTTTACATGGAATGAGCTCTTATTCTTATGAGCCTAGGAAATTGTCTTTGGATCTCGAGAATAGAAAGACTCCACCAACTAAACCTTCAATTGAGGAGCCTGTGGTGTTGGAGTTGAAACCACTGCATCCACACCTCAGGTATGAGTTCTTAGGCTCAAATTCTACTTTACCAGTTATTCTTTCTTCTTACCTTACTAACATACAGGTTGATGCCACATTGGTGGTGCTTCAAAAGCAAAAAAGGCAATTGGATGGACTTTAACTGATATTCGGGGAATAAGCCCCGCATTCTGTATGCACAAGATTATTCTGGAAGATGATGCAAAGCCCTCCTTAGAGCATCAAAGGAGGTTGAACGAGGCAATGCAGGAAGTTGTGAAAAAGGAGGTAATCAAGCGATTGGATGTCGGGGTTGTGTATCCCATCTCTGATAGCTCTTGGACTTCGCAGGTACAATGTGTACCAAAGAAGGGTGGCATGACCGTGGTTACAAATTCCAAAAAATGAGTTGATTCCTACAAGAACCATCACCAATTGGAGGGTATGCATGGATTACCACAAGTTGAATAAAGTGACACGCAAGGATCACTTTCCTTTGCCTTTCCTTGACCAAATGCTAGACCGACTTGTTGGGCGTGCCTTATATTGCTTCTTGGATGGGTATTCTGGGTACAACTAAATCTTGATTGCTCCGGAAGATCAGGAGAAGACCACATTCACTTGTCCATATGACACTTTTTCCTTCTCTAGGATGCCTTTTGGATTGTGTAATGCACCGGCTACATTTCAGCGGTGTATGATGGCCATTTTCACTGATATGGTGGAAGACATTTTGGAGATGTTCATGGACGACTTTAGTGTTGTGGGGGATTCATTTGATGAGTGCTTGAAGAATCTTGATAGGGTGTTTGCCCGTTGTGAAGAAACAAATCTTGTCCTCAATTGGGAGAAATGCCACTTTATGGTGGAAGAAGGAATAGTTCTTAGGCATAAAATTTTGAAGCATGGCATTGAGGTGGATAAAGCAAAGATCGATGTGATTTCAAGGCTCCCTCCCCCTACATCCATCAAGGGAGTTCGATGTTTTCTTGGGCATGCGGGGTTCTACCGGAGATTTATCAAAGACTTTTCGAAGGTAGTGAATCTCTTGTGCAAGTTGTTGGAAAAAGATGCTAAGTTCTGTTTGGTGACAAGTGTATGCAAGCCTTTGAACTTCTCAAGCATAGGTTGACCACCACGCCTATCATCACCGCGCCTAATTGGAGCTTGCCCTTTGAGCTCATGTGTGATGCGAGCGATGTTGCGGTTGGGGCGGTTTTGGGTCAATGAGTGAACAAAATGTTTCATCCGGTGTACTATGCGAGCAAAACAATGAATGATGCTCAAGTTAACTATATGGTGATCGAGAAGAAACTTTTGGCTATTGTGTTTGCTATGGAAAAATTTCGGCCGTATCTTATGGGTGCTAAGGTTATTATTCATACCGACCTGAACTCCAGTACTTGATGACGAAGAAGGACTCCAAATCTAGACTGATGCGATGGGTCTTATTGCTTCAAGAGTTTGATTTGGATATTGTGGACTAGAAAGGTAGTGAGAACCAAGTGGCAGACCACTTGTCCCGCTTGGAGGAGGAGGGAAGGCCTCGTGATGGCCTAGAAATCAATGATTCATTTACCGATGAACAACTCCTTTCGGTGTCAATGAATGATATGCCATGGTTTGCCGATGTTGCTAATTTCCTTGTGACTAGTATAATCCCGTGTGAGCTCTCTTCTAACCAAAGGAAGAAGCTCAAGCGGAATAGTTTGGATTTCTATTGGGATGAGCCGTACATGTTCAAGATTTCACGGATGGTGTGATTCGAAGGTGTGTCCCGGAGGAAGAGCAATTGAGTATCTTGGAGGCTTGTCATTCCTCTCCCTATGGTGTCCATCATGGCGGGGCGAGGACGACTTCTAAAGTTCTTAGTTGTGGCTTTTGTTGGCCAACTTTGTTCAAATATGCGGGTAATTTTGTGAAGAGATGCGACGAATGCCAAAGAGTGGGTGGAATTTCGAAGAAAGATGAGATGCCTCTCAATACAATTCTTAAGGTTGATATTTTTTATGTATGGGGCATAGATTTCATAGGCCCATTTGTTAGCTCTTGCGGGAGCACTTACATTCTTGTGGCGGTTGATTATGTTTCAAAGTGGGTTGAAGCGGTGGCTTTTCCCAACAATGAGGCCCGGAGTGATGTTTCATTTCTCAAGAAGAGCATTTTTACAAGGTTTGGTACTCCTCGTGCAATCATAAGTGATGGGGGTCTCATTTTTGCAATAGAGCTTTCGACACTTTGCTTTCAAAGTATGGTGTCAATCACAAAGTTTCTACCCCCTATCATCCTCAAGAAAGTGGTCAAGTGGAAGTCTCCAACAGGGAAATCAAAAGCATATTGTCAAAGACGGTCAATGCAAATAGGACCGATTGGTCGAAGAAGTTGGATGACGCTCTATGGGCTTATAGGACTACTTACAAGACTTCGATTAGTATGTCTCCGAATCGGTTGATGTTTGGGAAAGCTTTCCATCTACCGGTTGAGTTAGAGCACAAGGCCATGTGGGCTTTGAGGAAGCTAAATCTTGAGTGGGAAGTTGCAGCCAATCTTCGTGTGTTGTAGCTTAATGAACTTGATGAATGTCGATTTCATGCCTACTCCAGTTCGTCCTTGTACAAGGACAAGATGAAGTACCTTCATGATAAATATGCTCGTGGAAAGGAGTTTAAAGTAGGTGATTTGGTTCTCTGGTTCAATTCTCGGTTACGTCAGTTTTCGGGTAAGCTTAAATCAAAATAGAGTGGACCGTTTGAAGTAGTGTTGGTAACCCCTTTTGGTGCTCTTGATTTGAAAACAAAAATGGAGAGGTCTTCAAAGTTAATGGGCACTGGGTCAAGCATTAGCTTGGAAAAATTGATGACAGCCACGTGGTGGCACTTCTTCATTTCAAATGATGTGATGGTAACCTGCATCGTGCTGCGACGTTAAAATCAGGTGCTTCTTGGGAGGCAACCCATGTGTTTTTTTTTCTTTGTAGTATAGGATTGATTTTTGGGCTAACTGGTTGTGAGATGTTACAGGATTGTGTTGATGCAGTGTAGGACTTAGTGGAAAAAAGTGTCAGGTCTCTGAAGTTGTTAATACGGCCGCACTACATTTAGTGCGGACCGCACTGGTGAGGGTGAAATGTAGAACTCTCTGATGTTTGCCACTACGGCTGCACTACATTTTGTATGGTCCGTGGTGGACCACTACGGTCACAGTCCATTTTGTGCGGACCGCAGTATGTTGCCTCCTCAAGCTTGAAAATAGTTGTGCAGTGCGGACCATGGCCCATTTTGTGCGGTCCGCACTGGTTGGTGAGACTAGGCCCCAGGTCCTTTTCTATAAATAGGGCCTGAGGCCCTCCTTTTACCCTTTTCGAACCTTTGGATCTCAGAAGCTTTAAGACATTGTTCATCACTTCCCTTGCTTGTAACTAATTGTTTGGACTCGTTATTCTTCATTTCATCTCATATCTGGTACCATTACATTCCTTTTACTTGTTCTCTTTTTTTACTTTCTTTTAATTTGTGTTTCTTGCTTTCCTTTCTCTTCTTCCCGTATTTTCTTTTATATAATAGATTAAGGTAGTTAATCTTTGGATTAATATAAACATAGTTAGTTACATATGCTGGGCAAACTCTTAGGGACAGGACTTGGGTGTTAATTAAGCTTAAAATAAAAAATCCGTGAACCCTAATTTAGTACCACAGCTGGGCACTCAGTGCAGACCACGATCGTTTTTATGCTGTCTGCGGTGCCCCTATGCAGTCCATAGTACCATTTTGTGCAGACCACACTACTTATTGTTCTAAAAGTTGAACCTTAGGGAATGCGGTTGCACTACATTTTGTGCGGACCGCACTACATTTTATGCGGCCCGCACTGTCTGGATACAGAGAGTGGGAAGTCTGAACCCCACCTCTGTGCGTACCGCATGGCTATTTTGTGCGATCCGCATTGGCCCCTGTGTGGCCGCACACCATTTTGTGCGGTCCGCACTGGGTGACTTCTGCAACATGTCTGCAACTTTTCCTTCCTTTCCTATAACTCTGCTTCTTAACTGCTTCTATTGATACTAACAAGTTTATTAGATGGTGTTTGCAGACAATGGTGAAACAATGAGGTAAAGGTTCTAAACAACCAGGCAGAGGTGAATCCTCCCGGAGAGGGAAACAGAAAATGATTAAACTCATTCCCCAAGTTAGGCAAAAAATCAAAAACATGAGGAAGATGATTAAAGCAGCTGATAGAGCCACTGACATGTCGGGGAGTGAGTATGAGCCCTCTCGGGAGATCTCTTCAGAATCCGTGCCAGAATACATCCCTGATTGGACAGAGCAGAATAGACTAAGAGACACACCTCCAGCATCCCCCACTGCTCAAGTGTCAATGAACGTATCTTCTGGGTCGTCTGAGGGATCAGAAGCAGGTAGTGGAGATGAATACTCTACCTCTCCCACGGCTTCTTTATCCGGAGAGGGTGCATTAAGGGACGATGAGGAAATATGAGGAGAAGAAGAAGTCGGAGAAGGAGGTGAACCACAGGTGGGGGGTATTGCTAGAACTAGGAAGCCGGAGGTGTGGCAGGACCGGTTTGTTAGTGAGATAGCATATCATAAATTCTAGGAATGGTGGCCGGTGAGAAAGTTGATCCTGGAGAGGAGTTTTGTAGATAGAGACTTGCTACCTCACAACCCCAATGTGAGGATGCAGTTTAGGGCGAGAGTAGGCTGGGAGCATTTTTTTGATGAGTGTGTGGATGCCAACGAACACTTGGTCAAGGAATTCTACACCAACGTTGCCCACATCAAAAAGGGCTCCAAGGTGACCAAGGTTAGAAACCTGAAAGTGCTGTTTGACGGGAATACAATAAACAATTACCTTGGGTTCAATGAGTAGGATGAGACCCTATACATGGCAAAGATGGAAATGGGCAAGGAGGTCAGTCCCTGGCTAGCACAATACCTGGCAATCCCGGGTACCACCCCTGACTAGTTGACTGCGGGCGTCAAGATTTTGAGACGTAGTGTGAAATTCAAGGCATGGGGTGGGAGACATTTGTATGTAGCAGGTTGGACCCTACGACACATGACAACTCCCTACCTCTTCACCGGGCAGTTTTGGTGGCATCGACCATGGCGGGGTACCCAATAAATATGGGGAATGTGATGTCAAGAATTATTAAAATAGTGGGTGCTAAGCATGACAAAAACTACACGTTCCCCAGTTTTCTCAATATGTACTTTCGGGATCTGAAAGTGAAAAAGAGGCCCTTCGACATCAAAGTCAAAGCGAAAGCCTCTTTTTCCTAGTACAACATATAGGGGGTGATAACCCCAAGAGCAAGAATTTTAAGGGTATAGTTACTGCTCCAACTGGCCAGTCTGAAGAGCCAGTTATGGTAGTGACTCCTGTTGAGCCTGCCTCTACTTCCACTACTATCCCTCCTGGTCCATCCACCTCAGAAGACATGGAGATTCCATCCTCTCGTGCACATACTATTACTGCCCGCCGACTGAGCCAGGCACTTCTTAGTATTAACAATTGGATGCAGAGTGCATCATCCCAGTTGTCTACACTCACTACCATGGTAGAGGCTCAGTCGGCACCTCCACTTCCGCAGGTTCCCCAGTCCATAGAGGATGCTCTCAAGGAGATTTTAACCAACCAAAAGAAAATCCTCGACACTCAGAAGGTGCTCACAGATGCAGTTGCTTCACATAGCTAGTCTCTCAAGGATCTTGGTAGGGAACACAAGAAATTGAGGATGATACGGGATTCCAAGGAGTCCGTGAAGGCGTTGAGGGTTGATGTTGACCGGTTAAAGGCAGACCAACCACCATAGGGAGTTTCTATATCCTTTTCCCTTTCTCTTTTTCATGCTTTATTTAGTTTAGTTGGCATTGGGGACAATGCCAGCTTTCATTTGAGGGGGTAGGCCCTACTTTTGATGGATTCATTCGGATGATTGTATATATTTGATACTTTTTATGCTTTCTTTATTTTTCATCTTTGGTTTGTATATACTTTTAACATTTCATACATTTCTCGCACTTTTATTTTACGTTGGGTCTATATATAAAGTTATGTTACATTGTACATATTCATCCCGTCTATTGTATATTTGACAAATCTCCTCTTGTATATATTCATTTTACTTTTCGCAAATTTTCGTTCTTAGCTTCTTATTTATGCTCGTAGCTTCTTGTTTTGAAAGTTTGCAATAAGCCTTTGGTTTTGTTAATGCCACGGTTCTTTCCAACGGTGGAGTGTTGTGTGAACCGGGTGGCTCTTCCCAATGATGGATAGTGTGACAACCTTCTTAAGGGTTTGAGTCTGTTTTTATTTGTGTTTTGGGCAGTTAGTAGTTAAGGGTGCCTCAAACAAAGCTTCACTTGGGCCTAGCACATTTTCCTTTGATCTTATGGTAAAAAAACAAATTGTTGTGTTTAGGATGGTGAAAGTCGTGGCCTTGAGACTCTTGTGTTGACCGATAATCATCAAGTGGTTTTTCGGGACCATTGTGTTCTCAAATCTTACCTAAGGTTGTTGTGGGCCCCGACTCTATGTCTTTAGCGATCCCATAGCTTGTGTGGTGAGTAATTGCATTGCAAGTCCAAGTCCCGAGCCATTGGTATAGAACTTGCCCTGAATGTTTGTTGAGGCAAAATCCTAAGCGAATATTTACTTGAGACATGATTATAGACTCTCCTTGGTACAAATGATAGCTTGAACACTTCCATAACCTACCAATGATAAGATCCCTAGTCAACCCTTTTGAGCCTTAGACCTTTTTCCTTCAAAACCCATAATACAAGCCTATACCCGTTTTAAAAGATACCCTCTCTTGGCACCCGATCTTTCCTTAGCATATAGCAAAAGTATAAGTTTGGGGGGAGAGACGAGGATTGCAACAAAGTGGTAAAAGGGCACAAAAATGAATAAAAGGAAAGGTAATGAAAAAGAAAGAAAAGCAAAAAGACAAAAAGAATGTTCAATATGAAAGAGAATAAAAAGGGATTCAAGAAAAGTAAAGAATGAAAGGTGTGGAAAGTTGAAAAAGGAGAAAAGGTTTGAAATGTATAAGAAAGAGTGACAGTGTGTCTCTCTAACTCCTTAGAAAGAAGTAAAATGACTCAAATAGTCAAGTGAATATGTGCCAAATGAAGCAAAAGAAGTTCTTAAGGGAAGATTGAACCTACTTAGACCAAACATTTTCGACCCTTAACCAAAAGCCTTCACCATGACTCCACAAAAGCCCTATATGATCTTGTGTTGAATGAAACTTACATTAGTGGTGACTTACATAAGGGGCAAGCATATGGTACCTAGAGCTGACTTGTGACTCTTTTTCTTGAGAGAGATGAGTGAATCCATTAACCTCGTTTTGAGTACCACTATTATAAAGGTGAGGTTTGCTTAGAGAGAGTTAAGGATGTGTGAGTTTGGGTTCCACAATGACCAAAGTAATAGAAAGAGTTCTTTGATGTGTTGACTCAACTCTTGATGCTCTTGTGTCGCACTTAATCCATGGTGTTTACAAGAGTAAAAGTTGTTAATGATTCATTTGTATTGAGGGAAATTGTTAGTCCCAATTGATGCTAGATGAGGTCACTTTAGGACAGCTGAAATTTTCATGGATGTTCTCTTAAAGGGTGGGTCTTATTTTGTTTGCTTGAGGACAAGCAAAGGCTTAAGTTTGGGGGAGTTGATAACTAGGGATTTTGATACCTTTTATACTCCTTCTTGCTTATGTTTTGATTAGGAATTTGTACAAAATAGTCCCAAAAGGCTCACAAGTTGTACTTGATTGCAGGTTTGATCAAAAAAGTGACAAGATGTCAAAGATCAACTCAAAAGGAGTGAAACTTGCACAAGTGTCAAAGACAAGACAAGCTCAGGTAAAACAGGCCCAGTGCGCCCGCACACCATTCTGCGCGGTCCACACTATGAGATTCAGAGAGGCTGATTTCCAGGCAAAGAGGTAATGTGGCTACACTAGGTTTTGTGCGGTCCGCACTGGAGTTAATGCGGCTGCACTCGATTTAGAGCGGTCCGCAGACCCAAGGATGAGAGAGATGCCAGATGTGAAGTTCCAAGCCAATGCGGTCCGCAGTCCATTCAGTGTGATCCGCATTGCCCGAGTTAAAAGAGCTGTATTTTCAAGATCAAAGCCTTAGTGCGACTGCACTCCATTTTGTGCGGTCCGCACTAACCCCGCAGGGGTATTTTTGTCTAGATTTTTTAGCTTAGTATAAATAGCTTCTTTCTCCATTTTTAATCATTAGATAGTTTTGTAACGTAGCTGGGCTCGTGGGTTCGACTTTCTTAGCCATTTTGGGCAATTTTATCTACTTTTCATCATGGAATCTTGTTATTTACCTTAGTGATTAATTAATATGAGTTATTCTTCATCAATCTCTTGCTTTTTTTCTTTAATTATGAGTAGCTAGACCCATAAGCTAGGGTTGTGGCTCAACCCTAGTGCGGGTAATTGATGGGTCTTGTATTTTAGGGCTAGATTGACTATGGGTGTTTGATATTTAGGCGAATTTCATGGTTAATTGCTGAATTAGTGGTTGCAAATACTAGTTTGTGTTTAGTTGACTAGGGCTTTTCTTGATAAAGAGAGCCTAAGTCTCTGAAATTGGTCCAACAAGGAAGTGGGGCGTACTCAACAGATTGATAGCCTAAAGGGTTAAACCTCGAGAGAGTAATACCCGACTTGAACCCTAGTTGCTTGTGCAAATTTGCATACCCAATTGGTCTTGAGAAAGTCAATTCGGGAAAAATCATTCGAACCACCGAGAGGTGTAGAGTGGGTAATATTGTGCAACGGTTATATCATACTCCCCAATTATGTCAATCGTGTCTTAGATTCAATTACCCGTCAATTAACCACCTTGGTAAAAGTCACTACCCTAGTGCCTTTTTAAACTATTTGAACAACCCTTTTTAGTTTAACTCTTAGCTTAATCTAGTCGCATTTACCATTGTATTTTGATAATAGTAGAAGTAATTAAATGAAAACCCCAAAAATGAGTAGAAGTTTAATTTGGAACATATACGCAACTCTACACTAGATAGATACTCGATTCCCAATTCTATCTCTCTGTGGAAATCGATCCCGGCCCTAAATCGGGTAAAAGCTGCTCGACCCTCTCTCGCTACTCAATAGTAGTGCGAAGTAGGCCGCGATCAGGTACCAGGTGGTTGAGAATTTATATATTATTGAGGGATGGATTTCCCTAGGCATGGATTTTTCCGAAGTACTCGATACCTTGAGATGGATTTCTCCATAGGGTTGGATTACCCTTTATCCTCGGTACTAGGTGACTTATAGTTAGTGTTGTATATGTTCCGGGATGGATTTCCCTGTGTCGTATGGGCCATATACAGTACCGAGTGGTTGAGTGAGATGTAGGGAGGGTGAGTACTCTGAGAGTGTGAGTACATGATTAATCTCTGAGGTACATGGCATTGGCATACATGAATAGAGACGCATTTTTCCTCATGCAGTGCAGTATCACGTCATTCATGACTTTTTACATATATCTATATGTGGTTATAGAGAGGTATTTCACACTTATTATTTGAAAAAAAAAGGAATGAAACATGTTTACCTATTGTGGAAAGGATTTTCAGGAAAAAGTTACAGTTTTCAAAACTTACTTATATCTTTAATGATTACGGTAGAGGATTTGGGCTTTCATTGGTATACTTGCAAAGTGGAACTATTTTTGGACAACTATGAAAAGGCTGAGCACTTTATTTCTGAGCTATTTCTTTGTTTATTTGTTGTACACTGCATGAACTGCTGTTGGTTATTTGTGTTGGACCCGACCTATGTACAAGCCCGTCACTGCTTTCAAAATGAGGTTAGGTTTGTTACTTTTTGAGTACATGGGGTCGGTTGTACTCATACTGCACTTCTTACACATTGCGTGCAGACTTCGGATGCTGATGTTGTTGAGTCCGATGGGAGCTGAACTGGAAGATGTACATGCGTTCCTGTTGTGGCTGCCTCTTGTTCATAGTAGCCGTATATTTATAAAACTCTATTTATGTACTTTTCAAATAGAAGAAGTATTTATTTCAAATTAGCTGTGTAAACTTTATTTTTAGAAGTTCATGATTTGTACGACCAGTCCTTGGGAGATGTGATAGATCCAGATAATTTATTTTGTTTAATTGACTTATTAGAAATGTTGAAATTGAATTAGTTAGTAGTTGACTTACCTAGCGGGTTGGGTTAGGTGTCATCATGACTAGTGGATTTTGGGTCGTGACATATTGGTATCAGAGCTCTAGGTTCATAGATTCTACAAGTCATGAGCAAGTGTCTAGTAGAGTCTTGCAAATCGGTAAGATGATGTCCATACCTATTTTCGAGAGGCTATAGTAAAATTAGGATGTATTTTCCATCTTTCTTTCCTTATCGTGTGGCATTGATTCAGCTTGAAGCATAATTCTTTAAATTCCTTCCACACATTCGTATGCGCATGTGAGCGCTCGGTATCAGCTGTGCATCGACGGCTTGTGATTTTATTGAAGAGGTGCGAGATGTGATTTCGGTATGCTGATGATGGGCCAGTTTGGAGGACTTGAGGCCAGGTTTTGACTTTAGTTTGAGCACAAAGGTGTCAATTGTGTGAGCACATGTTTTTGGACTTATATGTCCAGTAGTATCCCTATTAGTAGAATCTATGGTTGGATGCCTATGTGATGAGTATGATGTGATTGCGAGATGTGTTCATATGATTTGTATGTGATGAGAAGGGTCTGCTTATGGTGTCGAAAGAACTATTTGGTGCTTGATTTCTATCTTGATTTGAGGTATAGCCCCGAGTTATGGGTGTGTTGAAGGATCTTTTCATGTTATTTAGTTTAGGAGTGAAGTAGATTTTATATTGTGATATGAGTTCAGACTCAGGAAGATTACGTGATTGCGTAATGGTTATAACTGTGGAAGGGTATAAGGAGATGTTAGTTTGAGGCGAAGCAGGTGGGTTATCTCTTGCGGGGTGTCCTGAGGTTTGTGTGACCCCTATGTTGTTTGTTGGGAGTTCTCTTTTACCAATGAAATATATGTGTTGCAATTTGAGTTTGGATTGCTTATGAGAGTGGGATTTACTGTTATAAGGGTGAATGCCAGATTTGCAGATGATTTGAAATACTAGATGGTTTGTGTTGCATAAGCTTATGAAGTATTTAGTTGAATCTCACTATGGTATTATGGCAGTAATAGAGTATGTGTATTGTGAGTTTTTGTGTGCTTTGATCTATGGCTTTGAGCCACGTGGGGAAGTCTGCTATTGATAAGCTGATTGCACGGCTATGTGTCGTATTAGTTTCAGTTCAAAGTATACTGGTGAATCAGTTATGACTTGCAGAGGTTGAGATCAAAGATGACTCGAGTAAGGGGATTTCTGGATACGAATTGCATTAGGTTTTATGAGTATATGAGAATCATGGAATGATTTGAGTTGTTATTGGTGAAGGATGTAATGTGCGTGGAGAAAAAATTTATTTGGTTGCATTAAGGTCGGGGTTACTTGTTTAGGTGTTGGAGTGCTAATGGGTCAGAGGTCGTTTGGTCCGTTTGATCAGTCTAATTAAGATTTGAGCAGAGTGGATGACTCTCGAGAATGGTTCTAATCAATTCAAGATTTATACGTGTCAATTGAGAATGTTGTTGATTTATATACGGCTAGAAGTTGAGAGTTACACTGGATGGTGTCAAGACTCGCAGTGTTTCTATATCATTTTGGATTCTACATTCAATATCAGGAAGGTAAAAATGAACAACTTTAAATTCACAGAATGTATTTTCAGAGCGGGTATCTCAGTTGTGGTATTTTTGGGGTGCTTAAGAGAGCATTCAACAGCTTATGAGCCTTAGGGCGGTGTGGTTTTATGCTAGGGTCTCGTGTGGTGAGTCTTGGTTGACGATTGTGGTATTATGGCGAGGAAAAGCATCAATTTGAAGGTAATTTAGAAGGGATTCGGAGAAATAGGAGAGTTTAGTAGTAGGTTGGATCGGCATGGTAATGGATATGATCGGTTCTTTGGGTGCTTATGATCTGGTGGGTTTCTACAGGTGTTTCATGGCAATGCTCTTGGGTTTTTGGTGACCTGCGTGGCCTGGTTGAGTTAGGGAGATTCAGTTCTGATGGTTTGGTTATGTGCAAATAGGTTTCGGAGAGTTCTCGATGGTTTCTACCACTGTTTGAGATGTATATTTTCTACTAGCACGAGGAGCATGTGATGTATAGTTATTTTCTCTGGATGACATCAAATGGAAAGTTCTTGGCTAATTGAGTGAATAGTTACTTATGACTCGGAGTGGATTACGAAATTTTCGTATTTTTTGTATGATGGAATAGTATATGCGGTGTATTGTGTAGGATTGAGATTTGCATGTGTAAGATCATGGTTCAGTTTTGAAGGGGAGGTCATAAGTCCTTAGGCAACATGGACGGTTTCAGATGACTAGGTAAATAACATTACTATTTGGTATGGCTTGATGAAAGTATACATTTCAGAAGGGGGATGTGTTTTGATTTATGGATACTTCATTGGTATTGCGGCACTCTCTTAGTTGATCGACTGCTGGTGTTCAAATTTTGCTTTGTGGCACAGAAGAATTATAGAAGTATTCCTCGCGGGATGATCGTGTATGAGAGATGTGTTAGACATTCAGGCGGTGGAGTTGGGATCAGATATGGTGATTCATGTGTTCTATGGAATTGAAGACTGGGAGCTCTCATGAGCAGATTGTTGCATGGTTGTGGATTGTGAAGAGTGGCTGAAGCTAGCCAGGTGATAGTATGTGTTATGATTCAGCCATTGTGGACTTTCGGAGGATTATTTATCTATTTTTGGGTGACGAGAGTTGATTTAAGGGTCAATTGGTAGGCCCAATTTGGATGTGTATTCTACACCGAGTAGGATTGGTTGGCTCCAAACTACTATTGCTAAGGGATGTGCCATTTGGTTGTTGTTGAGCTTATTTGTGTTCTAAAATGATCTATGAGTTACTCTTCTATGCCACAAGGAGTTGTGATTCGTTGGTTATTTGCACATATGGTGCAGTTTCTATTTGATCTTTATAGCGGAATTTGAGCGAGATGAGTATTTGGGTATTGCATGATTGATTGCGTGTTGGCTATGTTCTTTCCTAATTGTGGTATTGTGTAATTTTCTCTCTTTGGTTATGGTAATGCACTTTAGGTGCTTGATGTCGAATTTTGCGTGGTTATTGATTTTGAGCAGGGTGGCTCGAGGTACATAATATGGACCAGCATTTGGATGGGTCACACATTGTAGCGGAGTTATGTTGAGACATGATCCTTTGTCTTATATTCGTGTGTTTTGGTTATACGGTCTGTGATAGGTTCTTAGCATTGCTTTGTGGCGGTACCTGTTGATATGCGAGATAGTTCCTTTGTCTAAGTCATTTTCCATGATTAAGTATATTTGGAATGTTGCTTATTGGTGCAAGGATTGCATGAGTTGCAGATTTAGACTATATTAATGTGTCATCTCACTAGAGTGATTATGTTAGATGGGACGAGGTCAACGTACCTAGAATGGGTGCTATCGGATCAGACTGCAGTATATTTGGAAGGATATTAATGTTGATCGGCTTAGAAATTTGATATAGTTACTATCAAAGGAGAGAGAGTTCCACAACTTGTTGGTCTGACAAATGGTTATGAGTTTATGCGTGTTTCTTTCATCGTTGGAAGTATATGAAGGTGTTATAATGAGGCTCTATTTGATAAGAGGTTTATTATCGGTACTGGGTTGTTTTGAGCATCTACTATGATTAGAAGTTATCGCTATGAGTGTTTGAGTTACATGGTATATCATGTGATTTCATCTTGAGTTATGGCTATGGATTGATACAGCTTGTTCAGACTTACACAGTGTGTAGATGCGAGATTCTGATCTTATAGAAAATTTTGGATGTGGAAATTGGATTCGAAGGCTTATAGGCTAGGTTGGATTAAGAAATTTCAGTCATGTTGTATTATCAGATCTATATGGGATAGGGTGACGTAGGATCACCCCCGGATATGTGCATAGTGAGGTTACACGGCGATTTGATGGCTTTTTAAACAACTCTTGGCACGTTCGTGGATGAACATATGTTTAAGTGGGGGAGAATGTAATGACCCGACTAGTCGTTTTGTGCATTTGCACTTCGCTGGATAGTTTGGGGGCACGAGTAGCTCTGTATTATGTATTAGGACTATTGGTTCATTCCGAGTTGATTTGATATGTTTCGGCATGAGTTTTTGGAAGTCGAAAGTTTGAAAGTTCATTAAGTTTGATTTGCGGTGCATTTCGTCATTTCGATATTGTTATGTGTGTTTTGAGGCCTCGAGTAGGTCCGTATTATGATATGGAACTTGTTGGTATGTTTCCACGGGGTCCTGAGGGGCTCAAGTAAGTTTCGGATTGGTTTGGGTTGTGTTGCACTTGTTTTTCTTATGTTTTGACGTCGTTTTTTCAAGCATAAATGGTACCACATTGAACAAATGAGCTCCGATTTCTGTTTTGATTGAAGGATTATATCCGTATTATAATTACGGAGTCATAGCAAAAAGAATTATCAAATTTGGATATCGTATGAGGATTTTATGATTATTTTACTAAAAATGAGATGCCAGATTTTTCACATTAATTACGAAATTGTCAGTGCTACGTATTTAAAAATCTGCACTATTTTCAAATATTGAAACCAACATATTTCCTTCAATATAAGGTCAAATAGAGTTATTCAAGAGCCTAAATTGACTAGAATTTTCCAAGGAATCTATTGGAGGTATCAAAAGTGAGTTTCAAGATTTTTTGCACAAGAAACGAGGCAGAACAATGTTAAATGAGGGTTTTGTGCATTTAACATATTTTGAGCTGGGGAGCTCAGAATTGGGCAATTTTCGAGGCGATTTTCAGCATATGAATTGAGGTAAGCATTCTATACTCGGTTGTGGTTATATTTTGTGAACCTATCCTTGATTTTAGCTTTTGGTTGATGAATTTTAAAGAAGAAATTGGAGGTTTTGGCCTAAAGTTTCATAATATGAATTTTTGTGTTTTGAACACCGATTCAGAGTCAGTTTTGAGTGAAATTAGTATGGTTGAACTCGTAATTGAATCGATGACGGATTTTTTGCATTTTGTCGGGTTTTGAGGTGCGGGCCCGGGTTGGGCTTTTTGGCCGATTTTAGGCTTTTGATTAAGGATTCAGGCTTTTTCGATAGGGATTGGTTTCTTTAGCATTGTTTGATGTATTTGAGTTATTTTTGATTAGTTTCGAGTCATTTGGAGGTCGAAACGCGCGTGGTGGGATTCTTGGAGCATCGCTTGGCTTGCTCGATGTCGGAATTGGCTTGTTTAAGATATGTACCTTTTCTAAACTTAGTGATGAGGGTATAAAACCCCGATTTACGTGCTATATGATTGGTGTTGAGGTGAAACACATGCTAGGTGATGGGTGTGTGGGCGTGCACCCTCTAAGTTGTTAATTTGTTGTTTCAAAGGCACTGAATAGTGGCCCTATTTTATTGATATCTGTGTTTTCACCATGTGATAAGATAAATGAGCTGTACATCATGCTAGATATCATGTTTAGGCTTTATGCTGATATTGTTGGGACCCATAGTGGTCGTTTCTTACTGTCATCTCATTGAATTCATTGATATTTCGTACTCAGTCACATTCATGCATTCATATCATATCTCAGTCTTAGTTGTTACTTATTGATACATTATATCATTGTTCCTGGTTAGTTTTCATGACATTGTGAGCCCATGAGTGAGACCTGAGAGATTGATGACTGAGTAAGGCCGAGAGCCTGATTATGAGTGACAGATATAGGATCGGGCTCACGCTGCAGCAGATTATTGATTATGCCTTTGTTGGCTTGTTATAGAGCTTAGGCTGAAGGAGCCCCTCTGGAGTCTACACACCCCCAGTGAGCGCGGATGATATTATTGATGGATGGATTTCCTTGGACATAGATTTGTCCGAAGTATTGTTATATGGAGATGGATTTCTCCACAAGGATGGATTTCCCTTTTTCCTCAGTACCGAGTGATGTCTAGTCATTGTTGAGTATGTTCCAGGATGGATTTCCTTGGGCTGCATAGACCATATACGATACCGGGTGGTTGAGCATTTGTAATATTATTGAGGGATGGATTTCCCTGGGCATGGATTTGTCCGAAGTACTTGATACATGGAGATGGATTTCCCAGTAGGGTAGGATTATCCTTTATCTTCGGTACTGGGCGACTTATAGTTAGTGTTGTATATGTTCTGAAATGGATTTCCCAAGGCCGTATAGGCCATATACAGTATTGAGTGGTTGAGTGGGATGTAGTGAGGGTTGAGTACTCTGAGAGTGTGAGTACATGATTCATCTCTGAGGTACATGGCATTGGCATGCATATATGGCATGCATGCATAGAGATGCATTTTTCCTCATGTTGTACGGCATCAGTCATTCATGACTTTTTACATACATCAATATATGGTTATAGAGAGGTATTTCACACTTGTTATTTGAAAAAAAAGGGAATGAAACATGTTTACCAATTGTGGAAAGGATTTTCAGGAAAAAGTTACAGTTTTCAAAACTTACTTATATCTTTAACGATTGCGGTAGAGGATTTGGACTTTCATTGGTATACTTGCAAAGTGAAACTATTTTCAGAAAACTACGAAATGGCTGAGCACTTTATTTCTGAGCTATTTCTTGTTTTATTTGTTGTACATTGTATGAACTACTATTGGTTATTTGTGTTGGACCCGACCTATGTACCAGCTCGTCTCTACTTTCAACCTGAGGTTAGGATTGTTATATTTTGAGTACATGGGGTCGGTTGTACTCATACTGCACTCCCTGAACATTGCGTGCAGACTTCGAATGTCGATGTTGCTGAGTTCAATGGGAGCTGAACTGGAAGATGTACCTGCGTTTCGGTTGTGACTGCCCCTTGTTCATGGTAGCCATATATTTATAAAACTCGTTTTATGTACTTTTCAAACAGAAGATGTATTTATTTCATATTAGCTTTGTAAACTCTATTTAGAAACTCATGATATGTACTACCAGTCTTTGGGAGGTGTAATAGATCCAGATAATTTATTTTGTTTAACTAACTTATTAGAAATGTGAAATTGAATTAGTTAGTAGTTGGCTTACCTAGCGGGTTGAGTTAGGTGTCATCACGGCTAGTAGATTCCATGTCATAATAGGATTGTAAGTGTTCCCATATTGTGCATTCTGATTCATTGGACCACTACTTTATTTCCCCACATAGTATATAGATTCAGGATTCGTGGGGCTCATGTCACTCATTTGATTGTCACCACATAGTTCGCAGCAAATAGACATTTGTTGTACATGTTGCATCTGTTATGTTTGTTGTATTATCATTCTATTCATCTTATTTGCCAATTTTGTTATATCGGTTCTCATGGCTAAGAAGTCATCAAGCTCAATCAACCTGGTTGCTTTCTGTTTAATTGCTCTTTGTGAATCCCCATATCCTTGCCAATTATGATCATTGGCAGTGAAGGTTTTTAGCAAGAGAGTATTTCACTATACGGTCTCGCCATGCAACTACCCCTACAAGCTGAATCAAGATTCATCTTTGATGCCTCGTCTAGCCCATCAACAAAAGTGTGACCAAATACCTCATCAGTCTGATAATGATGCGGGCAGTCTCTGAGTAGCTTCTTGTATCTTTCCCAAGCTTGGCGAAATGTCTCACCATCCCACTGTTAGAACCCAAGAATCTGACTCCTCAACGACTTTATCTTCTTAGTAGGAAAAAACTTGATTAACAATTTCTTTGCTAGATCATCCCAAGTGTTGATTGAGTTTGAATGCTCCTTTTGAAACCATTCCTTAGCTTCCCCCAGCAGTGAAAAGTGAAATAGTATCAACCTGACATAATCCTTTGAAACGTTCGAAAAATTGTAAGTGTCCGTAAATTCCAAGAAATTCTGAATGTGCCTCTACGGGTCTTCATGAGATAGACCACATATTTCCCTGTGGACTGAATCAGCTGTACCATGTACTATTTGAGTTCAAAACGCTCTATGATCTCAAGCTTCACAATAGCCTGAGTCATATTAGCATGATTGGGCATTGCGGCTTCTATCACTGCACACTCTGCATTACCTTCCATCTCTGTTGGTTGTGGTTGAACTATGATGTCCAACTCTCCTGCTATTTTAATTCTAGCTTCGACTTCCCTCCTCACTCTGCGAAGTGTTCGTTCAATTTCAAGATCAAGAGGAAGGAGATTGTTTGCGCTTCTACTCCTCCGAATTCAAGAGAAGAGCCTGTGTTAACTCAAACAATGTAAACTGAAAATTAAAGCTTGAACAAATAACTAATAAAAGCTTAACTCAGTCAAGTAGCTAATTTCTAAGTCTCCAGCAACGCTGTCAAAAATTTGTTGCGGCCAAACACACTCACATTAGTATACGTGGTCATAAAGTAATAGAGTAGTGAATAGAGTATCGTTCCCACGAAGACTTATGATTAACTTTTGGCTGATTCAAACTCAATTAACTTATCGATTCAAGATATTTCTCACAAAATATAGAAGTGACTAATTTACTACCTAAAATTATCAAGCAATAAATTAACTAGAAATCAACCAAAACAAATAGCAATTTCAAATAACAATCAGTAGGAGAGGATATTCCAAGGTCACGGGTTAGCTAACAATCATGTTGCGTTCTTGGCTTAAAATGACTAATTGATTTATCTGGATTGTTGATTGATAGGGTAGATATTACTCATAAGAATTTGTTGAGTCCTTATTCGCCTATTCAAGTTAACTTAATGCCTATATGTCTTTGGAATTAAGATTAACAAGAATGCATTTACAATTCCTGTATTTCAACCAAGCAAGGCAATTAGGTATATGTCTATCCTAATTGATAATTCGTTCCCCAATGCCCAGGTTCAAGAACTTGATCTATTTAATTCTATATGCAATCTAGAGTTCCCACTTTTGAGTTCAACTCTAGATTCGTAGATAGTATTTCATTGTTAGCTACTCAGCAAAATAATTAAAAATAGAATTAAATAAACAACCCAATATGATAAAATCAACTTTGTCAAATTAAACTTCAAACATCAACATTCATATTTCACCCATGACACTAGAACAATAGGGTTCTTAGCCACTCATGTTCATACAATCATCAAAAATAAGGTTTTCAAACATCAAATCAATGAGTACTAGAAAATGGATGGAAGAATTGATCAAATCCGTGCTCCCGAGTGTTTGGCTCTCTTGTTCTCCTCTCAAAGTCACGTTCCCCCTCTTCAAAATAGGTTTAGGTTGGCTTTTATATGAGTTGGGGCATCTTGGGATCAAAATAACCGAGTTCTAGTCGGAATAGGACAACTTCAGGTTCCGAGCGTGTAGGGCAGCGTGGGGAGCGGGCCCTGGCGCCCAAACTTTTTAGCATTCTGTAAATTGTGCCACAGCCAGCGCCCCACGCTGGCTATGACTCTCAAATTTCATTTTTTGCTTTTTCTTCCCAATTTCGTTCTAATTCACGCCATTTCATCCAAAATTGCACTTGAATGATTCCTACACATAGAAATACCACAAATGAGCACAAATCATCATATTATACATCTCAAATCTTTGAGACATGAGCCAAATGCTAGGCGATATATATCAAAATATACATACATTAAGCCGGTTATCATGATATAATTCTCTAATTTGATCTGGACGTAGATTTTTACTCCTCTACCTTTTAAATCTCATTACAGTGGATTGTTTAGACTTTAGCGTATCAGTTCAGATAAAGTTAAAATCTCAAATCGATCAAGTGTCGAGACTAATTATAAATCTTGACCCGCCTCACTTTGATGTTGACACTTAGGACTCGTTTGACCATAGATTTTGCCAAATATATATGAGTTTTTCTTTTGGCAAATACATGTTTGGCCATAGATTTTATTTACATTTTGGCAAATTCTCAAAACCCAAAACCCAAAGCTGGTTTTGGCCCAAAATATCACTATTAAGTTTTTTAAGAATTGCCCCAAACTTTTGTATTTTATAAAAGAGCAAACCATTTGTTATTTTGTAACAATCTTACTTCGTCTTTTCGGTCATCTGGTAGTGTATTATGTAGTTCATTATAAAAATAATAATTTTGTACCAAATTTATTTATGTTCAGGACTATGGTTTGCGATAATATAATGAATGTTATTGATGAAATTATTGTTGGGTATTTGTGAGTTTTTAGAACTTGTAGGTATAAGTCATGTTTCATATTTTCTTTTACAAAAAAAGTGAAATGTGTTTTAAAAACTTATATCCAAACACATTTTCATCTTCAAACCAAACTTCACCTAAATTATATTTTTCAAAACAAATTTCTATAGCCAAATGCTAGCTTAATAAGAGCTAGTTGGCAAGTGTAGAGGAATAGGTCACTTGGATCATTATCTCATTATAATTATTGTAGTATCTGAAACGTAAATACTGGTTCAGAAGACTTATAGGTTTTGCCTTAGCAAAAGCAGATGTGGTGCAACCGCAACTTGTGCCCCCAATGTAGAAAAATTTTCAAGAAGAGGATGAATTCCCTTTGTTCACAGCCTACTAATCCCCTAGACGATACATAAGCTAACCCTAGCCGTGTCATAACCCAAAATCCCTTCAAAGGTCGTGACACCGCCTAACATGCTTGCTATGCAAGCCAATACTAAATAACAACAATATGATTCAATATTAAGCTTCTAACTGATTTTAGATATAAATAACTAAGCGGAATGTCTCGACATATCATAAAAGTATATGAATCAAAGACTGGGTTTAAACACAACCACAATTGTCTCATAAATCTCTCCAAGAGCTGGTGTCACAAACATCGTTATGAGCATCTAACCACAGTACACAGTGTCGACTAAACAACAACATCTATCCAGAAATAAAAATACACATACATGTATAAAAATGAGTAAGGAAGGGAGACTCCATGTACTGCGGATCGGATAAAGTAAAGCATCTCACCGCGAAGTCTCCAACAAAATACTCCTACTCACCTCAATTGGTACCGCTAATACTAGCCTCAGAACCTGCACAAAATGTACATAACCTTAGCATGAGTAAAAAATCATGGTACTCAGCAAGTATCAATTCTAGCTTCAAAAAGGTAGTGACGAGATGTCGACATTATCAATTACTAATAGCTCAATAAGCGTATGAAAATATAAATAGAACGTGGAATAAAGCATAATAACATTAATTAAGTCTACCAGTAAAATACAGTAATTCTAGAATTTAGGCATGCTTTTCAGATATGAGGTAGAATACAATATTAGTTATCTCAATTCTTTTCATAATCATGGTATGAGTTAGTCAACATTTGTAACACCCCTTTTGTCAAGACCCAAGTTCGCCCTCCGTGAACTGTCGTGACGGCACCTAGTCTCTACGACTAGGTAAGCCTAACAATTGCGTAAAAAGAACCAAAATGCGGAAAAAATAATAAAAACTGAAGATAAACAAATATAGAAGTGTTTAAGATGCCGCTTGGCATATACCAATACAAGATCTCAAAAACTAAACAATTCCCAAAACTAGGAATCTCATGAAATCACAAGCTATGAATACTACATTGTACTCTAACTCCATAATGTCTAAATCAAGATAAATATAGAAGGGCTAAAACTATAAGAGAGAGTGGAAAGGGACTATTTGGTCTACGAACGTGGCAGATATACCTTGAAGTTTCTGAAGGATCGCCTCGCCTCAAAGGTAGTAGGACTGAGTCGAAGTACCTGGATCTGCACATAAAAAACATGCGCAGAAAGGGTATGAGTACACCACAGCGGTGCTCAGTAAGTGCCAAGCCTAACCTCGATCGAGTAGTGACGAGGAAGGTCAGAGCCCTACTGATTATAGCTGAAAAACGAGGTGAAAAAGTATAGAATGTGACAATTAAATGCTAACAATAAGAAGTAACAATAATCTCCGGCAGCGGGACTGCAGGCTGTACAGGAATAATCTCTGGTACCTGAACAACATGCACTCGCTGCTTAGGAGTGCGGGCGGCTGGAGTCTGTGGCCCTCCCCCGGCCTAAGATATAGTTGCAGCAAGGGGAAGCAATCATGCTTGAGCCATAGTGGTGTACATGCTCATGAACTGCGCAAGGGTCTCCTGGAGCGCTGGAGTAGTAATAGCAGTAGGTGTATCAGGTTCCAGGACTCCAGATGGAACTGCTGGTGGCACCACGGTGGCAACTTGCGCGGTTGCTCTAGCTGCACCACGTGCACGTCCTCGGCCTCTACCCCAGCCCCGACCTCTGACGGCTCCAGTATGGGTGCCTGATCATCTCTGGTAGCACATGTCCTCACCATCTGTGAGAGAATAGAATTGTGATATCAAAAATCTCGCACGACAAGGAAATCAAATGAAGTGGAATTTTCCTAACAGTTACATAGCCTCTCGTAGATAAGTACAGACGTTTTTGTACCGATCCGCAAGACTCTAATAAACCGGCTTGTGAATCATGACTCCTATGAACTTAGAGCTCTGATACCAACTTGTCACGATCCAAGTTCGCCCTCCGTGAACTGTTATGACGGCACCTAGTCTCTACGACTAGGTAAGCCTAACAATTGCGAAAAAAGAACCAAAATGCGGAAAAACTAATAAAAACTGAAGAAACAAATATAGAAGTGTTTAAGATGTCACTCGGCATATACCAATATAAGATCTCAAAAACTAAACAATTCCCAAAACCTGGAATCTCATGAAATCATAAGCTATGAATACTACATTGTGCTCTAACTCTAGAATGTCTAAATCAAGATAAATACAGAAGGGCTAAAACTATAATAGAGAGTCGAAAGGGACTTCTCGGTCTGCGGACGCAAAAAAAATACCTTGAAGTCTCTGTAGGATTGCCTCGCCTAAAGGGTAGTAGGACTAAGTCGAAGTACCTGGATCTGCACATGAAAAACATGGGCAGAAAGGGCATGAGTACACCACAACGGTACTCAGTAAGTGTCAAGCCTAACCTCGGTTGAGTAGTGATGAGTAAGGTCAGGGCCCTACTGATTATAGCTGAAAACGAGGTAAAACAATATAGAATACGACAATATAATTAAATGCTAACAATAAGAAGTAACACAGAATAATAAGAATAACAACAACTATAACAGAGACAAAATAATCACAAAAGGAATATCGCTCAACATAGAGATAACAACGGGGGATCTCTCAGTATCCTGAGGATCTCTTAGTATCCTCAATATGTGTGTTGGGGATCTCTCAATATCCCGAGGATCTCTTAGTATCCTCAATATATATGTTAGGGATCTCTCGGTATCCCAAGGATCTCTTAGTATCATCAATATACGTCCTGGGGATCTATCGGTATCCCGCACTATAGTCCAAATCAATATATGTGTTGGGGATCTCTCGGTATCCCGCACTACAGTCCAAATCAATATATGTGCAGGGATCTCCCGGGATACCGTCCTGTAGTCCCAAAGTAAACACACAGCAGTAAGACGAAGAATACTCAATTAAATTCAATTTCATACCAAGGTAAAACAGGTATTTCTAACCTAGCATGCTACACATAATCCAAATAAGGCAGTTTGAGCAAGTAAAGCAATTAAGTCAATTAGACATACTTCCCTAAGCTAACAGTAGGCTTAAATTGCTAGTATAAACAGGAAAGGAAACACAATTAAAGTTACTTAATGAAAATAGGATTTTCAACAATTAGCACAAGCACGCACTCGTCACCTCACGTTCAAGGCATTTCAAATATCAACAATATCAATCCTAAGGGGAGTTCCCCCAATGCAAGCCACTTACCTCGAACCGTCTCAAAATCAACCTGAAACCACGTTCTTTACACGAGTACTCGACTCCAAATGGCTCAAATATCAATTCAATTGCATAATGTAAATATAACATCAAGTAATTGATTCCACAAATAAACTTTAAGCTAATACGCGAAATTATGTAAAATGAACAAAATGCCCCCTGGGGCCACATCTCGGAATCGGGTAAAATTTACAAATTCAGAATCCTCATACTTTCACGAGTTCATTTACACCAAAATTATTCCAATACGACATCAAAATCTAGATCAAAACCCAAAAATTAGGCCTAGGATCTTTTTTCCAATTTTTCTCCAAGTTTTCACCCCAAATTCGAATTCAAAAGATGAATTTAAGCATAGATTCGTGGAAATTAATCAAAACCGAGTAATAATTACTACCCAAAACACATAGGTGAAAATCTCTCTCAAAATCGCCAATCCCGAGCTCCCAAATCAATTTTCCAAGATTTTACACTAAACCCTCGTTCTGCCCCTTTTTCTGAACAGTGAAACCGTATCTGCAGCCCTAGGACCGCACCTGTGGTCTCGCTTCTGCGTAGACTAAGTCACACCTGTGACTTTTCATTAAACCCAAGTTTCCGCTCCTGCGACTGCCTTTCCGCACATACGGTCTCGCAGGTGCGTTCCACTTCTCGCACCTGTGGCTTCTGGAGCCTGGACCAAATTCTGCTTCTGCAGTCACCTAGCCACTTCTGCGGCGCCGCATCTGCGGTCCCACATATGCAGGTGCGGTTATGACAGGTTCAACAATCAAATTTTTGCCTACGTCCAAAAATCAATTTCTGTTAAGCACCTGAAACTCACCCGAGGTCCTCGGGACCTCAACCAAACATGCCAACCAATCCTAAAACATCATTCAAACTTGTTCCATCCTTCGGAACGCTCCAAACAACATCAAAACACCAATTTAACATCGGATTCAAGCCTAAGAACTCCAAAAACTCTCAAATTACGCTTTCGATCAAAAGGTCTATCAAACCTCGTCCGAATGACCTGAAAGTTTGCATACACTTCACATTCAACACTACGGAGCTACTCCAACTTTCGGAATTCCATTCCGACCCTTAGATCAAACTCTCACTATCAAACCGAAAACTTCAAAAATTCAACTTTTGGCATTTCAAGCCTAAATAAGCTACGGACCTCCAAAGCACAACCCGAACACGCCCTAAGCCCGAAATCACTCAACAAAGCTAATAGAACCAACGGAATTCCATTCCGAGGTCGTCTTCATATTGCTCCGACTACGATCCAAATTCTACAACTTAAACTCTCATTTACGGACTAAGTGTCCCAAAACTCTCCGAAACTCCAAATAAATCCTCCCGTCAACTCACAATAGCAGAAACAAACACGGGAAAAGCAGTTAATAGGGGATTGGGGCATTAATTCTTAAAACGACCGACCGGGTCGTTACACCTTTTTTACCTTAACCTCTTTTAAAAGAGATATAAAGTAATTTTTAAGTTCGAAAATGACAAATGTTATATTTAAAAGGGATTTTCTTAGAATCGTCACTTGACATTTGGTTTTAGGTGCCAAGTCACCATTTTTAAAACTAATTTTTCCTTGAAAACACGTTTGACTCCAAAAACTGATTTTCACCAAAGATTCTAAGTAAGGGGGTGCATTTGACTCGGAGAAAAGGTATTAGGCATTACCCAAGTCCCATAGTAAATACAGTTGTATACTTGATTAAGTTGGCTTTTAAGAATACTCAAATTAAGATAAAAATACACAAAAATAAAATAAATACAAAAGAGGTTCAAGATTTTCCCCACCTAATAAAAGAAAAAGAGAAGAAAAGAAAGAGGCAAAAGAAAAGTTCTAAAGTCCTACGCTAGTCTACACTAATGCTTCCTCCACGATGTTCGTCATGACCTCCAATTAGATATACTAACGGGCATTCCCCTGATAAAAATATTTACAAGGTCTTCGGGGCATTCCCCAGATAATAATAAACTAAGGGGACAATCTCTCGCCTCGATACTAAAATAAGAGAACGTCCTAGTACTTGCCTACCCAAGTGATGACGGCCTAAGTGTACTCCTGACGATAAATTAATAAAAGTATAATTTTAAAAAAATCATCCTAAGCTCAAATAATTTTAATTTGCAGTTATCTGGCATGACCAATTTGTCTTATGAAGCCTGCACTTTTTATATTAATCTAAATCACCCCAAGACCCACAAACTAATTTAGCCTATGAACACAGATTATTCAATTTTCTTAGTTGACTTAGAACTTAATAAGAGCTGATAATCACCGAATCAATATTAAACTAGGTAATTATAGAAAGTATCAAACTTCTAGCAATTAGAAGGTCTATCAAACTTCTATCAAACTTCTAGCCTCTCTGCCCCTCGGGGTAGAGGTAAGGTCTGCGTACATATTACCCTCCCCAGACCCCACTTGTGGGATTACACTGGGTTGTTGTTGTTGAGGTATCAAACTTCTAGCAATCAAATACTCATCACCAGGGAAGTCACAAAAATCATATCACCAAAATCACATAATATTAGATTAAAAGAGTAAATAATCAGAGATAGAATTGGACCTTTAGCTGAGCTTTTCCAATAGTAGATTTCCCAAAATAGCTTACAGTTGATCAAGCTAAGAAAAAATCCAGCGATGAGAATTGTATGGGTCAAAATCCATCTTTAGTCGAAATAGTACCGGTAAAATATTCTTGGGGCACCATGTGTCGAAGTAATCAACTTATCAGCAAAGCCTATGGTCGAAGAGTCAGCAAGACTGAAGTCGAGGAGATTTCATTGAGGGCGAGCACCTTTGACAGAGTTATAATGGTTAGTTTTAAGATAGGGCTTAAAGGAGAATATTCTAGTGGATATTCTCTACACTTGAACTATTAGGATTTCTGTAACGACCCGACCGGTTGTTTTGAACTTTTGCACTTTGATCGCCAGTTTTCGGGCATGACTTGCCCCGTGTAACGTATTATGACTGATGTAGATCGTTGGTTTTGGTTTTCAGTAAAAATCAGAATGAATTTGAAGGAACAATCTCAGTTGAAAGCTTTGAATTTGAAAGGTTTGACTAAGAGTTGATTTATTTGTATATGAGCTCGGATCAGAAATTTTATGATTTGGATAGCTTCGTTGGGTGATTTATGACTTAGGAGAGCGATCGGAATGCATTTTGGAAGTCCGTGGAAAGATTTGGCTTGAATTGACAAAGTTAATATTTTGGCGAACTTCGGTTGATAGGTGAGATTTGATCCAAGGGTCGGAATGAAATTCCGAGAGTTGTTGTAGCTTCGTTATGTCATTTGTGATGTGTGTGCAAAATTTCAGGTCATTTGGACGTCGTCTGGTCGACTTTTTGATCAAATTCGGATTTCGAAAGTTTTGGAATTCTTAGGCTTGAATCCGAGGGTGATTTGATGTTTTGATGTTGTTTTGAGCATTCTGAAGGTTGGACAAAGTTTGAATTATGTTATGGGGTGTGTTGGCATGTTTGGTCGGGGTCCCATGAGGCTCAGATATGTTTTGGAAGAGTTTTTGGAAGATTTTGCCGTTTTGAGCATAAGCATGTAATGATCCAAAGGTCCATTTTTAGTTCTAGAGATCGAAATTTGATTTCGAGACTTCCAGAATTTTGATAATGAATTATAGGACTGATCTGAAAAGTTTGGTCTAATTTCATCAAGTCGCGATTGGGTTTTTGACACGAAACATGAGTTAATTGTTTAACGAGCGAAATGAGTATTGAACTGAGCAAATGAGCTTCAAATTGAGTTTCGACTGAAGGGCTATGTTCGTATTATTATTTGTGACTCATAGGAACAAGAATCATCGAATTCCGAGTTCATATGATGGAGTTAGAGCCCTTTTAGTGAAAAGAAAAACTGCTACAATTTTCTGGGCAGTTTCTGCATTTTTCGCACGTGTGAACAGTGACAGCACCTGCGTGAACTGTACCCATGTATAGCACACGTGAACAGTACACATGAACAGTAAAAATGTATGAATAGTACCCCCGAAATTCTGGACAGTTTTAAGTCCAGCAGTCCGATTTTTGGTCATTTTTTTTGACTGCCAAGCTCGGGTTTTGGGCAATTTTGAGCGAGAAATTACGGGAATTCTTGGGGTAAGTATTATTGAATCTCTTGAGATTATATTTCATTAATAAATCTACATTTTTGGCGTTAGATTATTGATATTTGAAGAGAAATGGAGGAATTTTCTAAAATTTCATAAAGAAGAATTTTTAAGATTTGAAAGCCAATCTGATGTCGGATTTTGGTAAAATTTGTTTGGTTGGACTTTTGGTTGAATGGGGGTTCATATTCCGTGACTTTTGTCATATTTCGAGATGTGGGCCCCACGGGCGAATTTTGAGTGTAATTTCGGATTTTTAATGGAAAATGTAGAATTTCATATGGAATTAATTCCTATAATTTTTATTATATGAATCGAATTATTGTGGCTAGATTCGAGGCATTCAGAGGTCGATTTGAGAGACAAAGGCATCGCGAGCTAGAGGATTAGCCGGTTCGAGGTGAGTAATGATTGTAAATGATGTCCTGAGGGTTTGAAACCCCGGATTTGCACATCGTAGTGCTATATTGAGGTGAGACACGCGCTGGATGATGAGCGCGGGGTCTTTTACTACCGGGGATTGTCACTTGGTCCATCCCGATTGATGATTTTACGCATATTTGATTGAAACTTATTTGTTATCATCATGATTTGGGTTGATTGCCATACTTGGTATAGCGCTTGGGCCGTAAGGGGCCCCTCCGGAGTCTGCACACCCACAGTGAGCGCGGGTACCCATTGTTCTGAGTGATTGATACTATGCCCGAGGGGCTGATATGAGTGATTGTGAGGTAGCCCGAGGGGCTGATACTATTCTGAGAGTGAGCCCGAGGGGCTGTTACTGATCTGATATTGAGCCCGAGGGGCTGTTACTGTTCTGATATTGAGCCCGAGGGGCTGTTACTGTTCTGATATTGAGCCCGAGGGGCTGGCACTTTTCTGATATTGAGCCCGAGGGCTGGTTCTGTTGATATTATGCCCGAGGGGCGGTTTGTTGTGCATATTTTTCCCGAGGGGCTGTTTACATTTCTATCAGTTTTGTTACTCACTTGTAAACTACTTGCTTTACTTGTTGGAAAAAAGGGGATTTTCACTTGATTTCTCACTGCTTTACTGTTTAAAGTGATTTTACTGCTTCAGTATGGAATACCCTGTGTTTTTGCGTGATTTCTTGCCTTCTGTCTTTATTTATTATTATTACTCACAGAGTCGGAGTACTCACATTACTCCATGTATCTTGTGTGCAGATTCAGGTATGTTTTGGCTGATCGGAGGCAGAGTCATCAGGGTTTAGCAAGGTAGTTGTCGGCGTTCGCAGCACTGCTTTTCTCTCTCCTCATTTCATTAGTTTGTATTTGTACACTCCAGGCTTTCAGTTGTATTTATATCCTAGTAGATGCTCGTGACTTGTGACACCCCGGTTAAGGCTGTGTCGGGTTGTGCTTCTGTTAATTATATTATTAAATCATATTTAAACTGTTTATTAATGTTTAACTATTTTTGAAAAGGCGATATGGGTTTGTTGGCTGGCCTTGTCTTCATGAGAGGTGTCATCACGACCGGAGCGGGGTTTGGGTCGTGACAAGTTGGTATCAAAGCCTAGGTTACATAGGTCTCACGAGTCATGAGCAGGTTTAGTAGTGTCTCGCGGATCGGTATGGAGACGTCTGCATTTATCCTCGAGAGGCTGCAGAACCTTTAGGAAAACTTCACATTCTTGAATTATTATCGTGTGTCCTTTAATTCAGCTTGAAATGTAACTCTTTGAATTCCTTCCACGCGTTCGTATGCGCGCATGAGCACTCAGTATCAGATGTGCCTTGATGATTTGTGATTTCACAATCGAGGGGCGATGTGTGATCTCTGTAAGTTGATGTTGGGCCAGTCTGAAGGACTTGAGGCCGGATATTTGCCTATGGCTTGAGCACCGAAGTGCTGATTGTGTGAGCAAGTATTTTGAACTTATATGTTCGGTATTGTCCCTATTAGTGGAAGTGACGGTTGAGTAACTACGTGATGATATGTTAGTACTGCTAGATGTATTCATATGATTTGGAAACGACAACAAGGGTTTGCTGGAGGATAGAAGAACTATTAGGTGCTTGAATTCCATCTTGATTCGAGGTATAGCCCCGAGTTATAGGCATGTGAAGAATCTTTTCATGTTTCCCAGTTGTGAGTAAAGTAAAAAAAATCATGTTGCGGTATGAGTTCAGACTCAGGAAGACTAAGTGACTGTGTACAGTTTATGATGGTGGAAGGTATACATAAATGTTAGTTAAGGCGAAGTAGGTGGGTTATCTCCTGCAAAGTGTTCTGGAGTTGTGTGATATTTATGTTGTCTGTTAGAAGATCCCATTTACAAGTGAAATATATATGTGAATTTAATTTGGGTCGCATAAGAGAGTGGGTTTAATTGTTATGAGAGTAAATACGAGATTTGTAGAAGATATGAAGTACCAGATGGTCTGTGTTCTACGAGCTTATGAAGGATTGAGTTAATCTTACTATGGTATTATGGCAGCAATAAAGCGTATGTGTTATGAGTTATGGTGCGTGTTTGACCTATGACTTTGAGCCAAGTGGGGGAGTCTGCTATTGAATAGTTGATTGCACGGTTATGTGCTTTAATGGTCCCAGTTCGAGGCGTATTTGTGAATCAGTTATGGCTCGAGTAAAGGAAATTTCAATAAAGTCTATGTTATGTTTTATGGGTGTACGAGAATCGGGGAATGACTTGAGTTGTGGTTGGTAAGGAATGCTCGGTGCATAGGGCAAGAAGTTGCTTGGTTATATTGGAATGAGGTCACATTCTGCAGTGTCGGAGTGCTAATGAAGCACAGGTTGTTCGGTTCGTTTAATCAATCTAACTACGGTTTGAGTAGTGTGGATGACTCTAGAGAATGGTCCTATTGTGTTCAAAACTCTACATGCAATAATTGGAGGCTTCTAAGTTGTACTTATGGATAAAAACTGAGTTTTCAGTGGAAGATGGCAAGAATTGTGGTATTTTCTATATTAATTATGAGATTCTATATATCAATATTGGGAAGGTGAAGGTAATGGCTTTGGGGAACACTTAAAGAGTATTCAGCGGCTTAGGAGCCTTAGACAGTGTAGCTTTATGCTTGGGTTTCGTGTGATAAGCCTAGGTTGAGGAAATTGTGGTGCTACAGCAAGAAGGAATATCAAGTTGAAGATGAATCAGAAGGAATTTAGATAGATGGGGTATCTTGATAGTAGACCAAATCGGTATGGTAAGGATATGATTAATTCCTTGTGTGTGTTTGAGGTAATGAGTTCCTACAGCTATTTTGCAACAATGCTCTTGGGTTTTGATGGCTTGCTTAGCTTGGTCTAGTTAGAAGGATTCAGTCCTGGCAGTTGAATTTGTGCAAATGGAATTGGGAGAGTTCTTATTAATTTCTATCGTGGTTGGAGAGGTGCAATTTCTCTGAGTGTGAGAAGCATAGGATATGTAATGATTTTTCTTCTAGATGGGATTAATGGAAGTTCTTGGCTAGATGCGTTACAGTTTAGTTCTGAAAGGAAGTTCATAAAACTCTTAGGCAGCGGGTAGCCTCAGATGATTAAGTAAATAGTACTGCTAAATGGAAATGATTTGACGAGAGTCTATGTTTTAGTAAAAGGGCAATGTTATTAAGTTGATAGCACTTCGGTAGTATTGCGGCACCTTCTTTTTAGATCGAGTGGTGATATTCGGGTTTGCTTGGTGGCACAGAAAAATTTTAGAGTATCTATAGTGGAATGATTGGGTATTAGAGGTGTGGCATATATTCGGACAGCGAAATTGGGATAGGATATGATGATTCATGTGCTGTATGGACGTGGAGACGGAAGCTCTCATATTCAGGCTATGTTGTGATTGTAGATCGTGTGTATCAGCACTATTTAGTGACTACCGAGATTTGGAGGCCCGAGTGGATCTTTCTTTGCTTGGTATGTTAGATTTTGGATGTGATGTTGGGGATTTAGACTGATCGTCTCAGTGTTGGGTTATTCTGGACTATTGCATTATGGGATAGGTTGGAAATGCCAAAGGTTGAGTGGTGATGTGCGTCGGGTTATGTTCTAGTGGAGTGGTTTATATTTCATAGACCCAGCGGATGACTGGGAAGGATTGCTTCTCTTAATTGGGCCTTCGTGATGGACGTCAGTGCAGAGGTTTCTACCATTGATTCAGTTTCGGTGTTGACGGACTTTCCGGAAGCGTTTCTTGTGGTTGGTCATGTCGTCGGGCGAGGTTGTGGATTTCGGTATTTATGTGATGTCGGGCACCGTATCGTATGGCTCCGGCAGGAGTTATGGTAGTTGAAGGAGCAGCTTTAGGCTTCCTTGGTAAGGAGTTCCTTGGCAGGCCAATGTGGATGCGTGTTCTAACTCGAGTCGGCTTGGTTGGCCCCGAATTGTATTGTTGAGGGATAGGTTGATTCAACCGTAATTGAGCTTATTAGTGATCTGGGGAGATCTATGAGTTGCCTTTCTGTGTTGCGAGACATTATGATTTATTGGTTATGGGCATATATGATGTGGTTCTAATGGGGTTCATAGTGGAAGTCGAGCGGGAAGAGTAATCGGGTGTTGCTCGGTGAATGGTGTATCGGTTACGTCCTATCGGGTTTGCGTGGTATATGTTACTTGTTTCACTGTTGGTGTAATGATTTGCTTTGGTTCTATACGTCAAATTGTGTGTAGTTGTCAATTTCGAGCATAGTGACTTGAGGTGTCCCATGTGGAGCAGTGTTTGGATAGGATCGCGCATTGTAGCGAAGCTATGTGGAGATATGACCTTGTGGGTTAGATTCGTGTTTCCTGTTCTATGATGTGAGACGGGTTCTCAGCCCTGCGTTGTGGTGGTACTGGTGAGCTTGAGGTACAACTCTTTCATTTGAGTCAATTTCATGATTTGAGTATGTTCGAACTGTTGCTTATTGGTGCGCGTATTATGCTAGATATGGATTAGACCTCTATTGGTGTGACATGTCACTAGGGTAGTGAGTTGGGTCAGAGGAGATCGTTGGGAGCATTAATGAAAATAAACGGATTCGATTTCAGCATGTTTGATGTGTAAACATCGAGGTTCGGTTAAAAAAAAATTGCTATGGTAATTGCCAGAGGAGAAATGGCTTCATGAATGGTTGATCTGAGAAATGGTTATGGTTTATTACGTGTTTCATTTATCATTGGCAGTATACGAAAGTGTTGGAATGAGACTTTAGCTGATAAGAGGTTTTCTATCGGTATTTGGTTGTTATGGGCAGCTGCTGTGAATAGAAGTTATTGCTGCGAGCGTTAGAGTTATATGGTATATCATGGGATTTCTCCCGAGGTTGCAGACATGGGTTTCTACAGCTAGTTCGTATCTATTCAAAGTATAGGTGTGAGGTTTTGAACGTATTGATGGTTTCAGAAGTGAAAATGTGGTTCTATGGTTTATGGGCCAGATTGGATTGTGTAATTTTAGTTAAACGGCGTTATCGGACCTATATGAGATATGGTGACGTGGGATCACCCCCGGCTATATGTATGGTAAGGTTATTCAGCGATTGGTGGGCTTTTAGAATAGCTCTAGGTACGTTCGAGGACGAACGTGTATTTAAGTGGGGGAGGATGTAACGACCCGACCGGTAATTTTGAACTTTTGCACTTTGATTGCCAGTTCCCAGGCATGAATTGCCCCGTGTAACGTATTATGACTGATGTAGATTGTTGGTTTTGATTTTCAGGAAAAATCAGAATGAATTTGAAGGAACAATCTCAATTGAAAGCTTTGAATTTGAAAGGTTTGACTAAGAGTTGACTTATTTGTATATGAGCTCGGATCGGAAATTTTATGATTTGGATAGCTTCGTTGGGTGATTTATGACTTAGGAGCGCGATCGGAATGCATTTTGGAAGTCTGTGGAAGGATTTGGCTTTAATTGACAAAGTCAATATTTTGGCGAATTCCGGTTGATTGGTGAGATTTTGATCCGAGGGTCGTAATGGAATTCCGAGAGTTGATGTAGCTTCGTTATGTCATTTGTGATGTGTGTGTAAAATTTCAGGTCATTTATACGTCGTTTGGTCGACTTTTTGATCGAATTCGGATTTCGGAAGTTTTGGAATTCTTAGGCTTGAATCCGAGGGTGATTTGATGTTTTGATGTTGTTTCG